>NC_061112.1:91510951-91754957 GCF_002878395.1 Capsicum annuum | reverse complement strand
GAAATAATCACCTGTATAAGCTCGAGCACACATATATATGTATATACAATACTTGGCCATTGGAGCCATCACGTTTATTAATAAAACACCACCTTGACTATACATTAGGTCTACAAAGCCTCTAGACAATACACAGAGTTTAACTAAGGTCGGGACACACCCCGCCATATAACTAACTTTTATACAATACCAAAAGTGACTGGATATGACACGGAAAGCCCTGAAGCAAACTGGAGCTCACCAAAAGCAGTTGGATATTCTGGCTTCTACTTGTGCAGTGTATGAGCTGAGGTACTTGTGCCTGCAGCATGAAATGCAGGTCCCTGTGGGGGACGTCAGTATGAAATATGTACTGAGTATGTAAAACTGTAGATAATCACATATGATATAGGA
Organism: Capsicum annuum; assembly: GCF_002878395.1. Lineage (NCBI taxonomy): Eukaryota > Viridiplantae > Streptophyta > Magnoliopsida > Solanales > Solanaceae > Capsicum > Capsicum annuum. The sequence goes on along the minus strand of NC_061112.1, from coordinate 91,754,564 downwards.
TCTCAATAAAAATCAAAAACAAATGAATAAATCGTAATTGGAGTGGACCACACTTATTAGAACTTGTGACAACCTTACATTGTATTTATTCAATCACTTTACCTTAGTTCTTATCATCTTTGTAATCATTACTATACTGTACTGTGACCATTAGGCTGCCTCCAGTACATATCAACTGGGATCGACCCATGATAGGCTTATGCCCTTGGGATACCACCCATAAACACATAAATAAGGATCGACCCATGATAGGCTTATGCCCCTGGGATACCACCCAATAAGAGAGAACTTTCATCACTTAGTTCAATTAATCTTTGAGATTGTTATTTCGGTCGCCACCGCATTTTTAATAATTTGAAACAATGATACATCAATAAGAGACATATAAATAGACCATCAATGCAATAACAATGAAGTAAGAACTCATTGGTACATCAATGAAGTGTTTTGGAGTCATCAATGCCATAACAATAAAGTAGGAACTTATTGGTATATCAATGAAACGTTTTGGAGTCATTAATAGCACATGGATCTTGTTTGAGTAATCGGATACCTTCTAACATTCATTAGTGCAATAAACATGTAAGATTTGGAAGACAAGTAAGTATTGGAATGTCTTGACATCATGTAGGGTGGAAACAAGTTCATTGGTAACGTAGGACATCATACAAAACCATTATGGATCACATGTTATTGAATAACTTTGGAAACTTTCTTAATAGAACAATTGTTCACTTTCATGCTAAAGATATGGTATAGAGTATGCTTTACATACCTGACTGTCAACCTTCAATACTAGTCCTAAATGGACTTCCCGTCTTTTCGGATTACTTATCTACAATGAACATATATAGCAATCTAGTATTAGCAACCAAACGTCACAATTCAATTATTTGAATTCCCCAAACTAGTGGTTAAGTAGTAAGCCTTAATTACACCATAAAGGGTGTCACTTTAACCCTCTTATACTCCAATTATATTCACATGCTATGCATATTCATACAACATCCTCCAATATCAAGTTTGGATTCATTTATCCTTCCAACCAATCCATTAAACAAAATTGAGTCATAGACATAAATAATCATCAATTCAATAGTATATCACCATATCCATCTTCCATAACTCAATTACCATATCCACCTTCCATAATTCAATACAACCAAACCATGCAAAATAGTCCATAACCCTATTTCCATCACCTTTCAATAACAACCAATACATATAATCCTCTATCACACATATATATATGGAAAAGAACAAAAGCAAACAATATTCATACCTTAGAATTCACCTCTTGATTATGCAATCCTGTTTGCACAAATAATAGGTGTCGTTTGAAGCTCTCGAGATGACAAACACAGTTATCGGATTACTTTGGAATTTCTACGGTTGAATCAAAAGTAATTTAAAGGTCAAATTTGGCTAGGGTTTATTCTTTCTCAATGATTGATGATGAAAATGAGTTTTTGAACTCATATACATGTATATATACACATATTCCCGTCCATAATATAATAGGAAATGACCAAAATGCCTTTAAAATTTAAATAATGTCAAATCTATCCTTTGGTGGACTGTTTTGATAAGCTAAAATAGATCAACCATAAATCTTTGCTCCGATATCAAATTTGGGTAAAATTGGTATCGTTGGAAGGATAATTCAAAGAGATTTCATTTCATATAAAGTAGGCCACCCAGTTCGTTATGTACAAGGAGTTATGGTCATTTGAAGTTGACCCTAAAAATTTGTTTTGATAGGCTGAAGTAAAACGAGTATGACTCCTTACTCAGACATTGGATTTGGATGAAACTAATTGCATTGGATATAAGACTCAAAGATATTTCTTTTCATAAGTTGCAGCTCTCCCAGTTCATTATATTAAGGGAGTTATGATCATTCGAATTTGACCCAAAAACTTGGCTGGCCTCAGTAGTTTGTGTGCAGGAAATTTTCCTGCACACTTACTATTCCCAAATATCCCGGCCACCATTTTATAGTTTTGAACGTGCTCGATTATATTCGAAGCCTATCCGTTTTTGGAAATCTTTATATCATTGAAAATCTTATTCAATAACCTTCGCCTGGAACCATCGACGGGCAAATTCCAGTATAAATAAAATAAAAAAATTAATTTCATATAAATAAGACCAATACACGTACTTGAATACGCCAATACACGTACTTGAATACGGGGTATTACAGATCTGTTGTGGAGGATTGAGCAAATTTGTTGAGTATTTATTGTCTGTACTGTATTGTTGAGTGAGAATAAGAGAGAAAGAGCGAGAACTCGTGATTTGAAATGATGAACTATTTTGTATGGGTTGATTTGTATTTTGGAAAAGAATGACAAGTTTTGAAAATATTAATTTGGTCCGAATTGATCTTAATTATTTTTAAAATCATAAAAGATATGTGTGATTTTTAACTCTCTCATTATGCAATTGCCAAAAGAGTAACTCAATTGAAATTATATAAAAACAATTGAAGTTGTAGTTGACCGAGTAGTCTAGTTGACCCTATGAACTCACCCCTGGTCCTAGATTAATCAATTTAGGTACTATTACTCTAACATATGAACTCAATTGAAATTGTATAAAAACAAATGTTCAATATGTTGCATCAGCTTTCGCATCTATTGTAAATTATCAATCAGATTAGGTAATAACAGATTACGAATCTATTGTAAATTATCAAATAGATTAAGTCATCTGTTGCGACAAATTACCCATATGTTGTAAATTATCAAGTAAGTGATGTCATCTGTTGTGGCTGACTCTATGAGAACTCACCCCTAGTCCTAGATTAATCAATAGTTGACCCTATGAGAACTCACCCCTAGTCCTAGATTATTCAATTAATGTATTAGTACCCTGTCCTAGATTAATCAATTAAGGTATTAGTTGAATATATAAGGTAGTAAGAATCAATTCGGCTCAGAGTTATCGATCGATGACTCTGATCGGGAGAAACGCAGTACCGTCTCATTATCTAATTGCCAAAAGACTCAATTGAAGTTGTAGTTGACCCTATGAGAACTCACCCCTAGTCCTAGATTATTCAATTAAGGTATTAGTACCCTAGTCCTAGATTAATCAATTAAGGCATTAGTCTAACATATGAGGTAGTAAGAATCGGTTTGACTCAGAGTGATCGATCGACGACTCTAGTCGGGAAGAACGCAATACTGTCTCATCATGCAATTGCCAAAAGACTCAATTAAAGTTGTAGTTGACCCTATGAGAACTCACATTCAATTAAGGTATTAGTCTAACATATGAACTTAAATTAAATTATATATAAACAAATGTTCAACCTATTGTAACTGATGTCTTTCTGTTAGATCAAATCAAATAGATTAGGTAATCTGTTGCAACAGTTTATGCATCTTTTGTAAACTATTAAATAGATTATGTCATTTGTTACAACATATCACGAATCTGTTGTAAACTATCAAATAGATTAAGTTATTTGTTACAACAGATTACCTATCTATTGTAATTATCAAATGGATTAAGTTATATATCACAATAGATTACCCATCTGTTGTAAATTATCAAATGGATTAAGTCATATATCATAATATATTACCCATCTGTTGTAAATTATCAAATAGGCGTTGTCATCTATTATAGTTGGCATTATGAGAACTCACCCCTAGTCCTAGATTAATTAATTAAGGTATTAGTTAAACATATGAGGGAGTAAGAATCCGTTCGGCTCAGAGTGATCGATTGATGACTCTGGTCGGGAAGAACGCAGTACCGTTTCATCATGCAATTGCCAAAAGACTTAATTGAAGTTGTAGTTGGTCCTATAAAAACTCACCCCTAGCCCCAGATTATTCAATTAAGGTATTAGTACCCTGTCCTAGATTAATCAATTAAGGTATTAGTTGAACATATGAGGTAGTAAGAGTCGGTTCAGGTCAGAATTATCAACCAATGACTCTGGTCGAGAGGAACGCAGTACTGTCTCATCATGCAATTGCCAAAAGACTCAATTGAAGTTGTAGTTGACCCTATTTCACCATCTTCTCGTGCCCCTCAAAATTTATTAATGAATATTTAAAAAACCCCATATCTAAAACTCTCTCCTTCAGCCATAAATTAGTCTAGACTCAACTCATCACTCTTCTTTATTCTCAAGTCTCAATTATCTTTGTTTCTTTTTTTCCTCTCTTTTCTCTCTTATTTTGGATGAGAATCCTTTAGGATCTCAACCAATCAATATCTTTTCTCGACTAACTGGATGTTCTGATCCATTTGCTTTTTTGACATTGCAGGTATGGTTCATTGTTGCTCTTTCTATCTCATCTTCTTTTTTATATGTCATTTAAATTAGATATTTACATTTGTTGCTATTAATGATTTACCCATTACCAGTTTTCTATTTATTGAGAAGATTAAAAAAAATATGACTTTTAAGTCTTGAATGAACGAACCATTGTTTTTATTAAAATATGCAAAAAAAGTCTTTTGTTGGGAGAACTTAAAAAGCCTTGTTGTCAGTATAGTTTTTTTATGTCTTTTGTTTAGTACTTTGGTGGTGCTGTTGTTGGGGGTGGTGGTTGTGTTGGAACATATTATATTTGTGTTGTGGATGGTGTTGGAATATATGGTGTTGTGTATTTGTTGTTGATGCTATTGTTGGTGGTGTTGCAACAGTTTCCTCAACTGTTGCAACTGATAAATCAGTTGTTGGAACAGACGAAGCAACTGTTTGAAGAAATCAAACCAGTAACAAGGCTGGTTTGATTTATTCCAATAGATGACCCATCTATTGCAACATGTCATCCATCTGTTGTAACGATGCCTCATCGGTTGAACAGATGGGTGATCTGTTACATCATATTAGTTATCTGTTGATTCACTTAATTTTGTGTTACCCTTTTGTAATGTTCTTTTTGTCTTATTTTTGTTCTTCTCTTATTTGATATAAAATGTATTTCTCTTGTTTATAGGCAAAAGGAAGTGAAACTAGATCCACTTTTTCCCGGCCAGCATTAAAGGCTAGAGTAAAGATGGGCTCGGAGGAATAAGCTGCTTGCAGATGGAACCACTTCATATGTAGGAAGTATGTATTACTGATCAACCTATCATGAAAACACATATCCAGTACAATGATTTTGTGAATGTTTGTTCTTTACCTATTAGGCATTAATCCTTCAAACAAGATATGGCATTTTACAGTTAAGATTGTTAGGTTCGAACTAGTAAGGCTGAGGGACCAAGACGGTGGTGTCGATACCCCGTAACAATTTAATAATGGTTTATGCTCATGTTTTTGTGTCAAGTTTGAGGAAGGGTTCAAGTTTTTGGCGGCAGTGTAAATATCCAATAGTGATTGGACCAGTTTTAATGGCTCAATGGACTTATTGAAAGGCCTCCGAAGCCTCGCACTGCAACAAATAATGATGGATCTAATAGAAATTTCCCTGGTCTAAATTTATATGGATGGGTTGTTGGAGGAGGCTATTATACAGCAGAAGGTGTTTGGGATAAAACCTGTATGTGAAGAGGGAGGTTGAGAAGACTATATATCATCTCAATCCTTATTTAAAAGGAAACACAGGGTGGGGAGGAAAGTGTAGCGAAATTGGCTTATGAAATTGACATTAAAAATGAAAAAACTGGATGAGCTGCAAATGTGAAAGTGTATCCAAAAATGAAAATCCATCAGTCATTAAAGAAAAATAAGAATGGTCAAAAGAATTGAGCTGGTCACTTTTCTAGAGACTGCAACTAGCGAGCGCGGCCTCAACGAAGACCTACAAAATGCAGGACCATAACTCTAAGGAAGCAACTTCGCAAGCATGGAAGGTGGTAAGATTGTCGGTCTGAATTAAAACCTGAACCAACTACTCCTGCATTAAAAATACGGGTTCAAGCCAAGGTGGCATTTCTCAAGTTAAACTTGCATCTCATGCCTCCTGTGTATGGCTCTGGTCAGGTCAAAGGCAATGGAAACAACAAGGCATGGGATTTCGGCCCAACTTCTAACCTTTTTATTTCTAATGCCATTGAACTGATCATAGCCACAAATAGAAGGCATGCATGCAAGTTAGACTTTAGAAATTGATGCCTTGGCTTCCCGTATTTTTAATTCAAGAGTTGTTGGTTTAGGTTTCAATTTTGATCGATAATCTTACCACCTTCCGTGCTCACGAATCTTTTTTCTTGGAGTTTTGGTCCTGTACTTTATGAAAGTCTTCATTAAGGCCACTCTCGCTAGTTGCATTCTCAAGCAAAGTTTCCAGCTCCAGTCCTGTTGACCATTCTTCTTTTTTTCATTGACTGGCGGATTTTTATATTTAGATACACTTCCACATTTGAAGTTCATCCAGTTTTTTCGTTTCTCATGTCAATTTCATTGGCCAATTTTTCTACACTTTCCTTCCTACCCTGTGTTTCCTCTTAAACTAGGCCTGAGATGATATATGACCTTCTCCACCTCCCCCTTCATGCACAGGTATTCTCCCAAGCACCTTCTGCTGTAAAAAAAGTCTCCTCCAGCAATCCATCCATATAAATTTGAACTAGGGAAATTTCTATTGGTTCCATCATTATTTGCTGCATTGCGAGGCTTCGGAGGCCTTTCAAGAAGTCCATTGCACCATTAAAAGTGGTCCAATCACTATTGAATATTTAAACTGCCACCAAAAACTTGAACCCTTCCTCAAACTTGACACAAAAAATGAGCATAAATCATCATTAAATTATAATGAGGTATCGACACCACCGTCTTGGAATCCTTCGGCCTTATCAGTTTGAACCTATCAAACTAAACTGTACAATGCAGGATCTTGTTTGAAGGATCAGTGTCTAATCGGTAAAAAACTGCATTCGCAAAATCATTGCACTTTATATGTATCTGTCACGGTAGCCTGATTAATATATACATAACTCGCACGCATGAAAATGGGATCCATTGCACGCAACTTATTCTTCCTACCCCATCAGAACATGTCAGACAGTGTTGTTTATTCATCTGTACACATGTGATGACTATTAAAAAAGAGGTGTGAAGAGTTGTAACTTTTTATCTTAACACATTCAAAACAGCTGATGAATCAAAATCTCCATCTGTGTGACGAATCAGCTGTTAGAAGAAATCAAAACATCCTCTCAAATATATGGCCCATCCATCGCAACAGATAATCCATATGTTTCAACAGGTGGTAAATCTGTTGCGATAAACCAGACTGTGTTTTTTTATTCATCTGCACGCATGTGATTACTTCTTGCTAAAAGTGTTTGTTTCAATTTAGTTTTCCTATTTATAAAATCAAGAGAATTTTATTATATTCTTCCAAGATTACCTCTATTATTAAATGACTACATAAAGTATACTATTCCTATTTATACTTTCAAAGCATAATTAATAAGGCCAATTTGGTAAAATAATCACCTAATTTATATTTTTATCAATTGGTGTGCCAAGCCCATAGGGCTCAACTAATACGAAATGGAGGGACTATTAAAAAAAGGTGAAGAGTTATGAATTTTTATCTAACACATTCAAAACAGCTAATGAAAAGAATACTCCATCTGTTGAAACTGATGAATCAGCTGTTAGAAGATATCAAAATATCTCCTCCAATATATCATCCATCTGTCGCCACAGATAATACATATGTTGCATCAGATGTCTTATTTGTTGCATATACAAACCATCTATTGCAACAGATGGTAAATCTATTTTGACAGACCATCTGTTGCACATTCAATTCATTTGTTGCAATAGATGCTAAATCTGTTTGGACAGATGGACGATCTGTTGCAACAGCTCAATAATAACGGCTTTTATCGAGTCTCAAACTATTATGAAAAGGTGAGAAGTAATTAATGTAAAAGAAAAAGTCACAACTTTTCACTGAAAATAAAATGCCACCAGTTTGAATGTAATTAATACAATGGAGCTGCACAGTCCTACCTTTTGTCCTGACACGTTCAGATTCAATCCTCTATAAATAGGTCCCTCCTTAATCTTCATTCAACTCAAATTTATTTATTTCTTGCATTTTTTCTTTTTATGTGACATCTTCAACCACTTCTCTTCATAGAGCATATTCCTTTCTCATTGAGGTAAGTTTTTTTCTGGTGTAAATTTACCAGTTGGTCGTATACGTTGTACTACATTTTGAACTTTTTTCTTTACATTTGTCAATTCATGTGTGTTCTAGATATGACTTATCCTTTTTCAGACATTGCTATTCTACGCGACACAGTGCGGGAACTTCAGAGGCAGGTTAATGACCTGCAGAGAGAGTTGGTCGCTGTGAGAGATATGATGTTCAGAGAGATACAGATGCTGATGAGGGCCCTGCTGTTGCGAGTTGATTGGCCAGTTGTCATTAATGATGATGATGATGATAATAATAATAATTAGAATGTGTTTTTTCTTTTAGCATATTTATTTTAATTTTTCTATACCGGATCTATACCTAATGTATTTTATTTTTCGTTTAATAAAAAATTTACTTTTAGTCGGACTTTGGCATTTTAATTCTTATTCAATTTTCATTCTGTCTATTTCTTCTAATCTAAACATACATACATGTTAACATGTCGATGGTTGGAGGTAAGGAGCTATGTTGAATCCAGTAGCACTAGCAAATTCGGGCTTTTGAGTTCTTTCAACAGATGGACCATGTGTTGGAACAGATTGGTCATCTATTGGGTTTCTATCAACAGATTATCTATATGTTTCAACAGATTTGTCATCTGTTGGAGGAAAATATTCTAGTTTTTTGTGCAACTGTTGAGAATAATTATGGTCTGTTGTATTATTTAGTTCATGTTTTGCCTCTTTTTATTGATGCACAAGTTATTAAAAAAAAGATATTTTATATATAATAAATGATAACATTAGGTTCACAACAATGAGTTAAATATATAAAAGTCCACAACAAACAAACAAACAAACAACATAAGTTTCTGCAATTACAACGATCATGGTGGATTACAATTCGGGCATGTAGTTCTTTTGTGGCCAGCGCACTTACATATGGAGCACTTGTTTCTTCTTGATGAAAATGATTCTCCAACTCCATGCCTCCTCTTATATGATTTTCTTCTCGGTTTGATAGTGCTTGGGTCAATATATGGAGAAGGCATTAATCTCCCTATAAGCTCTGCTGGAACAACCCAAGATTCTTGAGAGGCACCGGAGTAATATGCCCACTATATGTCATTTTATATTTTTCCATCGAATAATATTGAGAGGAGTGCTCATAAACTTCAGGTCCATATTTATGAATTTATTGAGCTCGAAGTGCTGCCATAGCATGTGGACAAGGTATTTTGTCCAAGTCAAAAACTCTACACGTACAAGATCTTGTTTGAAGATCGACTGTGGCAGCATCACCATGACTGATGATATGAAATTTATAATCTGCTATTTTATGAGAGAATAACCTATTCCCCAAACTAATGCTCGTTGATATTTTTTTCTATTTTGAGAACATATCGGGTTTTTTTTCTGGGAACTTGAACTGCGCACGCCTTTCGTTAAAAAAATTGCTATACTTCTCAGTTATATTTTCAAACATAGCCTTGATGAAAAATTCTCTTTCATCACCAAACAATGAATTCACTGATTCAACTATGTTTGATGTCATAATATTGTACCTATAGAAAAGAATCACTTAGTATGACATCATACTAAACTTGTAAATCAAACAAGACATTAAATTCATAAGAATGTACCTATTTGCTAAACAGAATGCCCGGCTCCATCTCTCAAAACCGACATGTGCGATAAATTCTGCTACCTTGGGATTCACATTTGCTATTTGATTGAAATAGTCTAAAAAATCCTCTCTATTATATGCTTTAGCTGCTCTATAAAAAGGGGTGACGACCCTTTCATTGTGATAGTTGTTTCGAATGTTCTCTCAAAAATGCCTGATGCAACAACCAAAGTAAGCTGAAGTAAAGAAAAGTGAACCCATGTTTGGAATACTTAGATGTCTATCCGATACAAAGCACAACTCTTCAGTATCTTCGACGCAGCATCGCAGTTGTTTAAAAAAATTCATAAAAAGTATCACATTCCTTGTCCACTACATAAAAAATGATAGGAAAGATGTGATTCTCTGCATCCTACACCACCGCCGCTAGCAAAACTCCATTATAACTGCTCCTTAAGAAGGTACCGTCGACGGCTATTCTTTTTCTCAAATGTTGAAAACCTTGAATCCAAGCACCATAGGATAGAAAAAAGTACTTGAACCTTCCGTTTTCATCCAGATACATTGTCGTCTTAATTTTGGGATTTGTGGATTCAATCATGTAACGGTAAGCATCCAAAACTTCATACCCATGCTCGAATGTCCCCCTAACCAGGTCCTTGGCAATCCCTATGCCCGTATATACCTTTCAATAAGGAAACTTAAATCCATAAGGATTTGATTAGCCATAAGCCTTGCTGAAGGGCCTTTGCCATCGGGGAAACTACTCCTGAAATATTCACCGAGGACCTTTGTCGTGGTGTGAGGATTTTGGACCGAGATGTGCTTCGAACCACATGTGTGATGTTTTTCATGTTTATGAATGACGAATCTGTCAGAACTTGCGTACTTCACCGCTCTCAACCACCACTTGCAGTTCGAATTAGCGAATTTGAAGCAAAAGACACTGCTCGAATTAATCACCTTTTTTATTCTGAAATCTTTTTTCAAGCAAGAAATAAACAAAGTGTTAGATAGTTCATTCTTGTCCTTGAATGACATTCCAATAAAAAAGTCGGTCCCATCGTCTTGAAAATTTCTAGACTGTTTCGATTGAGAAGAACTGCACATCATATTGGTCACATCAACAGGCTTAGGTATTTGATCATCATCTGGAATATTCATGTCTAGATCATCCAACCTATCATCAAAGAAGTCTTCTTTTTTTTTCTTTTTGTTCTATGTTCTGGTTCTCATTCTCTCTCATCTTTTCAACCATGTACACCCTTAATACTGGCCTGGTTGAATCACTTAGATAAGCACACAATCGAACCTGATCGATTATCTTGAAAGGCAGTACCCTCTGATTTTCAAAGGAGTTGTGCATGTAGCTGATGACGAGTTCTTTCGGTTGACAATTCAGTCCATAAAAGCAGATGATTAAGTTCACAAAATCATCATATAAAACATCACTTTGGACTGTCATAGCTATCGTCTCTAGTATTTCACCCTCCTTCCAACGCCATACATATCGATTGCTCTTCTCGACCTATTGACCATGACAATCCACCCCTATTGTTATTGATCCCTCCATTAGTGGTACCTAAATAAGGTCATTTGTTAAAAAAAAGTTAATAGTGATTTCATAGTGCCGTGAATGAATTCTAATAGATGCATTATCTGTTGCAACAGATAAGTGATCAGTCGCAACAGATTACTTACCTGTTGGGATTCATGTTAGGCTCCTGAATATCTGTTGCAACAGATGAAGCTCCTATTGAGATTGATGGTATAATACTAAATCACCTTTGAAGCTGATTCCAACAGATGAGTGACATATTGCAACAGATAATTAAACTGTTGCGATAGATGACTCACCTGTTGTAACAGGTTAGTAATCTGTTGTAACAGATATTTACAACACTTCTGTTGGAATCGTCCTCAGGTTCTGTTGCAATAGGTTACTAATCTGTTGAAACAGATATTTATCATGTCGCACGATAACTAATCTGTTGCAACAGATGCGTCAAATGTTGCAACAGATGACCCATCTGTTTAAACATGAATCCAACATATCAGTCTCCTGTTGAAACAAATGTCTCATCTGTCACAACAGATGATTTATCTGTTTAGACAGATGGATCTTATGTTGGATTCATGATTGGGTTCTATCCATTGTTGAAAAACAACAACACAATAGCAGTTACCCGGATGATAAATTCAACTAAAAATCATAATTTGACTTACCAAGGTCTCCTATGAAGTAATGCCAAAGTGGAAAGTGATGTTCGAAACAAAATTTGATCTAAGAAATTGGTCAAATAGCAACAGTAGCAGTAACAACAACAACAACAACAAATGGTCAACAAGAAGAAAATGAAGATGATAATGAAGTAGAAGATGATGATAATGAAGCAGAAGATGATGAATGAAGCAGCAGCAACAATGAACAACAAAAATCGCTAAAAGAGAGAAAACAACAATGGATGAGAAGAGAGAGAAAAGTACCTTTTTTTTCCTCCGTTTTCCGTTATATAGGCTAACGTTTGGATCAAAGTATAAATTTAAAAACTTGTGGGTTATTTTCAAACTTCCCCAACTTCTTAATCCATAATAAAGTAATTATCACCTCCACCTAATAATTAAAACTTGTGTCACCTACACCTCATTTTAAAACTCTTTTGTCACCTACAACCCACACCCCTAATTAACATGCTACTTCTTGACATTATTGTGACCCTGCATGAACAATATTACGAAATTCGCAATATCATCAGCGAAAATCAGTCCCAATTAGATCATCTTCAACAAGTCTACAATATTCTTCAACTTATGGTAATGATAATCGAGATTTTCGTCAAAAGTGATATTTTCAGAATTATTTTCTTCGTCAAATCCGAAACAACATCGCAAACCTCGAACCAAAAGTTATCACTTGATAATTGTTTAATCCAAAATTATAAGTTGTAATTCTTGTCCTGATAATATAATTTTAAAAATATATTTTAAAATACATTCACATCATTAAAAGTAAAATGTGATGCATAAATTAAGGCAAATGAATAATTTTATGATCAAATTGATTAAATGTGTTTACAATTGATAAAATAAATTTCTTTTATCTTTACCGTGACTTTTGATATTTTAAATTATAAAAAAAAAAAAGAAATCTAATGATTTATATATTGAAATTACGTAGAAGGTAAGATTGATCACAATAACTAACAACTCAAAATATTTTTAAAAATATATAAAAATTCATAGTTAAAGAAAAATTTTATTAGCCCTCCAATTTCCATTTGTGTCACGTAAATTTAGATAGAGGGAGAAAATGCATTTTCAATAATTTATATACTTGTAATTAAGTAGAAAATATTATAAATCATAATATCTAACGATGCAACATACATTTAAATTTATTAAATTACTATCAAATAAAAATTTAATTGACTCTAAAAATTCAACTATATCACATAAATTAAAATAAATCGAGTGACATATATTATGTCCATACAAGCACGAGCTCTTATATCTAATATATATAGCAAAAGAATAGTTGACCTACCATTTAAATATAATTAGAGTTGGTGTTCATTTTTTATAACAAGGCCTCATTCATTTTTGTTACTGTTAAAACATTTAAACATGAATATGCAGTTGAATATAAGAATATGTATTAAAATTCAGAGATTTAAATTTAAATGCACATTTGAATACTAAGATTAAGACGTTTGAATAAAATGCACATATAATATTAAAATGTGTATTAAGATCTAAATAATATCACTTTTTGTCCTAATAAATTCTTATTTTGATCCTTGTGATGTATTAAAATAAAAATTTACAAATAATTGAGAGATTAAAAATGTCATTAACCCTTTTAAAAATAATATGATAGTGAATGTTTTGTCTTGAGTCAATAGTCTATCAAAAACAACTTCTCTATCTCCCAAGATAGGGGTAACATTTGTATAAGAGTAACTTACATAAATCCCTGAATCTTTAAGTGATATTATATGTTATCCCAACTATTTGGTTAGTTACATTTTATCCCAATTTTTTGAAATCATGATACATATAAAAATTGATACATTTAGAACATAATAGATATTTATTTAGGAAGTAACAGATTTTGTTTTACTCTTCCACGCAAATCACGCTCAATCTCTTACAAACTGAAAATCCGTAATTCCTTTCTACCAAATTTCAAATTTGAAGAAAACCAAATTTTTTGAAGCAAACCAGATTACAAGCTCAATTTTTTGAATTTTAACAAGAAAAATCTTTGTTCTTCCTTCTCCATTATCTGATTAACTTCAATGGAGCTTGTGATTGTCTTATTACGTTATTTCAGGCTCTGGGTTTCAGAAACTAGGTACGATAACTATTGGGTCGACGGAATTGTCATTCATGAAAAAACTTCGTATTGAAATTTAATGAATGTTATATTAATTCAATTGAAAATTGGCGTATCTCTAAAAAAATTCATGTGAAATACGTTGTTCAAGGAAATTCATCAGCATTGGAGATTCATAATGATATGGTTGTTCAACTTTTTCTTTAGATTTTGAAACATGAACCTGAATTCAAAAAATATTTACTGTGTATTACAACAAGTGATATTGTAATAGATAGTGATGATTTCGACGTGGGTGATATGGCAATTGAGTGCCTTGATATTGTTGAGTCGTCTGGACTTGCACTAGTTGTAGTTGGTAACGTTGAATCACTGTCAGTTGTTGATATGGGTGGTGAAGAAGTAATAGTTGTTTGCTATAACATTGTTGTGAAAGTGAAACAAAAGTATCAAAACAAGGCAACTCTTGTATCGTCAATGCATAACTATGCAATCAAGCACAGGTTCAATTTCAAAGCTGAGAGATCTGATAAACAGAGGTTAGATTTTACTTGTTCATCATCAATTTTGAATTTAATTTGTTATTGATACATCTAGAAATTGTAGTCATACATTTTCCTAAATTACCCAACATTGTTGATTTTAGTTTTTGCAAGTTAAGTTTTCTGATGCTTTTATAAACGTGGATCTATATATAGTGTGTTGTCATATGTGATTCATATATTTTTTTGCTTACTGTGCATTGTGTTTTGTTGACAAAGCATAACAAAATTTGTGATTTAATAGTGTAAAGGTGAATCATATGAATGATAAACATGTTATCAGTATATGTGTATTATGGTGATTCATATGATATATGGAGTATATTTTTCAGTAAAAAGGGTGATACATTTAGTTACAATATGAAATACATGCAAATCCTCTGTGAAACATCTGGTTGTATTTCACAATGAATCAAAATGTTCAAATGTATATACATACATGGAAAAATATGATTACTCTCAAAATTTTTTATTATTATTTAAATAGTGTGACATGTTGTAAAAGTAGTGAGAGACATATATTCCTTATGTGATACGTATATTAACAGATTAACAGATATTCATATTTGTGATACATTTTATTGGCTTTTCTTTCAGTTATGTGTTGATATGCGAATCTCCAGAATGTAGTTGGTTATTCAAGGCCTCATGTAAGCTTGGTTATGATACATTCGTAGTACGTTATTTCAATGATGAACATAATTGTCCATTAATGGACAGAGTTTTTATCAAAAGCATGCAACAATTGCTTTTGTAGATGGAATAATGGTTCCAAAGTTGTTGAACCATACAAGAATAATCACACCAAGTGACATTATTGAAGATATAAAAAGGGAACTTAGTTTGGACATAGATTACATGAAGGCATGGCGTGCTAAAAAACATGCTTTAAAGATATTGAGAGGGTGACCAACAGATGGATATAAGAAAATGCCTACCTACATATATACGTTGAATTCTGTTTATCCCATTTCACATATAAAGATGCATAAGTCTTCGGATAATCAGTTCATGTATCTATTCATAGCACTACATCCATTTATTATGAGATTTGGGTATTATAAGCCTATTGTGGTAGTAGACGGTAGTCATATGAGTGGACCATATAAGGAAACATTTGTTTCTGCTGGCACACTTGATGGAACGGGTATTGCACGTAGTGATTCTTTTATACTTTTCTATTAAAATGATGCTATTTGTTATATAAATTAAACATAATGTTTGGTTGATGTTATGTATCAGGTCATATATTGTTGCTTGCATATGAGGTTGTAGATTCTTAGAATGATTCTTCCTGTACATAGTCTTTTCAACAATTTAAGTATGCTTTCGGTGAACGAGATAATATGTGTGTTATCTCTAATAGACATGAAAGCATAATCAAGGTAGTTAGTATGGTCTATCCATGTATATCATATTTTGCATGTGTTTGGCATCTTTGGACTAATGTCTACACGAATTATAGAAAAAGTAAGGACAAGTTAACCAGCGAGTTTTTTACCATGGCTAAAGAGTACAAGTTGGATGATTTTCATGAGCTTATATGTAAAGTGGGAAAGATTCACAACAGAGTAAAGGTGTATTTGGAAAATGCTGGATATGGAAAGTGGTCACGAGTTCATGCTCCAATAAATAGGGGAAAATGGTGACTTCCAACATTACAGAATGTATCAACTCTCATCTTGTTGAGGTATGTGAACTGCCAATTTTAGAGTTTCTTGAACAGGTTAGAATCTTATTTGGTGCGTGGAACCGCAGAAATAAAGTTCGGTCTAGCTTTCTTGCTAAAAACTCATTGGGAGGTAAGTTTCAACAAATTCTTCAATTGAATGTGGCAAAGTCATCATGTATTATGGTAAGTTATTTGCTATTTATTATATTGTAACTAAGTTGGTTTGCAATCTATTTTAGGTTTCTGATAATAGATGTATCAAAGTGATACATCTAGAAATCACATGTATCATTTTGATACATCTGTAAAAATATGGTACAACTTGGAAACTCATTCTTTATATGTAATTAATGTGTAATATTTATGATTCATATACTATACTGACTAACATAACTATATATTAAAAAATATTTTTTAGGTTAGGGAATCGACTAACTACATATACAGTGTGTATGAAGAAGGAAGAAAATATATTGTTCAATTGGATAATAGAACATGCAACTGAGGTAGATTTCAGCCCGATAAGATACCATGCGCGTACGCTATTGCTGTTTTGAAAAGCAAACATGTAAAGGAAATGAAGTCATACTGTTCTGATTACTATAAGAAGGAGACAATATTCAAGACTTATGAAATGCCATTGTGTCCATTGCTTGATAAACGAGATTGGCATGTACCATCGAAGGTGTTGGGAGATGTGGTTTTGTCTTCAAAATATAAACGACCACCAGGAAGACCTAAGAAAGGAAGACAAAAGGAAAGTAGCAAAAAGTTTTTCACAACGTCAAATCGTTGTGGAAAGTGTGTGCATGAAGGCCATAACAGACATACTTGCAACTATTTTTTAATTGAGATGTAACATTTTTCGTTGAAGTGGAATCAGAATTGTTTAGTTAGTTCAATGTTTTGAATTCAATAATTTGAGTTAAATTCTCAGAAATCTGTTTCTTGAGATATTTTGTTTACAATGGAAGCAGAAATATTTTTTAAGATCAATATTTATAATTCATTAGAATTATTCTCAGATGCAGATTTGTTCGAGATCATGATAGTTATGTGATTCATATTATTAATCCATGTTATATCATTAAGAGATTTCAATAAATCTTGAAATTTTAGTGATACATTTTCATCATATTATTTCAAATTGATGCATATTAAAAAATTTATGAAGGTTATATGATTCATATCAAGCATTAATAAAATTTATGTGATTCATATTATTAATTCTCGATCCAGTATTAAGACATTTTAATACAACTGAAATGTTGGTGATACATTTTCAATATATTATTTGCAAGTGATACATATTAAAAATTTTATGAATGTTAGATGATTCATATTAGCCGTTCATAAATGTGATTCATATTAGTAATGCGTGATTCATTATTAAGGCAATTTAACACAACTGAAATGTTAGTGATACATTTTCAACATATTGTTTGCTAGTGATAAATATTAAAATATTTATGAATGATATATAACTCATATTAAGCGTGCATTAAAGGCATTTGATTCATATTAGTAATGCTTGATTCTTTGTTAAGGCGTTTCAACATAAATGGAATTTCAGTTAAACTCCTTAACTTAGTTGATAAAAAATTAATCATCTATATATGTATCAAACACATAATAAACAATGACAAATACAGTCATAACATAAAAAATAAAATAATATGGTCGAATAACATGGGAACGCTTCATTTCATAAGCTAAAATGTCATGACATTAACCACAAAAATACTGAAAACTAATACATAAAACAGGTAGTCTTGAAATATCCAGAAATCCCAAAACATAAGAAACCACAATCCTTTTGTCAAACACAAATACTAGACAACTACATCTCGACATCAATCATCTCTGTATCCTCAGATGGAATAAAGGTGCGTTTAGGCCTGGGCGGATCCTGATTGTCGCTAACATATCCATTAGATGCCTCGTTCATACCATAGTCCTATAACAATGATGCGTATCTGGTACGATGCATTTCTGGATCAAACTCTGAAGAAGGTAATTGATTTCCATCACTTAAATATTCAACATATGCTGCAACAAATAAACCACAATCCATGAAAAACAGAAGAGTAGGTAGTTTATGGGTTGATGCGAGCTGTTATGTAATAAAAAAATATATTTAAACTAATAAATGATACGTACAATGTGACGGTTATTTGTTGCATAATACCATCAACAAACTGAACACCAAATGTATGATGGTCCGTATTTACCTTGTATGCTTCTACTAGTGAGCAGTCTATGTGCTTTTTTTTTCAAGAAAATCAGATATTGTCAAATAAGTTGACAATATTTTAGCAAGCTCTTTTATCTCAACATCATGACCTCTATGATCTTTCAACGAGTCATACACACGAATACATCTTTCATAGAGTACTATGATTGCCAACACCTAGTGAAACGATCCTTGACAATTTATTGGCACATATACCTCATCGATCAAATGCCATGGAATACCTGCTGGAATGCATAGTCCTTGAATAATATCACAAATTGATCTTTCTAGCGAAGCCACTTTCATTGAATGGACATTTTCGTCCTGCGAGCTAAGATCAATCTCAGATTGACTTCGGTGATAATGAGTGTATGTGTCATGAATGTAGTTCTTGAACATGCAATTCACAGTGGTATATCTATATTTACTAGTGGTGTTCAGTTTTGCTTTCTTGCGAAGATAGTAGAATACCACACCGATATGTTGTAATGGTAGATTAAAATGTATAAGAACATATAATTCATATAAGCCATACATAAAACAAAGTGTAAAATAGTTGATACAGATGAATTATAAAAACATTGACTGAAAAACACTTAAAAATATAGAGTTGCGTTAGTCAGCATAGTATATGAATATAAATATTACAGATTAATTACATATAACGAATGGGTTTTCAAGTGGTGGCATATTTTACATATGTATCAAAATGATACATATGATTTCCAGATGTATCACTTTGATACACCTGTTATCAGAAAAGCTAAATAGACTGCAAAAATCAATTTGATTGGGTCATGTTATAAAATTCAGTTTGTACTTAAATCATAAAATTCAATAAAACAGTTAGGTGCTATATATATATATATATATATATAAAAGGCATATCTCATCGTTCCAATATGTATTTGATTGGGCCATGTTATACAATCAATTTTTTTTCGCCAAATATGCAACTACAAAGTCAATCTTTGACTTTAGGTCAGCGTATTTGACCATGTAGTGCTCATCCTTCCCTTTCCTATAAGCAAATTATGATTTCAATCACTATTGAGATTAATACATATATATGATATTTTGAAAGGTGATTCATCATTATTACCTACTATGTTGTGTTTTGTACAGTCTAACTGACATCCAAAAAGAGAACATAGAGAACAACTCTTCAGCATATGGTCCATAAATATTGTGACCTTTAAACGGGTAGTTCAACTTTTGGGACGACTAGATGATTTCTTTATCTTTTGATCGAGAATAAAAAACATTAACATATGGTGACTGATAAAGTTTTGAACGTTGTCTATTTCTTTGGGCAGGTTTCTTGATGACATCTGAAATTTAGTCTTGCACAAAGAGACCTGAAAAATAGCTACAATAGCACTGTAACTAATATAAGACTGACAATCAGCGTTGCCTTGTAAATTGCATGTGTCAATAGCTGCAATAACACTATTAGTGATAAATGATTGGCTATCAATGATCCCTTTCGAATAGGCTGCAGGTAATAGTGGTACATACAAGGTAATTGCTTTAGATAAATCTCCATTTGTATTATGAAGGTCTTCTTCAAAGTCCTATTTGATGTATGCAAAAAGTGAACTTAGTGTGGATTGAAGTTTATGCATATCTTCTTCTTGCACCTTCTCTGTGTACGTACTCTTAGCCTCTTGTTTAACGTATGTCAAAGTGTACTTTTGTGTGAGATTGAATTTCTGATATGAATTAATTAAATTAATTATATGTATCATATTGATACATTTGAAAACATATGTATCAAAATGATACATTTGAAAAACATAAGGAACACATTTCAAATATTTGTTACTGAAATCTTGGATTTGTTTAACTAGAACCTTATAGATCTGTAAAATCCAAGATGTGTAACTAGAACCTTAGAGATCTAAAAAATCTAACATGACATTTTTAACTAATCAACTACGTATAATTGAATTTTGGGATAATTTTTTATTAAAATTTTTATATGTATCAAAATGATACATATGATATCAGGTGTATCAAAATGATACATATGAGTAACTTCATCATTACATATACACCATTAGTTAATGAAATGTTATAGAATTATAGTAACAGTTTCAACACTTTCAAAAATGATAAATAAACTATTTGAGGCTAATAATTTGAGCAAGTAGTAACAAATCGATCATACAATTAAGTCAATTTAATTAGCACTCGTCAGCTCCTGCTTCATTGCCACCTACTTTAGATGATTGTCTGGCATCCTCTACAACATTGTCACTTTTAACGTTGTTTGTATTGTGCTCATTAAGAGATTGAGAAGGATCCCCTTCTCTATCTAGGATATCTTTTTCACTTTCATGCACTGGAGAATGAGCAACCTGCAAGATAACAAATTAGAATAATACAGTAATATAATGATATTAATCATAAATTTTGAATACCTTGTCATATGAAGCAAAACTTTCTTTCATAACTTCCAAAAAGCCTGTATAATGGTCCACCATCAACTTTTGCAGATCATTGAATTTCATGTCAGCCTACATTGTGAATTGTATGTCAAGCTATAATCTATTTTAACATTAACACACATACCAAAAAATGTTATATAAGTCTTAACATACGACTTTATGTCGTCCAAATCTGACTTGAAAAGTGATTTTTTTCTCTCTCCAGCAGCAAGTGCATTATATACATTCCTCATCTCAACATTATGCACAACTTTGTCTCTTTCCAAGAAAACATTAGGCTCTGAACGAGCTCTTGAAGAACCTGCCAAATATTTTTTTTGGACAACAAAGCTAACTATTTTTGTGTCTTTACTACCCGTGAATTTACTTTTTTTGACTCCTCAATAATTTTTTGTTTCTTTGCAGGAGGTGTGAAGACGGACGAACCTCAAGCATCATCTTTTTAAGCAAATCTGCATTTGGATGAGTACTAAAATCATCAAATTCATGTAGAATTTAAGTTGAATCGGAGAAATACAGATACGGCCTATGCTATATTTGCACCATGATCTGTTGGATCAAATGTCAGAGGTTTGGGCAAATCAAGTTCAATTTATGTGCTGACGGTGATAAATTTCTGTATACAGGCTGCAATAAAAATAACACAAAATACCAAACATTAACAGTACTTTAAAAATTAATAATAGACAATTAAAGTATCACTGAAAAATAGTACCTTACTAAACATGTCCTCCATCGAATCCTCATATCTTGGCTTTGGTTTAACCACTTTCCAGTTGACCATCCTTTGGATTAAATTATTCTCACGAACGGCTATTGATTCATCAACTTTGGAACAACATTCATACCACCAAATTTAGAGAGTGTATGTCATGCCATTCAAATGATAATACTGTTTCACCTCTTTCATGGACCGACTAATTGAAGCCATCAATTTTGCAAATGCAAATTTATCCTATGAAAATCGATTATAACTTTCGTCATCCACCATGTGAAAGTTTCGGACAGGGATATTGCCTTTATCTAATTAGGAGAATACAAATGTGTGTATAAAGTACAATATCCTAATCTTTACCGCATCGTTTAATTTTTTTTCACACTTTTTATTCAAAAAAAGGTTGATCAACTCACTTCTTTTCACATTTGCTGTCAAATACAAAAAAATATTTTTTTATAGTCGACATGGTGAAAGGTCTAAATAATTGAAATCAACTTCGTTCCCGATGCATTCTAGCCCGGTAACGATAATAAACTCGTACAGTAAAAAACAAAGAATTGTATTGTTTACCAATATCCTTAGTTGATCCTGGTATGGGTGTGGGGCCTCTAAGGTCATCAAACACCTTATTATCGATCCTTGAAATTTATAATTAGAGAGGTCCAGAAATGAACCAAAATAGGTGCTTCTGAAAATTTTGATTCGTTCATCTTTCAAAACTTCTTTAAGTCTATCTACTACATTGATGTTGTGTGCACCGCCAATCCTTAAGTTGTGTGCAGGTCATTTTTTCACAATCAAATTAACATTCTACCAACAACAAATATTGACAATATCGCAAATTAAAAGATGATTCATATGTCAAATCTATCACATATTTATAAATAAAAACAACAATAAAATGAGTATAGAAAGTATTAGGACATATGTATCACCAAAAATCTGATCCATAAAAAATACTCTTAAACTGTATGATAATATGTATCACCAATTAAATAACAAAATATGTATCAAACATTCAATGTGAACAAAATGTATCACCCATTAATAGCATATGAATCACCATATAATTGAAATATTAATTGTATCTACCATATGAATCACCATAACACAATATATATTACCCATTAAAATTATACAAAATGAATCTATCGAATGATCACTATAATACCCATATAATGATAACATATGTAACATTCATATGAATCACCATTAAAGTAAAAACACCTATGAATAACAAAATAAATTTATATATGTATCAATCGATTTTTTTAAAACAAAATGGGTACCACCTAAATGAATCACTTGTGATATCAATACCTGATTCAACGGATGCGCTACTTCCTCCTGATCTTCCATTTACATGTCGAATTCTTGATTTTTTGCAGTAAAAGTTTGTCTTAAATTCTTTAATTTTTTTGGAACATTGCGGTACTTTGACCTATTTTCACTTTCACTAAAACCTTCCTCTGTGTAATCAAAGTTATCCGGAGTAAAACCCACAACTTAATTTCTAGCAGGAATACCTTTTTATGTTTCGATTTTTGAAATCCCCAAACTGAATGAGGGTGAATCTTCATTAGCCATTAAATATCAAACAAATTAACACAAAAATAAGTTGAAGCATATATGGATATTGACTTTTCTGTTAAAAAATAAGTTAAAATCCACATAAACATACAACTAACCTCTTTAAAGTAGTTGACAATTTTTGAAATTTAATGAAGTATGTTGACGGTTCTAATCGGTTGATGTAGTGGAGAAGGAAGTTAATTCAATTGCTGCTAACTGGGAGAGATTTTAGGGAACTAAATTATGAAAAAAAACTGGCAGCGTTAATGGAGGAGAGAAACTCGGTGAGGTGAGTTACAACATATGTATCAACATTAAAATTGAATTCGGGGATTTTATGTAAATTTTAAAAAGGTAAGGTATATTTGGTAATATGATATCTTAAGTTTGGGATTTGTGTAATTTATCCTTTGTATATACTCTATCCTCCTCAAACACTACTTGTGAAACTACATTGACTATGTTATTATTATTGTTATTGTTGTTGTTAATAGTTGGTAGTAGTGATGACTAATGGTAAAGGATGCATATATCAACTGGGTGGTGGTAGATTGTGTTGTTAGTTGATATGGAGATGGTTGTAGATAATAGGTAGTTAGTAGTGATGGTGATTTCAACAATGGTAAATGATGGTGTTAGTTGATGGTGACAAACTAATAATTGCGTTGTATGGTAGTAACAGATATAGTAGGGGTGACTAATGACAATGATTTGTGTTATATAATGATGATTGATGGTACTGATTATCGGTACTGATTGATGGTTGTATAGTATTAGTGGTTGATAGTGATTACTGTAAAAAAAAAAGGTGGCTAATGACCTTGATTGTTGATTGTGGTGATTGAGAATGATGGTAGTTGTGATTGCGGATGTTAATTGATTGTGGGTGATGATAATTGATAATGGTAGACAGTGACAATGATTAGCACTGAAAGTAATGATAACATATTAATGATATTAAAACTTATTAGAGATCTAAATCATTCAGATTTTATTAAGTGGATATAAAATAAGAAAAACAAACACAATTAATAATTAAGATTCAAACCTGAAAATAAATACACTTAAAAATTAAAATATGAATAATTAAGATTAATATACTCATTAAGTACAAATAAATAAGGCTTAAGGAATATTTATCTTATATTTTCACCAGATACCTAAACGTTTATGATTGCCACAAGTTTATTAAAAATTTATGGATGTTTACACCAAATCAATGGTTGCATGAACATACACAACTATTGCTTAATTATGATTAGAATTGTCAATACGAGTTGGCCCAACCCATCCAGGCTAGCCCACATGGGCTTTGGAGTTTGACCAGTCAGGCCGGGTTGACCCATCAACATGACAGACTAGAAAATAGCAAACTCAATCCATCATACTGTGGACTGCAGGCCTCCACGAGCCAGCCCACTTGCTAAAATATATTATTTTTATAATTTAAATTTAAATTTTAAATTGTTAATTACATAAATATTTACAACATAATATTACATGAAGTTACTACTTGTTAATCAAGTCTCAAATTTATTAAAAAAAAACTAATAATCTGTGAAATTAAATAACTTTTGATACCAAATTCAAACCAAATAGAGATGTTGAAAAACAAACGAAACTGTCAATGAGTAATAATATAACTAGCTAAATAACAATATTAACCTAATTTTGTTTTAATTTATCACAATAAAACATAAAGAAATGTCAATATTTAGTCCATTAAAAGTGTAAATAAACTCCTAAAAAAACTCACATGACACTTATAACCTATTCAACATCTCCACATCATCTTCATCAAACATATTTAATTCCTTAAAAAATTTAGTATTTTTTATTTTAATTATTTATATATTTTATAAATATATTTAATATTTAAATATCTATGATGGTTCAAATAGACTTTGAATTTTTTCTTTATTCTTAGTACTCTATTCTATTTTTTAATCATTTTTTGTTTCGCCCATGGGCTAACCCAGCTCATATTGCTCAAGCCCCACGGACCAATGAGCTTATAGGGTTGGGCTAAAAAGTCTTGTTCTTAAAAGGACTGCAAAAATCATAGCTCAACCTTAACAATTTACGGGTTGCGTTGGGTAGGCCCAATGAACCTGGCCCATATTGACGACTCTAATTATGATTAACTAATATCTATATTAACTATATTAAATCACCTAACTATGGTAAGTTACATTTGTTTGGTGGAAACACCCACTATAAGTAAGTATTTATCTTACATTTCTATGTTATAGCGAAATTGGAGAAAGGAAATCTATATTATAAATTTGGCATTTTAGGACAATACGAGCATTTGGTCTAGTGGTATGATTCTCGCTTAGGGTGCAAGAGGTCCCAAGTTCAATTCTCGGAATGCCCCTTAATACTTGTATGTTTTTACTTTTGCAGCTCAAACCATGTGATATAATAGCATTTTGCTAAATATACAAATGAAAATGTATTGATGTTTACGAATTTATTTTATCAGTATGTGCATGAATTTTTCCTTGGATCAAAAAATAAAATCTCGTTTTTATTTTTCATGACTCCATGAGCAAGTTTCAGAAATTAATAATGCATTTTTTCCTTCATTTAGTAGAAAAAAAATTATTGAAATGATGCATTAGAGGCTTCATTTCTTGTGGACGACGAACAAAGACCTCAAAACATATTATTTTTTGAGAAATTCTCGAAATGCCCCTTAATACTTGTATGTTTTTGCTTTTGCTGCTCAAACCATGTGATATAATAATATTTTGCTAAATATGCAATGAAAATGTATTGTTGTTTACGAATTTATTTTACCAGGTAGTATGTGCATGACTTTCTTCTTGGGTCAAAAAATAAAACCACGTTTTCCTTTGCCATGACTCCATGAGCATGTTTCAAAAATTAATAATGCAATTTTTCCTTCATTTAGTAGAAAAAAAAGATTATTGAAATGATGCATTAGAGACTTCATTTCTTGTGGACGACGAATAAAGACTTCAAAACATATTATTTTTTATTTTTTTTATTTTTTGGTTTAAGGATGTTGTATTATTAATAATTAAAATCTGTCTTTATAAAGCCGGGTAGAAGCTGACCATCTACCTCCAGTTATCTAATTCTCACTACCTATAACACTACATAAGAAAGCGTCACCAATTTATACATAAGAAAAGTAATCTAACTTGTGCAGTCATTCGTCCAGGTTGCTATATGTCTTCCCTGTATGTGTAGGTGCATGACTATGGATCAATCGTTTTCTGTCCCTTCTTGAACCTCAATGTGTTTTTGTCATGTCATATGTTGTAGACAACCATCGCAAATGTGTTGTAAATGGTTTCAGCATAAGCTCCCTTCTTCTTAGCTACTTTGCTCATCCAATCAAGCTCCTGCTGCCATGTGCCAATGCTTCTTCTAAGTTGCAGCCAACTTAACATTCTTCTCCACACCTGGTTACTGTATGGGCATCTGAAGAATAGGTGGTCAAAAGTTTTTGTATCTCCATTACAAAATATGTAGTTCATTGGAACTTGAATTCCTATTTTCTGAAGCCTCACTACTGTTGCCAACCTTTGTTGCACTGCAAACAATAATATGAATTTGAACCTCGGGTGCACTTGCTTATGCAATATTATATTCTTCCATGGAACCTTAGGCAGTTGAGGCATCATGGATTGATATGCTCGTTTGATTTTGAACTTGCCACCTTGTACCATCTTCTCTAATACATTTTGAATTGAGCACTGGATAGCTGCTGTGACATCACCACTTGTCTGCTGTCAATAACTTTTTTCACCACCCAAGCTGCATTTTTAGGAGTTGACATCATGTCCAACTCATTATTCTTTATATAGTAATAATGCACCCACTTAATCCACATTGCTATTTTTAACTTGCCAAAGAATATGTGTTTCTTAGCCCGTGAAGAATATCTCATATTCACATAAAAATCACACCACTTGTTAGAGTTTAGATGTCTCTAATAACAAGAATAGTTTCAGGATAAAAATTAACCTTTTTATACTTTTATTTCAAAATAATCATTAATAAAGGAGATATTTTTGAGCTATTTGTTAGTTGAAAGTAAAGCTGTCAATATGGGTCGGCCCAATCCATCCGGGTTAGTCCACATGAGCTTTGAGTTTAACGGGGTCAGACCGGGCTGGCCCATCAAAATGATGGACCAAAAAACACCACGCCCACACTATTACTGTGTGGGTTGCGAACCTCACGGGCCAGCCCACTTTTTAAAAAATAATATTTTATAATTTAATTTTAGAATATTAATAAACATAAATATTACCATACAATATTTTATAATGTTAATACTTTCTTGCCAGTTGGCGAGATAGAAGCTTTCTTGCCATTTTACCATCTCTTTCAAGTTTCATCTTCGAAGATTTGAATTTTTTGTTCCCCTGCCGTTATTACATATTGAGCAAAAGTTGAGACGGGGATTCAAATCTTCTAAGTGGCGACACAAAAGGAAGTCTCCAACACCTCAAAAAATACTCTTAATAATGAAATTAAATAACTTTTGACATGATATCCTTCGAACCAAATAAAAATATTAATAAGCAATCTAAATAGTTGCATGTAAGACTTATGGGCCGGCCCATGGGCTAGCACAACCCACATTGCTCAAGCCCCACGGGCCACGAGTTTATACTGGTCGAGCTAAAAAGCCCTGTTCTTAAATGAGCTGCAAAAATTGAAGTTCAACTCCATTAAATTACAGGCTGGGCTGGCCCAACGACTCTAGTTGAAAGGGAGTTGTGAGTCACAATAATAATGGTATGGGCATTTTTGAATAAAAACATAATTTTAAGCTATTTTACTAGTTAAAAATTTGTGAGATAAAAACATAATGGTGGAGCATTTAAAAAAAAAAAACTTAAAGTTTGAGTTATTTTATTAGTTGGAAGACATTTTTGAATAAAAATTGTAACTAATGGTGAACTTTGACCCAAATAAAAAACTGATTTTGCGCAAGAAGGAGGGCTTGAACCTCCGGCCTTGAGGTTAGCAGCAACACGCCCAAACAAACTGAGCTATTCCAGCTTTTGATATGCCGCATCAGTAAATTAAATTAAAATAGTACTTCTATTAACATTTCTTGCACGTGCATGTCACAAGAAATCCCTAGCATCGGCTCATTCGCCTTCATCCAAATCCATTGTGGAATCTGGAAGCCAAAAATTCTTACACAATTGGAATTCTGTGTGCCCCTGAAATTTCAATCCTTTTTCCGCTCTCCATTGAATCAAAATAAGAATCATCGAGAATTGGAGTAACTAGAAATTTCTTCATCAATGACAGAGGATAATTGCCCTAGAGTTTCATCTTCTCAACACATAGACTCCAATTCTTCATCAACCAAGCAAAGGTGCATACAAATTTTCAACTTTTCATCTTAGTTTTTTTTGAAGGCAAGCAGCTTCAGTTGAGATCTGAGTTATCATTGACTCGGGTCAAAATTGAATCCCTCGCGTATGACTAAATTTTGTTCGCTGTCTCCTGAATAATATTTTTTGATTCATTGTCTCTAGCTGGTTGATACATTGATTGATATCCCTTTTACTCTGATGCTAACCGAAAACACTTTGGCAGCTGATTAGTACTTTAAAACAGTTGGGTCAGCCCAGTGCGCAAAGCGTCCCGCACCCCAAGGGGCGTGATGTAGACAGCCGACCCTAATGCAAGCATTAGTGCCTCAAAGTTCAAACTGATTAGTACTTTGTTGAGACAAAATTGTTGCTCTGTAGGAAGAACACGCGGAGGATTAGCTGTTTTCTAGGCATTTAGTGAATCTGGTTTAATTCGATAAATATTAGCCGGATTGTTTGCATTATTCTGTAGAAGAGGGAAAGAAAAATAAACAACAACAACAGCAATAACAATGAGAATAAACCCAATATAGTCCCACAAATGGGGTCTGGGAAGGGTGGGGTATATGCAGGCCGTACTCCTACCTTCATGGGGTAGAGAGGCTGAAAATAGAATTTTGGAACAGTTTGAGGAAAGAAAAATAAGCATAAAAAGTTATGTACTAGGGCTGAATGGATATAGAGATTCACTTAACTGGCCCTAGCTAGTTTAGGATTAAAACATAGTTGATTGATTCGTAACAACAACAAACCCAGTGTAATACCATACGAGGGGTCTGGGGTGGTGGTGTGTATGCAACCTTACCCCTACCTCGTGAAGGTAGAGAGGCTGTTTCCAATAGACCCTTAGCTCAAGTAAAGCATACAAATAACAAGTATGTAAAGTAAAAATAATTAAGAAGAGAACGTAGCAACTAAATTGATTGATTCATCGTAAGTTGATTGGTTTTGTGTTGGGCTTACCTAAAGTAAGCATGCCTTTTTCGGACTTGGTACTGGTGTGTGAGCTCACACTGGAGAAATTATTTGATTGATTGATTAATATTAGATGAGCGACATCTTTGTACTCTAATAAGAAATTCCAAGTAAGCGCTTCTGGTGGTATAACTTTTCGACATCTTCCAGGAAAAGGAGAAAGTGGGATCAGCCTGCGGAGACCTTTGTTCCCGAAGGGGCAGTGGTACCTGGGATTTTTCCATTGGCAAATGTGGGTTCTCTTGCTGGTATCACACTACCTAGCATAGTTCCAGTTTTGGGTGCAGCTTTTACGAATCCTCTTACCGCTATTGGTGCTACTACAGTGCAGCAGCTTCCCGTCATTATTGCCCAAAAATCAGTTCAAGTAAGATCATCGGAGAAGATGCTGCTTATTATGTTCTAGTTTGGAAGTTTTCCCCTATTATTTGAGGGTTGTCTCCTAGCTCTATTAGTTATTAGCCAAATGCAGGATTTACGTATCTCCCAACATTTGCTTCTCTTCCTTTTCTTTGGGGCGGAAGAAACTATTTTTGTTGTCAGTAGCCGTTCCAATTATCTACCTCCTTACATCAGCATCAAAATGAAAAAAGTTCTCTGGTTCACTTTCCTGTGGTTGTCTTACTGCAAATTAATAGTTAATGTGTTTATTATGCATCATTTGGATTTTTACTGAGTCAGTCATGTTCTTTGTGTTATTTTTCCTTTACCCTTCTACAAAATGCTGTTCAGAATCAGCTATCTTTTTTTGGTCACTTCTGATTTTGCAATGAGCTATTGCAGCCGAAAATTCAGGATGAGTTGATAGCAAGAGAAATTGTCATTAATGATGCTGATCCGTCTATTCGCTACAGGCTCACAAAGCGCCAAACACAGGAAGAGGTGAATATTGTTAATGGGTTTATAAGATTAAAGATGAGTCAA
Organism: Capsicum annuum; assembly: GCF_002878395.1. NCBI lineage: Eukaryota > Viridiplantae > Streptophyta > Magnoliopsida > Solanales > Solanaceae > Capsicum > Capsicum annuum. The sequence continues at coordinate 91,724,072 of NC_061112.1, read as the reverse complement.
CAAGCAAACATGATTATCTTAAGGTTATGCACAACATTCTTTGATCAATTATCTCTGTTTCTGCAGATTCAGAAGAGCACGGGTGCTGTGGTTATAACTAGGTAGTACACCATGAAGTCTTATATTGCTTATTATTTAGCTTTTATTTACAGTATGATACTTAATAGAACCTGGATGTTGCAGGGGTAAATACAGGCCTCCGAACGCACCATCTGATGGTGAAAAGCCCCTATACCTTCATATTTCTGCTGGGGCACATGTAAGCAATTTTAGTTACTTGCGTTTAAGATGCACCATCTGTCGAGGAAGATTGCGGATGAATTTTTGTCCATCACTAAATTGCATGGATAAATCATTTTCTTGAGCATTTTTAATTAGTCAATACATTTGCATGTGGCCTCTGTGGTGGACAAGATGAGGGAGATGAGATTGAGATGGTTTGGACATGTGAAGAAAAGATACGCAAATGCCCCGGCGAGGAGGTGTGAGAGGTTATAGTAGAGTGTTATCTCACGCTCGTGCCGCGGTAGGCTTGGCGGTCGATAGTATTTGCATTATGCTTGCAATTTCTTGTTGTTCGATTACTGCTACTGCTACTACTACCTGATGTTTCTTGTGCTTCGTTTATCGCATTATTCTGACATGTATGATATGTACTCTATTATTTGCTACTATTGTCTTATTTTCCATGTCTTGTTTTACCTCTACATTGTATTTTTCAAACGGCTTTGTTATGTGTTTACTTGAGCCGAGGGTCTTTCGTAAACAACCTCTTTATCTCCACGACGTAGGGATAAGGTCTGCATACACTCTACCCTCCCCAGACCCCACCTGTGGGCTGTGGGAATACAATCTGGGTATGATGTTGTTGTCTGTATTGCTCGGACCTTCATTTTTGGTGTTGCACCCATGTTGACCCGACATTGGTGTGGGGGTGGGAGTGAGAGTGAGGCTGGGATCCTTATCCAATCTTGTCTACAAATTTTGATACTTTGATCAAAACAACAACAACAATATACCCAGTATATTCCCACCAAGTGGGGTCTGGGGAAGGTAAGTGTACGCTGTCCATACCACTACCTCAAATGTGAGATACAGAGGTGGTTTCCAATAGACCCCCGATGGTACTTTAACCAAAATAGATGGAGAAATTCCGAGCAACTTAGGTTGTGTATTTGCCTAGTGTTAACTCTTTTTTTGAGTTTGGTTTCTGTGTTTTTTCCAACCTTTGAAGTGGTTACCACCAATATTCTTCTACTACCCTTCTCTAGTAAAGCGTCATTCACTGCTTTTTTTTTTCCTGCTTTTATCAAGTATATACTATACATGGCTGGAGAATCTTTAAATATCTGGTCTTTTTAAAAGAAAAACCTATGGTGGAGCAAATCATATTCACATCTCCTGAACCTTTTCTAATTTGTTGTTTTTATGTCTACAATCTTTCATTTATCCAGCCCAAATTTAATGTTCATGTTTGACTTAGCAAAGTTAGTGAGAGTTGAAAACATAAAAGTATAAAGTTAAAAGTCCACTGATAACTTTTGTTATTGTAGTAACAAAATTAAAGGAAAAAGTTGAGTGGTGAAGTTATAAAAGGGATCTCTCATTAAGTTTCATTTCATGGTATCTTGTATTACGTAAAACACTTCGCCATAGGGAAGTTGAACTTATCTTGGGTCACATTATGAAGAAAATATTTTTTTTGTTATAGTGGGACTTCTCTCTGTAATCTTTCCAGTTTTGTTGTTTGAACTTTTACTTTACTAGGTGAAGTGATTGATTGCTACGTTGTATTTACATGTATTGTGGTTGGTTCAGCTAGAAACAACAGTTGAGAGGATCAAAGCAGTTGATCGTGCTGCTGCTGTAGTGGAGGAAATGCTGAAGCAAGGAACTGTTAACAATGGATTAAAGGTAAGTGGTAACTACTGAGGTTTAACTGGACCTGAAGCCAGAAAATTACTGGAACATCTAACTCTCTTATCATCAGGTCAATCATCTGCTGAGTACCTGTGTATACCTGGGCTTTGAGGCTGATCCATCAGCAAATATTACTGTGCGCATTCGTGGACCAAATGTGAGCTCCCTCTATCTAAGTTTGGCCTTCTTCCCTGGTTTATTGAATTATTGTGGTATGTTTCCTGTCGAGGATTAAGTTCTTTATCAAATTTTGAATGGATGAATTCTCATGTACTTAACAACACAAATAATAGAATCTTTTGTTTTGTGATTTACGATCCATTTGCCTTGTCAATTTCTTTTCCCTATTTTTTGTGATTGCTGTCGAGTTCAGATATCGGGAAAGTTCATTTAGTCGTTACTTCTCTGATATTGATCAGATGTTCGCATCAATTACTCTTTATTGATCAGAGTCTGGTCTGAGTAATTATATGATTGTTTCTTTCCAGTAGTTTGGGTGTAATTCATTACCCACCCTGTGTATTCACCTGGTTCATTATCTCATTTATCTCTTTTGGCAATATGATTGTTTCTTTCCAGTTGTTTGGGTGTAATTCATTCCCCACCCCGTGTATTCACCTGGCTTATTATCTCATTTATCTCTTTTGGCATTATGATGCTTGATGTGCTCCTTTAAACTTTATTCTTATTTATAGAAACCTAAGAGATTCTAATATTCTGAGCTCTCTCTGACATCTCCGTCCATTTGGAGAGATTTTCTTCTGTGCTGGTGGTTGGTTTTTGTAAGTGCAGGATCAGTATATAAATCACATTATGAATGAAACTGGAGCAACTGTCTTGCTTAGAGGACGTGGTTCAGGATATTCAGATGGAGGGCCGGGTGAAGGTGCCTATTTGTTGATTAAGAGAGGCAATTATTTTCCCATGGTTCAGAGTTAGCATGATAAGATTAGTTATCAACTGTGTGACACTGGCCAGATTTCTCGCCTATAAAAAAGATTAGTTATTCCTCATAAATGTATTCTTTAACGTGCAGATGTGCACCAACCTCTGCATTTACTCATATCAAGCAATAACACTGCAAGTCTTGAGCGTGCGAAGCTTTTGGCAGAAAATCTTTTGGATACTATTTGTGCTGAGTGTGGTGCTTCTAGGTATGCATGTTTCTCTGAGTACATGAAATGTGATTGCAACCTGTTAATTTTTTGTTCAGAAGAGGTTTGTGGGCTGTTATTTTTTCATGGTTCTTTTTCTTTTGTTAGCTTGAGTTCTGAATCCTCATTTTTGTGATTGTCAATCCATAGAGTCTCTTCTTGTAAGGTTTATGGAGCTGTTCCGCCTCCACCACAACCGCTAGCCAGTGGTCAGGGTTCTGGAAGTGAATCAGAAGTCAATAACATACCTGCAGCCAGTGTAGCTGCACAGATTTTGAGCTCCACAACAGCAGCTGCAGGTGTGACTAGCGTTTTTTCTCAGGGTACAGAGCAGCAATCTCTTGGCTCACTGAATCCTGTGCCATCTCAACCTCCTACCAGTCGCTATCCTCATCAATTAGTTACTAGTAGAACAAGCTATCTTGGTTATGATGGTATATACCCCCAAGCCACTGCTCTGCAGCAAGTTGCTTTGGCTCTTAGGCAGTCTACTTCTCCAGCCACTGCCACAGTTGCTCCGGTAATAACGGGAGCAAGCATCACCTCACAGACAAGTATAGGTACCAAGAAGGACAAGCGCCCTGCACAGAAGCGTAAATTTCAGGAATTGCCGGCAGCTGGAAAAGGCCAAGCAACTGTAAACCAGGTATGTGCTTAGTCTCCTTGACCTATACGAAGGTATCTCAAGGCAATTGGCCTTAACTGGCTTTTAATGAGAATTATAATGGTCATTTCCGAGTCAAGTACATAAAGCTTCATAATTGACCAGAGATGGGAAATGAATATTGAAAGCATTTCTTATTATAATTTCTGGCAAATGAACGTAAACTGGAGTATCCAGGAGTTCCTATGTTATATCTTTCTGCTCTTTGAAGTATGCAATGGGGCACTGTCTGTGCAAAAAGTTTTGCTCCAGTCCTCCAAAATAAGCTTTTCTTTTGGATGAGGACTAAAATGGTAGATGATATCATGTAAAAAAGAGGGAAAAAATTAGTACTGAAATTACTATTATTCCTACTCAGTTAGGGGTCGTTTGGTACGGTGTATAAGAATAGTGCAAAATATAATGTATCAGTAATGTTTGCATTAATAATGTTAGTATTAGTTATGTTGACATTTTTCTTATACAGTGTTTGGTTTGTTTTATTAAAAATAACATGCATTGCATAATTTTTTTTTAAAGTATTTTTTTGCAAATATCCTCCAAAAATATGGTGGAAAGGATGTGGAAAAGGTTTTGAGGGGCAATTGTGTCTTTAAACATGTTAATGCATGCATTTGAACCCATTGCATTATGAATACCATGAAGCTCCATTTATTAGTTATACACACCTTAATACCAAATAGAGTGTAACAAGCATTAGTTATACATAGTTTGAAAAAGTATAGCAAACAAGATACTAGTAATACACAAAGCTATTGGTTATACACAGGTTGAAAAAGTCTAGCAAACAAGATATTAGTAATACACAAAGCTAATGCATGCATTATTTTTTCTAATGCACTCTACCAAACGACTCCTTAGTGGAAAATTGAGGGATACATGTATCACTAATCTGAAAGGATCAAAAGCACCTCCAAGTACTGCTGTTTTCATTGACCATTCACTATGTGGTATCTAGCAGAACGACTGCTAGACCGACTATATAACTGAAAAAAGATGTTGGCTTGTGTGAAACAAGTTTCCTGTAGTGGTTGATGAAAGGTCACTGAAATTGTATTATTTCTCATTCCTCATTTGGAGGGCCTCTTAACCAAATCACCAAGTACCTGTGATTTCTCAAAAGATATGCTCTGAGTCTAAGCCTTCATAACTGTGGTGCTATGCGCCGTAGCTATATCCTGTACATCTGCCTCGTTATATGTGTAGTTGTGTCCGCTAATTATTTCTCATGCTTGACTGATCCTTCTGCACAGGAGTATGCTATGTATATGACAGATTTTTTACTTCCCTTCAACTATATAAATGGTACATTCAGACCTCTTTTGAAGAACTATCCTCTATAATAACATTTTCACTGTAACAACCATGTTTTCTGCGGAACAGATTTTTCTTATTATGTTATATTATATGTTTTTATACTAGCATTTCACTATAGCAGCCAAAAAATATAGGACAAACAATGTTGTTATAGAGAGGTTTGACTGTTTTAATATAAGGATGAAGTGCAGCTTGTGTAGCATGATGACTGGGAAAACTGGGATTTGTCAGATTCTCTTATTTTTTGATCTCTTTTGAATTTAGTTTATCCTTCGCCCTTTAGTTTCTATTCACCTCTCATATGTCGCAACTGTAGCAATCCATGGACTGCATATTGATCTGAATCTAAATTTCCAAGGTGCTAGTTAATTTAGCCGTATATCCAACACAGTTGTAAGAATTAGGAATTTGTCTGATTTTTTCCTTTGTTGCTTTGGTTATTTTATAACATTTCCCTGTTATAATTAGTTTGGGTTGGGGGTAGGGGAGTAAATAAATATAGGACTCCTTTGTTTCTCGTTTTAAATTTGTATCACATTGCTGTTCTAAATGGAGCTTTTGAAATTCCTCAAATTTGCTTCCCTTAGATATTTTTAGTTAAAAAGCATGTATTTATTTTTGGTCTAACCTTTTCTACTTGATATTCCAGGTAATTTCTCTGACCTTGTATGAAGCTAACAGGCTGATAGTGGAACTCTGTTGGACCTTTGTATGTTTCACAGGATTCTGGGATATGTAGGAGGCATGGGGTTGCTGCATGCTATTTCAGTTTTATGGTGCCGATGCAAAGATACCATGCCCCTTCTGGTTTTGGCATTCTGTCAAATGTTAATATGCTAATATGAAATGCACATTATTTACCTACTTTGCTTCAAGTACTACAAGGGTAATAAGATCTAGCTCATAATACACTGCTTGTAAGGCTTTCAAACAATTTCACCTTTACTATGAAGAGAAATTTTCTAAACGTAATGATCTAAGCTCCTTGTAGCAAGTGATAGAAGAAAAGTCAAGTTGCATATCTTTACACTATGAGTCCAATTTATTCAAGTCGAAATCAGTATCTCTTAGGATCACGAGTTTATTTTACACCTTCCTTTGCCTGCTACTATACAAGTAAAAGAATGTTAAGTATGTTCTCAAAAAACTTTAAGTTTACCTCCTTTTTTCCTGGAATTTTTTTATGGATGGACCCTTCCTCCCCTTTTGTTTGCCAGAATCCGCTGCAGAGTCCAGAGCTTCCAATGCTTCAGGAACGAATGTCAGATGCAGGCGATAGAGGCAAAATTGGTACTACGACTCCGAAAAAGTTGGTTCAGCCATTGTACAGTTCAATGCCGCCTCCGCCACCTCCTAGAATGATGTCTCCACCACCACCACCACCACCAAAGTTCCAATCATCCTCACAGAAAGTGCATGACAACAATGTGGTTAATAAAGCTCCATGTGAAACTGTTCCGGGTATTTGCCATCACTCCAAGCTATTTGGTCTCAATATTTCAATAAACTCTTGCTTGGCTTGTGTATTAGTGAACTACCTACCTTCATTACCCCCTTCTTTTCCTTGCATTTCTTGTTACTAAGTAGAAGTGTGAAAATCCAATTATTCCAATTAACATGTAGAGATCTTCAGTAGTTTCATTACCTGGCAAAATTTTGCTATCCTTTCACATGGATAGAAACTGCTTCTTAGATCTGACTGAACTTTTACTTTTTTTTAAAATCTCCCATCTTTTATATTTGCTTCGATTTTGTATTATATGGTTTGAGATGAGCTTAAATGGGTGAGATATTCAATGAAGATGCATATAGCCAATCCAAAGTTGCTTGGGATTCAGGCATAGTAGTGGTTTTTGTCGTTATCGGACTTGAACTTGTCTATTTTTACAGTGTTCTGAAAGTTTGTATTTGATTGTTTTATTTAATTTGTGCATCTCAGATACTTTAGTCCAGCTAATGGAATATGGGGATGACGACGATGATGATGAAGCAATTGGCAGACCTTTGAGAAGTAGCTCAAGTGTGCTAGCAACTCCAAAGCCATTCTGGGCTGTTTAATAATGACCACTGCACATTTCTGATTTGGCATTCTCAGTTGACCTGGAATTGGCTGGTAGATTTTTGTTGGCTGTGGATCAGGTTGTGAAATATTTATGTACCCCCCACACCACCACAAAAAAAAAAAAAACGAGGCCAGGGATCCAAACAGAGGAAAAGAGGAAAAATAGTGTTCTATAGTATTGCGTCAAGTTGGTAAATACCTGACTGCAATTAGTGCCCTATATAAGATGACTCGTAGAGACTCTACAACATTGTATCTCGATTATCCTTCCCTCCAGGAAATTGAAACCAGAAATTGTTTGCTGATGGTCCTGATAGAGTTTAACTATTGAGTTTTTGAGGAATTTTGTTTACTAAAAACAAAGATATGGCAGCAGATTCGTCTTTTTTTTTTTTTTGAAGCATCATTGGGCAGTTATTGGCACTCCAGCAATCAGCAAGTTATGAGGGTGTGTTGAATTTGTTAACATAAAAGTTGGAACCCAAAACACTCAATTATCCAAGATGTTAACTCTACCGAATGTAAAGGAAACACTTCCACTAAATAATTGTGGGATCTAATCAGTTTTAACATGCATATTTTATTGGTTCTGATTGCACATTAACTAGATGTGCAAATGCTGCGATCGTCATTTTAGTCACAAAGTCAAGAAAGGTATGACAAATGCCTTAAACAAAAAGAATGAGTAGTATGGAAGGACATATTCTTTGCCTCACATGTACTCGTCAAAGCCAAAGTTCTTGAATAGCATGGAAGGACATATTATCAACTCCTTGAGTTGGCATAGTCATTTGGCCCATCATTGTCACCTGTGTAGCTTCCTTCTGCGCCTGGTGTGAAATCATTGTTTATAGATTCAGTCCCTTGGTCTGCACTAAGCTGTTCTTCGCTACCATAGTGCAAGCTCCCAGAGCTCCCACCAAATTCAGAGTTGTTGAAGAGATCATTACTACCGGAAACACCAGCATTGTAATTTCCACTATCCCCACCAGCATATCCACCCCCAAAGCTGCCTTGTTCGCCACCACTACCATACCCCATTCCTCCACCATAGTTTCCGCCACCTGCAGGGTAACTGTTGTTGGTACCATAGTTACCACCACCTCCATAATTGCCAGATGCGTACCCTCCAGCTCCCCCCCCACCATAGTTATATCCACCTCCGCTGCCATAACCACCACCAAATCCTCCAGGACGCTTTTCTGTGGCATAATTCACCCTTAACCGTCTCCCGTGGAGTTCCTGCAAAATTAAGCAACAAATTTTACCTAATACAAGTCCCAAAATGTTTTCAAAAAGAATTTCATTCTCAAACAACTGAAGTAACAAGGTAATTTGGTCACAATATAAAATAAAGGCAAAACAAGATGAAGTACTGATAGAATGTTGACACAAATAGAACCTTATTGGTTGGCACTAAGGATAACTAATCAATTTCTTCAAGTAACTGACAGTGGAATACGCTGAATAAAAAGAAAAGGTACAACAACATGAAATTATCACCTGATACTGGTTCTAAAAGTTGCAAATATTCCATCTAATTTTAACCGTAAGAAAGTGACCAAAGCAATTTAGTTACAAAATTTTCACATAATAGAACCTACTAATGGGACTATTATGTGAACTATAATAATAGTCAGAAGTTTCTTGTTACAAAATGCCTGGGCATCATTACCTGGCCATCAAAGGCATTCAGGGCACTCGATGCTTCTTCAGCAGATGCATAACTAACAAAACCAAACCCTCTGGATCTCCCAGTGTCACGATCCAAAATAATTCTAGCTGCATGCGACATACATATTGTCGTTAGTCAATTTCTATTTTGTTTAGGACCCATTAAATTTATAGGCTCTCCCTGAACCACCTATATGGAATAAGTTGCAAACTTTTATGTAATCAAAGGTCAAATCATAAGTAAACCTTCAATCACTTGTCCATGTTGGGAGAATGCCTCTTGCAGAGAGGCTTCATCAGTGCCATACGAGAGACCTGCAGTGGATAGCTGGCAATTATAGAGCAACAAAAGAAAAAAACATAGCAATCCGTACATCTGGGAACAAAATCCTTTTACCTCCAACAAAAAGCTTTGAAGAGGACATGCTTCTTATAGCTTGGAAAAGTGAGGTTCTAGAGGCACCTAGTTCCAAGTTCGTGTGTCTGCTTAAACTCTGTTTAAGCATATTTCCCATTCTATTGAACAAAGCCATCTTTAAACCTATGAAAACAACAGAATGATGGGAGTCCATATTAAACACAACATGAGAATACATGTTAAGTTATTAGATTCAGAAGAAATCTTTGATCGTAAAACAGTTCCGCCATTAACTGGTGAAACACACTAGATGTCGTGAAACAGTGTAAAAAGAACAGAAAGGATGGCTTCTCCTCTCCAAGCTCACATTTTGTCCTATTTATATGACAGTTTTCCATATTGAGACATTCCAAAATATGTGAACCATCAAATTAACAAAATTATCCAATACAACTTTCACGACTTGTAAGAATTCAAATTCATTTTGATATCGAACACATTCAACCTAACTTCCCTTTTCACTAATAGTTTCTTCCACTTACAATAATATAATAACTAAGTCTAAATAAACATATTCCATAAAGCATAGCCATACAAAATAGCACAAAGGGAACATATATCTACTCTTCCATATTTGTGATACAACAATAGAGCATAAGACACAGAAATTCCCCATGTTGCTGTTCCCTCTGTGAAAATTACTAAAATAAACGGGCCATGAACCAATCTCTCTATTATTCCAAAACCCCCCAACAAAAAAAAATGAGTAAAGACCATATTTTTATTAGCAAAGTCTTGGAGTAACTGGTAAAGTTGCTGCAATGTGACCTAGAGGTCACGGGTTCAAGCCGTATAAACAGCCTCTTGCAGAAATGCAAGGTAAGGTTGCATACAATAAACCCTTGCGGTTCGGTTCTTCCCGAGACCCGTACATAGCGAGAGCTTTAGTGCACTAAGTTTCCCTTTTATTTTTATTAGCAATCAGCATCCCAATATGCTCAGTGCTGATATCCAAAATATAAATATTCAATAATCCCACAATTAACAACAATAACAACAAACCCAGCATAGTCCCAAAAGCTAGCAGAATCAGGGAGGGTAAAGTGTACACAGACCTTAACCCAAACTCCAGGAGGATCATAAAAATATAAAAATCCTTAAGTATGCAAAAATGGAAAAAAAAAAAACGAACCTTTTGATTAAAACTAAACAAATCGATGAAGCAAAAAAGAATAAATCTATGTGATAAAATGAAAACCCATTTAGGATTAAGCTAATCAGAAACGAATATACCAAGAATTCCAGAAGAAACGTACCTCTGTAACTCTGTTGATGAACAATTTGTGTTTCCCTTAAACCCGGTGAGCTCAGTCAGTAGGGTTTTAGAACTTTGTGGGTATAAGTATTCTAAAATATATCGGCCTTACGATTTAAAAAGGCAAAATTAAGAAATAACATGCGTAGCATTCGTAGCAACACTTTCATAATTATATAATATATTAAGTTATATTTTATATTTTTATAAATTATTGTTATAAAAATATAAATACAATTATTTTACTGCCCCTTAATTTAAATATGAAAATATTATCTTTCATTAACTGTTAAGATTACAATCTCATTAATCATGCAATTTTTGTTATTTGCTAACAACCCTATTCAAATTCAAAAAACAGTTTCAGAAACGTGGTCATTCTTAGAAAAAAAAATCAATTCAAATTCAGTTGAATCTTTAATTTCGCTCAAATTGAACAATTCGATTCAAGTGTATTTTTTTCTATTCTAGATCAGTTTCAGCAATAAGTTTCTTCTGATTCAACGATCAACACTCCCTTCTTCTGAAAAAAAATTCGGAATTCAACTATCTGTTGAAAATTCGTGCTTAAATATTGCTGAAGGTATTCAATCGATTTTTTTTGTGATTATACATATTTTTTGAAACTTGTTTTTTTATTTTGATCGTTTTTTTGTATTGATCTAATTGTGCTGCTTTATTGAAACTGTTCACTTAGTCGTGAAATCATTTGTGAATATTTTCTAAACACATTGCAATTTAAATTTTATACAATACAAATTGAACAGCTAGGACGAAAACTAATCGAATTCAGTTTTTTCAAGCTGATCAAATTCTATTTTTCTGCAGTTTTTGCTTGTCGAAATTTGAGAGTATATTTGTAGTTTTTGCTGTAGTTTCTGTAGTTTTATAAATATTTTAGTTGTAGTCGAATCTGCAATTTCTGTATTTGTTCATATTTAACGTTGAACACATACTTTTTCATTGTATTTAGCCTGAAGTAAATGACCGTTGGTTCTAAGTTTAGTGTATCAAATGTTTTGTAAATGTATTTTTTATTGGTGTTGTTTGTTGATATGAACTGATAGAACAAACAATTAATAGAATTTAGTTTTTTTTTAGATGATGAATTTTTTTTAAATTTTTTTTTTGATGTGTTTGTATTTTAAGTTTAACGAATGTTGTATAAATGTATTTTTTATTGTAGTTGTTGTTGTGTAACTTAGTACAATTTTATAACTGAACAACTGTGTTTTAATTTTTCTTTCGAAAAGTGTATGTTGTAAGATTTGAATTCTTACTAAATATGATTATTGGGGAATTTTTGGTTAAATCAGTTAGAAATGGAAAGCATATCAGTTCTCATGAAGCACTCAGGAAGGTGGACATATGAAAAAAACTACGAAGAGTACGTCACTGATGCTATACTGTTGAGAACAACATCATCATTCATTGAGCTGCAGGATGTTTTGGCATCTCACTTAAAATGGACCTAACCAGCAAACATATTGTAGTGGAATATCAAATCACTGGTAATGCAAAGCAAATACAAATACATAATGATATGGGTTTGAAGGTATTTATTTTGTAGAAACAAGAGATACCAGACATGAATTGTCTTCCTTTGTATGTAAGTATTTTGGATAAAGTTGTAGGGAGCAGCTTTGCAAGTTCATCTGTATGCGTTGTTGAAAGAAGAGACGTCGTTAAAAATATGCAATCAGTGGTAAATAAATCTAACGAAGGAGCTTTGGTTGTTTCTGAAAATACAACAGCCTTAGATGTATTTGAGATGGATACAGTTCAGGTGATTATATCAGACCCACATCACAAACATATTGAGGAAGACCAGGTTTACTTGACGAAAAAGATTTTAAAGTCAGTCATGAAGGATTATACAATTAGGGAGAAATTTCAAACGCGAAGTGAAAGGTCAAGTAAGAAATGGTACGTACATTCTATATTATTTTGTTCATGTTTCAAATGAGTTTGAATATGTATTTTGATAGTATTAAAATATGTTGGATGCAGTTATACATTGGTTTGTATATCAGGGAACTGTGATTTTTTATGTCGCGTATCTGATATGGGTGATTCTGGTATGTTTAGAATAAGAGAATTTGTAGCTCAACATACATGCCTGGTGAAGGACAAGGTTTATCCAAAGACGTATGTTACTAGTATGTTGATAGGTGGTATTGTTAAACAAAAATTGAAAAATCACAAACGAAAATACAGTGCAACCGAAATAAAAAATGACATGAAGGAAGATTTTGGTATGGATTTGACATACACTTTATGTTGGAGGGTCAAGGAAACAGCGTTAGAAGAGTTGAAGGGTAAGCCATCAACATCTTAAGAGAAATTACCATCCTACTTATATGTGTTGAACAATACCTATCCTGAGTCATATATAAGAATGAAGAAGACGGATGAGAATGAGTTCTTGTATGTATTTATAGCTCTCTGTGCATTCGTTAAAGAATTCGATCATTGTAGACTTGCCGTAGTTGTTGATGGTAGTCATCTGAGAGGAATGTATACTGAAACATATGTAACTGCATGTATGATGGATGGAGTAGGTTAGTATCATTTTTTTTATATTTACATTGTACACCTGGCCATATGTTTATATGTATTTCTGCACATAACTTTCTGATATATACATATCTGTATAAAAATACTTATATATCTCAAGTTTCATGGATGAAAAAATGTATAAGTGATAATGTATATTTATGATGTAGATTTACATGTTAGTATATGTAATTTATACTATGTATTTGACAAAATATACAACTTTTTGAATCTGTGTTTTTAATAACTACATATGCAGTTACTGTATGTATTTATATCAGAATATTCAAAATGTATTTATAAATACAGGTCATATATTCCCTTTGGCATATGGTGTGCTTGATTTTGAAAATGATGCATCTTGAACTTGGTTCTTTGAGAATCTAAAGAAAGCATACGGGGAAAGACAAAACATGTGTGTTGTATCTGATCGAAATTTAAGCATCATAAAGGCTGTTGGTGATGTGTACAAAGATGTTCCACATTTTGCATGTATGTGGCATCTATGGGGGAATATGAAAAAACTTTACAGAAAGTCCAATGATGCATTATCAGAGATCTTTTATACAATGGTCAAATCATATTCAAAGTCAGAATTCCACATGTTAATGGAAAAGGTTGAGGCAATTGATATTAGGGTGAAGAAATATTTGGGAATTAGCTGATTACGAAACGTGGGCTAGGTCCTATACAATAGTTCACCGAGGCTGGACTTTGACTTCAAACATTGTGGAGTTAATAAATGAAGTACTTGTATCAGCTAGAGAACTGTCAATTTATGATTTTCTTGAGGAAGTTCGATTATTGTTTGCAAAATGAAACTGCAAAAATAGGCAGAAGGCTTCATATACATTCACAACACTCATTGAAAAATTTAATGACATACTCAAAGAGAACGAGGCTTTATGTATTCGTATGACGGTATGATCTTTTAGATTTGTAGAATTTATACTTATGAAAACATACCATTCAGTTTTAAACTAATGAAAACATATACAACATAAACAAAAAGAACATTAAAAAACATATTATGTATTTTACATATGTATTTTTTTGTATTGAAAAATATTAACACTGCATATGTATTTAGAAGCTCAATAAAAATGATGTATATCACATATGTATTTTTACTGCAAAATCTGAACACTGCATATGCATTAATGTCTATAAAAATAGTAAAAAAACATCTGCATTAACAAATAAAAATATTTTTGTAATTTGTTTGTATTAAATACATATTGAAATGTATACTTGTGTAGCAAAAATACATATACTCTTGTGGTTACAAAATATCAGAGAATATGTTTTGCATCTTTTTGGAGTATTGCATATAAATATTTTTTATTTTTTTTATATCAGGTTGTACCAACCATAGAATATGTGTACACGGTACACGACAAACAAAAGCACTTCATCGTTTGCCTCAAGGAAAGAACGTGCTCATGTAATGCATTTCAACTCGATGAGATAGCATGTGCACATGCTTGTGCGGTGTTGGACAACAAAAATTTTCAGAAGGAGTCATATTATTGTGATTTGTATAAGCTAAAAACCGTGTTGAAGACATATGATGTTTCAATCTATCCTTTACCACACAAAGATGACTGGATAATTTAAGTTAGCATACTTGGTGAAATAGTACTGCCTCCGAAGTTCAAACGACCTCCAGGAAAACCTGCAAAAAAGGATCTTGAAAAATCGGGCCGGGATATGTTTGAAAAAAAGAAGAACATCAACTCATGCAGTAGTTGTAGGGCTAAGGGTCATAATAGGTGTTCTTGTAGAAAATATCGTAAATGATACATTTGTTCTTCCGTATTATTTCTTAAAATTTTCTTTTAAATTTTTTATAATAATGAACTAATTTTTTGGGGTTAATACAGTTATGCATCATTTGGTAACTGAAGACATTTAGATGTGAATACTGCATATGTATATGTTGCAAAATCTGACCTCTGCATATGTATTTTAAAGATATACTTCATATGTATTTTTAACATGTTATATGTAGTTTAGACCAAAACTAGTAACTTTGATTAAGCTAACATGTATTTTGGTCGTAAATGAAAAAAAAATTAAATACATATGATATATTCTGCATATATATGTTTGAATTGCAAAATCTTAACATTGCATCTGTATTTTAAAGCTAAATACATATGATGTATAGCATATATATTTTTGTATCAAAATATGATACCCGCATATGTATTTTTTTAAAAAATTACTTAGAAAAAATTTAAAATGCATAAAAAGACTAAAATGAATCTTTAATGCAATTCAGTTTTTGAAAGATTGATTTACCTCAAATTTATTTTTATAGTGATGAACATAGATTAAAATACATATTAGCTATGATCCATATGTATTTTTTGTAATGCTTAACTTAACATAGTGCATATGTATTTTTAGGCTAAATACATTTGATGTATACTGCATATGTATTTTTAATCAATATGTGAGCAGTACATATGTATTTTTTTTAACTAAATCTCACAGTAAAAATAAAACTGCATAAAATACTCAACTTAATCTTTAATTCAAATCAAATTTGAAAGTTTTATTTACACCAAACGTATTTTGAAAGTAAATGAACACAGAATAAAATATATATATAATTGTAAGTACACATGTAATTTTATGAAAAAATGTCAAAACTGCATATATATTTTGGTGTTAATTCTCACTACCACAAAATACAGCTGAACAATAAAACACACAGTACAAAGTGATTGAAAACATAATCAAATTAAATGATTAAACTGAACTCATTTCATTAAGTTCAAAATAAGTACTATTATAACCTACAATTAGAACCACTTCAAAACATAAAATTAGTTTGTAAAATTAGAACCTACATCCATACACCATTTTCACAACTATCCAAAGTAATAAATTCATCAACCATCATACATCAAAAACTTCAGTGACACTAGTTATTCTACTTTGCCTGACAGGCCTCAAGGGTGCTTCAAAGTCACTATAGTATTTTCTTCTTGTTTTCGGACGTCATAGTCTCACAATAGTGCAGCATATCTTGTACGGAGTGCGTTTGGATCGAACTCAATCGAAAGAACTTTGTGACCATAAGAAAGGCACTCTGCATATGTAACAACATACAAACCACAATCCCTACAAAATAAAAAATAAAATGATTAATACGTATAATATATTTTGTATAAACTTACAATTTTGGTATATGTTTATTAAAATACTTACAAGCTTCCACTCAGTTGTTGAGGCAAATTATTTTCAAACAACACATCAAACAGATATGAGGAGTCTTTGTCTTTGTATCTTGGATGATTTTGAAGATCAATTTCTTTCTTATCATAGAAATCACAAGCTTGGAGACACAAAGGGATAATCTCAACTAATTTCCTGATCTCAACAAGAACAGTCGGATAATGACGAGATGATTCATATGAATCATATAGGAATATACACCTCTTTGAGAAGGATAAAACTGCGAGCACCTAATGATGTTTTTTTTCTATATATTGACTGGAATATAAATGTCTTCCACTGAATGCCATGGTACAACATCATGCATACGAAACCCATTGATGTATTCATTAAGATGAGTCTCCTGTCCTCCCGCTGTAAGGTTTGGATCATTCACAGAATAAACATCATGAACAGACCTAATTATGTTCATAAAGTTGCAATCTACTGTGCTGTATTTGTAAGACCTGTTGGGGTCATACTTTGACTTCTTCGTCAAGTAATAGAAACAAGCATCAGTTTGCTGCAGTAATTAACACCACAAATCTTAGAACATTCAAATAATTTGTATACTAAACTAGCATGTGTATGTAATATAAAATACATATGCATTTTATATTTTAATGACTAAGATTTGTGTATGTATAATTTCATTTGTAAACTACACTTATATACAGACAATGCTAGAAATATGAATATTCAACAGTATGTGATTTAATATAAATTCATATGTATATTAATAAGTTGTATATGTATTTTTAACACAACATTTGTAAAATGATAAAAACAATGTAAAATTACATATGTGTACCGGCATATGTATTTGCAGGTAACATAATATGTATTTTAAGTAGTGTTATAACTGCAAAGGAGAAATTGTTAAAATAATATACTAACCGAGTCTGTTCATGACTAATCAGGAAACCCATAGTGTAGAACCAATTTTTATCTTCAACAGTCTCAACTCCGAAATGCATCATTGGAATGACTAATTTACCCTTTTTGTAATGATCCACATTTTCCTTCCTATTTTTTTTATCAGTACATGTTAAATCATGAAAACATAATGAAAATAAAAAAAAGATGAAATATTTCAAAAGAAATACCTTTTAGCATGACCTTTTAGAAGGTCGATAGAAATCCAATTCATGAACTTCTTGATAATTTTCGTATCCACTATCTCATCAATCGCCTGATAAACAAATGGATGTTTTTGGGAGAATATATGTATGTTCCCTGCTCAGCTCCCTATATAGTTACAGAATACAAAAATATAATTAATAAAAACATATTTGCATAACATATTATATTGATTACCAGCTGCTGAACCAAACTTAATCGTGTATGGTGACTCCTTGAATTTGGATGGTCGCCTAATCCTTAACTTTTGAATGAGAGTTTGAACATCATGATTAGCACAAGGATGAACAATGATGCTTTTACTACTGTAGACATTCAGACTAGGAAACAACTCATCAGGGGTTGTGTTTTGTGAATTAGGCCAAACTGGTTCATCCCTTTGTTCATCAGGAGGTGTTGTAATTTTCTCTTCTGTACCAACATCAACATCTTCGTGCAGCTCTGATTTTGAACTCATTCCAACATTCTCTTTGTTTGTCTTCAAAAAGCAGAAAAAAGATTAGTTTGTTCTGTCCAAAATAACCCACATAACCTCAAAAATATGTTCATTATACATACTTGACAATGATTTTCAACAACAGACTCAGACTTTTTATTATTCAAATATTTATCAGTAAGTTTTTTTCACGGGTTTTGATGGATGTGCGATGATGCTTTCTCTTGGGTAGACATTTAGACTTGGTAACATCTTATCTGGGATTGTAAACTATGAATTTGATGATTTTGTTTCATTCACTTTCTCATCACTAATTTGCAAAAAAAATGAAAGAAAAAAGATAATTGTCCTCTGGAATGTTAGGATTGTTACATCACATAAACTCAAAGTTTAATTCATTATACATACTGGACGATCATGTTGAACAAACTTCTCAGAATGTATATAATCAATATTTATACTTTGGAGAAGCTCATCAGAGATTAAATGTTGAGAATCAATTTCAATAGTTGTTTTATCTGGATGCAAATCAGTGCACCCTTTGCAAACAAGAAAAGAAATTAAAACAACATCAAACAAAAATCTACTTCTAAATGTTTATATAGATATACATAAAATAACATATAACTGCTTAAATACAAAATTACATATGTGCACTCAAATGAATAAATGTATGTTAGTTATTATTTACCTTATTACCATCCCGATTTTCATCCAAATTCAGATCAATATTCTGACTGAATCATTGTGGTAATGTTTCGGCACCAGTATAATCCATATGTTGGAGTTCAGAATCTTTATCTTTATATTGTTTCTATAAGTACAAATTTAATAAAATATTAATAATTGAGTTCACTGAATATGTATATAGAAATCCACTTGTAATGCCCCAAATCTAGTACCCAGAATGCTACACGGTGCTCATGACCCCGAAGGATCATAAGCTAACTTATGACTGATATCTGGACCTGAATACTGCATAATATACTGTATAAATGTGGAAATAAAGGTTGCAAGGCTGTAAGGTTCAAAATTGAGACACAATATCTAATAAAATATAACATCTTGTGGGGTATGAAATACCTAAAACAAACTAATAAACTGACTGAACATGATAGTCTGAAAAGCCTCTAACTGTCTGAATAAGAAGTTGATGGGACATGTCCCCAACTAACTCCAACTATTGAAATAAACTAAGTACTGAAATAATAAGATGATGCTCATGTCCTCGAAGGATGAGGACTCACTGCTGACTTTGACTGCTAAGTACTGGAATGCTACTGATGCTCTGGAGCTCGTGCTTCTGAACCTAAGGTATAAAATACTATAGCGCAAATGCGTCAGTACGATTAAATGTACTAGTATGCATGCGAGGTAGGTTGAATGCAAAGGGTTCAGATGCATGACCTATACTAACTGATAGAACAACATGAATGTGAGAATGTATGTTTGAATACATAATAACTGTAACTGAGTTTGTGATAACATGATTACTGAATCTGAGTACTGATAACATGAGATACTGATAACCATATAACTAAAATAACTAATACTGAGCGATTGTATCTAACAACTTAGTTTCTGATAAAACTAGCTGAGTTCTGTTTTGTTCTGAGGTGACTGCATTTGACAGTCCTCAATTCTATAGAACTAATTGTGTTCTATTACAGAGACTAAATAATTATATCTGAAAGTCCTGATCTATAACTGAAAAACTATGGGAAGTAGTTATCTAACCGACATATCCCAAATAACAGAATATAGCTGTGTTGGGGTCCAATCTGTAACTCCAATTGGAAGGGTGTCAATACCGCACCACTGGTAAGGACAAGCTGTGGGTGACCCTCATCTGACAATGTCCCCAATATAGAATGGTGGGACCCTCATCTGACAGTGTTTATCCACCTAAACAACGCTCATATGACAGTGTTGATGTCTCAACCTATGCTGGCTACATAGTTTTGGAATGCAAGAATGACTTCTAAGAATCACACCCTTATCTGACAGTGTGTGTTCCCATCCTTGGGTTCACTCGATGCTAATTCTTACTCCCATCTGAATAGACACTGAACATGAATTACTGAACTAAACTGGACTGAATTAACTGAGTTTCTGTTGACTGATGGAATAGTACTAAGATTACTGTATTGCTGAGCTTTCTTGAGTCATATGACTGACTGAGTTCTATGGATCATGGATTGACTGAGGATATCGTGAAAACATGACACTAACTCTAGGCCACACAACTATATTTTTCGGGTACAAGTACCCCCAGGACTCAATGGGAAGAAATTGACAAAGCATGACTTTCTTGAATACATGACCAACATCACAATACATAATACAATAAGTTGGAGATTTCATGAAGTACAAGTTCTAAATCACCACAATGGCTACACATATATCTATACTTCATTGACTAAGATATTTTATCAAATTCTTGACGTGCATAAACTTGTACATAAATAGAGATTTTAAATTATTATAATAGTATGTCACTTTTCCTTCACATAGGCATTTAGTCAAACACATGAGGAGCATGCTTTGGTTATACCATCATAAACAGATCTAATAATCATGGATACATCAATCAACTTGTAAATTGAAGGGGGTTTATCATGATTATTAAGCAAATCTTCATATACTAGGGTCAATTATTGAAATATGTAATTTAAAACATGAATCAAAATCCCAAAACATCATGAACATGAATTTCAATACTATTTAAATTATGAATGTTGATAAATACACAAATCTTATATTTTGAAAAGAAATTCTTGAGCTTCATGGGTGAAAGAGACCCTTGAATCAACACATGACATATCTTGATACTTGATTTGGGAAGATTGATAGAACAATCCTTGAGATTTGGATCTTGAATTGGAAACCCATCTTTTTGTTCTTGAGAGAATTTGAGAGAAAAGTATGTATTTTGGTGAAATGGAGGCTAAATTCAGTGTTTATGGAGCTTTAGGGTGAAGGAAAAATACCAAAATACCCCTCCAAAACTATTTGGAAAATGCTGAATTCTACGGCTGACGACATTGGGCTGATGTCGTCACATATGTGATAAGCCATCAGCTTATGTCGTCACTTGATGCTGGAATTTATGACTTTTTTCCTAAGGCTGATGACATTAGCTGATAAGTCATCAGATATGTGATAAGCCGTCAGCTAATGTCGTCACTTAGTTGCCAGGCTAACAAATTGAAGTAAATGGGTATAACTTCTTGCTCCGATATATGATTTGGGAGAAATTTATATCGTTGGAAAGTTAATTCAATTATCTATCTATTGGTGGGTCATGATCTCTAAAATTCATAGTATAACGAGAGATATTCTTATTTGAAGTTGACTATACCAATATCCTTCCCAAGAATTCAATCGGTAAAGAATGTTTTATTCGCCTAGTAGCTAGGACATATTTGAGACCTTAATTGATATCAAAATTGATCATAAAACTACCAAAGAACCATTATTTACTATGCATAAGCTTGAAATATGGCACTAATATTGATTTTTATTTTTTGGGCTATTACAATATTCCCCCTTGGGAACATTCATCCTTGAATGAGACTGATTAGAATGAGAGAAATGATAATTGAAAGTACATACTAGAAATACACAACTAAATCATGATTTCATGACTGACATGACTAATAAGCTAGTTTTATCATATTGAACATGCATATCTAATGCATGAATACATGATTGAGCTGACACATGAATGCATAACTGAATATGTAATGGTACTTGGTACCAAGTTTATAAAGAAAATATGAACATGAAACTGAATAAGGTTAAGGAAAATTATTACCTTGAGATGATTCTGAATTTTCGGAGAAGAGGTGAGGGTACTTGGTTCGTATGTATGCTTCTGCTTCCCAAGTAGCTCCCTTAATGGACTGATTCCACCAAAGAACTTTGACTAGAGGGACTTCTTTGTTCTTAGTCTATGAATCTGGTAGTCAAGGATTTCGACTTGAATTTCTTCATAAGAGAGACTGTTATGAACATCTATGCTCTGAATTGGGACTACATTTGCAGGGTCACCTATGCACTTCTTGAGCAAAAAGACATAGAATACTGGGTGAACTGAGGCTAGATCTAAACGCAATGCGAGCTCATAAGCTACTTTGCCGAAGCGATTGATAATTTTGAAGGGACCGATAAATTTGGGACAAAGCTTTCCCTTCTTGCCAAAACTCTTCACTCCCTTCATGAGAGATATCTGTAGATAGATAAAGTCACCAATTTCAAACTCGAGATCATTTATGCGTACATCTGCATAATACTTCTGTCGGCTCTGAGCAGCCCAAAGTCTCTCTCTAATAAACTGAACTTTTCCAAAAGCATCGAATACCAAGTCAGGCCCTATGACTGAGGCCTTACTAACTTAGAACTAACCGACTAGAGATTTGCATCTCTTACCATAGAGAGCTTCGAATGGAACTATCTGAATACAGGAATGGTAGTTGTTGTTGTATGCAAACTCAATCAAAGGCAAGTGGTCATCCCAACTTTCCTTGAAATCAATTGCCCATGCCCTTAGCATATCCTCCAAGGTCTGAATGGTCCTTTCTTCTTAACCATCTGTCTGGGATGAAAGGCTGTACTAAGATATATTTGGGTACAAAGACTTTTTTGGAATGCTTTCCAGAAGTGAGAGGTGAACTGAGTAACTCTGTCTAAAATAATGGACAACGGAATACCATATAATTTGACCAACTCCCTGATATAGAGTTTGGTGTAGTCCTCGGGTGTATAAGAGGTATGAACTGGAAGGAAATGAGCTGATTTGGCATCCTATCTACAATGACCCAAATTGAATCATGCTGACAGTGAGTACGTGGCAAACCTATCACAAAGTCCATGTTCACTTCTTTCCATTTGTAGGTGGGAATAATGAACTCTTGCATGGGACCTCTAGGCTTATGATGCTTTATCTTAACCTGCTGACATGTAGAGCACTTAGCCACAAAATCCGCAACATCTCTTTTCACGCAACTTTACCAATGGATCTCCCACAAGTCACGGTACATCTTTGTGGCCCCTGGATGAATAGAGTAGTAAGAACCATGCGCTTCTGCAAGAATTCGCTATCTCAAGTCATCTATACCTGGAACACACAGATGACCCTGACAACGTAGAACACCATCTCCCCCTTGGGATAAAACCTCGACCTTCTAATCCTTGACTGACTCTTTCAACTTGACTAGACTGGGATCTCTATCTTGCTTTTCTTTCACCTCAGAAACTAGAGATAATTCTGAACTACTCTGAACCTATACATCACCTCCTTTGTATCGACTAAGCGAACACCTAGTCTAGAAAGCTTATGGACTTTCCGAGCTAACTTTTTCTTACTATCCTCAACATGAGCAATACTACCCATAGACAGTCTTCTAAGAATATCGGCCACTACGTTGGCCTTGCCCGGATAATAAAGGACACTCATGTCGTAAGCTTTCAAGAGCTCTAACCACCTTGTCTGGAGGAGGTTAAGATCATTCTGAGAGAATACGTACTGAAGGATCTTATGATCTATGAGCATATCTACGTAAATATTGTATTGATAATGGCTCCAAATCTTTCAGGCAAATACTACAGCTGCTAATTCAAGACCATGATTCGGATAATTCTTCTTATGGGGTTTAACCTGTCTTAAGGCATAGGCTATGACCTTACCATACTGCATGAGGACACAACCCAAACCTACTCTAGATGCATCACAATATAATATAAACCCATCTGAACCATCTGGAAAAGCTAGGACTAGAGCTGAGGTGAGTCGAGTCTTCATCTCCTGAAAACTCCTCTCGCAAGGATCTGACCACTGAAACTTGACCTTTTTCTGAGTCAATCTGGACATAGGGGATGCAATATAAGAAAATCCCTCAATAAACCATCTGTAATAGCCAGCCAAACCCAAGAAACTCCTGATATTTGATAGAGATACAGAGCGAGGCCAATTTCTTACCGCTTCGATCTTTTGAGGATCAACCCTAATGCCATCACCGAAAATGATATTACCATGGAATGCTACTGACCTTAGCCAAAACTCGCACTTACTGAATTTGGCGAATAACGAATGATCTCTAAAAGTCTGAAGTACAATTTTGAGATGGTCTGCATGATCACGTTCACTGCGGGAATAGACCAGAATATCATCTATGAAGACTATGACAAACATATTCAAGTACATCTTGAACACCCAGTTCATCAAGTACATGAAAGCTACTGGAGCATTAGTAAGACCAAATGACATGACTAGGAATTTGAAGTGACCATACCGAGTACGAAAAACTATTTTGAGAATGTCACATTCCCTAACTCTGAGTAGATGATAGCCTAATCTAAGGTCTATCTTAGTGAAATAGATTTCACCCTGTAGTTGGTCAAACAAGTCATCAATATGGGGAAGTGGATACTTGTTCTTAACCATGACTTTATTGAGTTGACAGTAATCAATGCACATTCTGAGAGAACCGTTTTTATTGCGCACGAATAAGACTGGTGCGCCCCACAGGTACATGATGGGCCTGATGAACCCCTTATCTAAGAGATCTTTCAACTGCTCTTTTAATTCTCTGAGTTTTGCTGGTGCCATTCTGTATGACGAAATAAATATAGGCTGAGTATCTGGAAAAAGATCAATGCCGAAGTCTATTTCCCTTTCGAAAGGAATTTTAGGAAAATCTTCGGGAAAGACATCTGAATATTCATTCATGACTGGGACTAAATGAAGACTGGGAGTTTCGAAACTAGTGTCCTTAACTCTAACAAGATGATAGACACATTATTTTGACATAATTTTCCTTGCCCGATGCTAGGAAATAAGCTGACCTCTAAACGCTGAAGTACTACCCCTCTACTCTAGGATGAGTTTATTCAGAAACCAAAATTAGACTATTCTATTTCTGCAGTCGATATGGCATAGCAGGAGTGAAGCCAATCCATGCTGAGAATGACATCAAAATCAGTTATCTCTAATTGGAGTAAGTCTACTAAAGTGAATTTTTAAAATATCATAACCGGATAGTTCCTGTATACCGTCGGGCTATGATGATCTTACCCACAGGGGTAGAGACTGAAAAGGGCTCTGCTAGAATTTTGGGACTGATTCTAAAATTGCTTTCTATATAAGGAGTAACAAAAGACAAGGAAGCACCTGGATATACCAAAGCGTAAACATGCAAGTGAAAGATCTAAAATGTACCAGTAACCAGATCTGGAGAATTTTCCTGGTCCTATCGGGACTGGAGAGCATAAAGTCTATTTGGGCGTGGCCCACTAGTAGCACTGGAAGTGGCACCCTGCTTATTTGGATGATCGAATAGAGCTGTGGAATGGTTATACTAACCCTAATTACCTGACTGGGGACAATCTCTGACTCTGGGTCCTGGCTTGCCACATTTGAAATAGACATCGCTGCCAGCTCCGCAAACACCCTTGTGGTTCTTACCATAAGTCTAACAAAGAGAATTAGTTCAGGCATTGTTGACACTTCCCTGAGACTTAGATCCTGGTGCCCTATCTCTATTACTATCCCTGAACTAAAGAATTGGAGCAATAGCCAAAAAAAGAGCTAGAACTGATGACTTAGGACAAAACTGAGAACGGTTTCCTCCTTCTGGTTTAGGCTGAGCAAAGTTGAAATTACCCGTCCTTACTCTTTTATTCTGCTTCTCTCTCATCTTAATCTTTTTATCCTCTATCTGCTGAGCATGAGGCATAATCTTGTCTTAAGTCATGGCATTATTCAACATCGCAGACCTATACTCATTGATCACACTATCATTCACCCAAGAAACAAACTTACTCATCTTGGCCCTGATGTCTGCAACCAAATAAGGGTCATATTTGGCTAATTGAGTAAACTTAAGAGAATACTCTTTCACTATCATGTTGACCTGCCTGAGGTTGATGAATTCTACACCTTAGCTTTTCTCAGCTCGAGGGGAAAGAACCTCTCTAAGAATGCGGTGACAAACTCCTCCCACTCTATAGTTCCTACATCAATTGACCTTTCTGACTCCTACTGCTTGTATTAAATATGGGCAATATCCTGTAACTAAAATGCATCTAGCTCAGCACTCTCACTAGGAGTAACCCCATGATGTCTGTAACCTTCTAAACCTGATCGATGAATTTTTGAGGGTCCTCATCTATCTTAGACTCGAGAAATGATGGAGGATTCATTTGGGTGAAGTCTCGAATCCTTCTTATAGCTGAATGGGCCACTGGGTTGGCCGGATGATAGATGGTCATTCATTCTGAGTGGTATATGACTGAGCAAGAGTAGTGAATGCAGCTCTTAACTCTGTATAAGAAACATGTTCGTCCAAAGGATCTTCGGGCTGAGGGGCTGGCTGATTCCCATTTCTTCTTTTAGGACGCATATTCTTTAGAAGAAAGAGAAATAAATTAGACTGATAGATTAGCTTAATATTATACTCACTGGCATGACATGAATACTAAAAGAAAGGAAACTATTCCTAAAATATCTTATAACCTTCTGCACATAAATATGGCGTGCAACACACCCATGTACAAGACTCTACTGGATGCAACTTTCAGACTTCCTAAGACACTATTGGACCTTAGGCTCTGATACCAAGTTTGTAACACCTTGAATCTGGTACCCAGAATGCTACACAATGCTCATGATTCCAAAGGACCACAAGCTAACCTATGACTGATATATGTACCTAAACACTACATAATTTACTGTGTAAATGCAGAAATAAAGGCTGTAAGGCCATAAGGTTCAAAATTGAGACACAATATCTAATAAAATATAACATCTATATGGGGTATGAAATACCTAAAACAAACTAATAAACTGACTGAACATGATAGTCTGAAAAGCCTCTAACTATCTGAATAAGGAGTTGATGGGACATGTCCTCAACTAACTCCAACTACTGAAATAAACTTACTGAAATGATAAGATGATGCTCATATCCTCAAAGGATGAGGACTCACTACTGACTCTGACTACTGAGTACTGGAATAATGCTGATGCTCCGGAGCTCGTGCTTCTAAATCTATGGTATAAAAAACCATAGCACAAATGCGTCAGTACGATTGATTATTCTGGTATACATGTGAGGTATGTTGAGTTCAAAGGGTTCAGATGCCTGAACTATACTAACCGAATGAACAATATAAATGTGAGAATACTTGCGCGAATATATATTAACTGTAACTGAGTTCGTGATAACATGATTACTTAATCTGAGTACTGATAACATGAGATACTGATAACCATATAACTGAAATAACTAATACTGAGTAACTGTATCTGACAGTCTAGTTTCTGATGGAACTAGTTGAGTTCCACTCTGTTCTGAGGTGACTGCATCTGACAGTCCTAAATTCTGTAGAACTATCTAAGTTCTATTACTGAGACTGAATGATCGTATCTGACAGTCCTAATCTGTAACTGAAATAGTAGGAAGTAGTCATCTAACTGCCATGCCCCAAATAACGCAATATAGCTATGTTGGGATCCAATCTGTAACCCCAATTGAAGGAGTGTCAATACCGTACCACTAGTAAGGACAAGCTGTGGGTGACCCTCATATGGTAGTGTCCCCAAAAGAGAATGGTGGGACCCTCATCTAACAGTGTTTATCCACCTCATCAACCCTCATCTGATAGTGTTGATGTCTCAACCTATACTGGCTACATATTTCTGGAATGCAAGGATGAATTCTAAGAATCACACCTTCATCTGACAGTGTGTGTTCCCATCCTTGGGTTCACTCGGTGCTAATTCCTACTCCCATCTGAATAGACACTGAACATGGATTACTGAACTGAATTGGACTGAATTAACTGAGTTTTCATTGAATGACAAAATAGTATTGAGATTACTGTATTACTGAGCTTTCCTGAGTCACATGACTGACTGAGTTCTATGGATCATGGCTTGACTGAGGATGTCGTGAAAATATGACACTAAATCTAGGCACAAAGCTAAATTTTTTGGGTACAAGTACCCCCAGGACTCGATGGGAAGAAACTGAGAAAGCATGACTTTCTTGAATACATGACCAACATCACAATACATAATTCAATAAGTTGGAGATTTCATGAAGTACAAGTCCTAAAGCACCACAATGACTACACATATATCCATACTTCATTGACTAATACATTTCATCAAACACTTGACGTGCATAAACTTGTACATGAATGGAGATTTCATATTATTATACTAGTATGGTACTTTTCCTTCACATAGGCATTTAGTCAAACACATGTGGAGCATCCTTTGGTTATACCATCATCAACACATATAATAATCATGGATATATCAATCAACTTGTAAATTGAAGGGGGTTTATCATGATTACCAAGCAAATCTTCATATACTAGGGTCAATCATTGGAATATGTAATTTAAAACATAAACCAAAACCCCACAACATCATGAATATGAATTTCAATTCTGTTTAAATCACGAACGTTCATAAATATACAAATCTTGTATTTTGAAAAGAGATTCTTGAGCTTCATGGGCGAAAGGACTATGAATCAACATATGACATACCTTGATACTTGATTTGGGAAGATTGATAGAACAATCCTTGAGATTTGGATCTTGAATTGGAAATCCCTCTTCTTGTTCTTGAGAGAATTTGAGAGAAAAGAATGTATTTTGGTGAAATGGAGGCTGAATTCAGTGTTTATGGAGCTTTGGGGTGAAGGGAAAATACCAAAATACCCCTCTAAAACCGTTTGGAAAATGCTGAATTCTATGGCTGACAATATTGGGATGATGTCATCACATATGTGATAAGCCGTCAGCTCATATAGTCACTTGATGCTGGAATTTATGACTTTCTACCTAAGACTGACGACATTAGCTGATAAGTCGTTAGATATGTGATAAGCCGTCAGCTAATGTCGTCACTTAGTTGCCAGACTAACATGCTAGAGTAAAATGGGTATAACTTTTTGCTCCGATATCGAATTTGGCCGAAATTGGAATCGTTGGAAAGCTAATTCAATTATCTATCTTTTGGTGGGTCATGAACTCAAAAATTCATATTTTAACGAGAGATATGCTCATTTGAAGTTGACTATACCAATATCCTTCCCAAGAATTCAATTGGTAAGGAATATTTTGATTAGCCTAATAGCTAGGACGTATTTGAGACCTTAATTGACATCAAACTTGATCATGAAACTACCAAAGAACCATGATGTACTATGCATAAGCTTGAAATATGGCACTAATATTGATTTGCATTTTTTAGGGTATCGCACCACTAAAAATACATATTGCTATAAACATCATTCTCAAAATACATACTAAGATACAAAACTAAAAACAAACTATTTTACTGATTATAATATTTGCAATCAACCTAATAATACATATTCTTAAAAACAAAATACTCAAAAATACATATGTATTTTTTGCATACGCTGCATATGTATTTTTTAATACACTGCATATGTATTTTTTAATACACTACATATGTATTTTTGAATACTCTGAATATGTAGTTTAACTAAATCTAAGAGAAAAAATAGAAAATGCATAAACTACAAAAATGAATCTTTTATTCTATTCAAAATTTGAAAGATTGATTCATCTCAAATGTATTTTGAAAGTAAATGAACATCGATTATGAAGTTTAACACATGATTTTTTTCAAGTGAAATTTCAAGTAACACTGTATATACTGATATTATATATATTAACCTAAAGAGAAAAACGATCATAATGAAACTATATTTAAAAGTGCTTGTAAATACATATTTTAAAGTTTAATACTTACCTTTGTATCATCAAACATATTATCCAAATTTTGTACAGTATTAGGACTGAAGTGTTGTCTAGATCTGTCTAAACCAACATCTTCAACATTTGATTGTTCAACTTCTTCTTTTGCAAACTGTTGCTACAAAATATATATATATAGAATGATATAAAGAGTTAGTTGGCAAATGTGTTGTATTTGTATAAGTCAACCCACTAAGAATACATATTCAAATCAGATAAGTTTTCTAAAGAATATTGTAATAATAAAATTTTTACCTTGCTTTGTTCAATTGCTTTGAGCATCAGATTACACTTTTTTTCACTACTCTACGAATTTCTTTTAACTCTTGACGAACCTGATTTCATACAAAATCATTAACCAAAATTTTTTTAATGTAAAACAAGTATTTTACAAAAAACAAACCTCATCGCGGAATGAATCAAAAACTGTCTTAGAAATGAAGGATTCTTTCTCTACAGGACTCTCTGGCTTTGACACAACTTCTTACTCTATAGGACTCTCTACCTTTGACTGTTTTGAAGGAAAAATAACCCTAGTTGTTTGCTTTACTCTTTTTTTTAAGGAGTTGCCTGTCGTGCTTGAATTGGCTTGAAGACTGGTGTCTTGACTCCAACAACCTTTGCAGCACGAGGAAGTGTTGTCCTCTTTTTAGTATGATCGCCAATACTATTACGTGACTTTTTCCTTAACGATTTCTTTACTGCTAGGGTTGATGAATCAACCTTTTATTTCTTTTTTGCATGTAAATTGATCTGTTTTGGTGGTGGGTCCGGGAAATCATCATTCGAATCGACAGAATGTTCATCTTCAAGTACATCCCTCTCTGGTATTTAAAGCTTTGCCAATTCCCTTTAAGTTGGCTCTATGTTCTTAAACACAACCTAGAAAATATAGATAAACGATGTTAAAGTATCTGTTACACAATGCTACCAAATATATATATGTAGACTATAAAATGCATATTAATGCATATTTATTTATTAACAACAAATCTTACCATCGTCATTAAACATAGCATCCATCAAATACCCAAAACGTGGCCTAGGTGCATTTGTCTTTCAATTTAATAATCGAGAAATTCGGTTATCAACCTTCGATGCAATCTTTCGTGGGACATTTGAACAACACTCGTAAAACCACACTTGAATAGCCAGTGGCATTCCCTATATCAAATAAAATTTTACACCTGCTGTCAACCTGTTGTTCAAACTTCTCGCTAGATCCTCAAATGATAAAGTACCCCAAGGAAAATTCTTATATCTTTCACTATCGATCAAATCAAAATGAAGTCGGGGTATAACCACAGTATCAACATTGGATAAAATAAAAGAATGCAGGAAATACAAAATTACAAAATTCTCAGCATCCTCATCATTCTCCCTCCAAACTTTCTTCGTGAATGCTAGAAATAGTTTCCTTTTCTGTATAAATTCTGCCCCATTGAAATACTTCTCAACAATTCTGTTTGGCTCATTCTCGTCAAAAACAAAGTCGAATCTATTAGATATACAATTCAATCCAGTAACGATAGCAAATTTCCTAGGAGTAAAATTAAGAGAGGTGTCATTAGCTCGAATGACTATTGCAGTAGAAGAACTACCCTTTATCTCGAGCGACATAACACATCTGCACAGCTGTGCCTAAACTACATAGTGCTTCTTCTTCATGAAATAACCAAAAATTATATTATCGCAATTTTTTTATACTGTTCCTTGTTTAATATGGCCCGTATACTTCCATCAATATCATTATCACTGTACGAGCACATATGATGTGCAAATCTTGAAAGTTTTCTAACAAAGAATATTTCATCACACAACACCTATACAAAGTAAAATTACAACTTCTTAAATTGTAAATACAATTCAATAACACAATCACCTATGTATTTAACCAAACTAATACCTATAACATTCATATGTATTTTGAGCAAAAAAAAAATACAGATTCATCACTTAAGCAAAATACATATGATATCTGATATGTATGTATAAAAATACAAATGTTAAAAACATATAAGCTCACTGCAATCCATAAATACATATCAGGAGAAAATAAAGTACATATTAAAACCAGACATTATTAAACTGTAAAGAACAACAAAACACAACCAAATCAGCAAAAAAAATACATATAACATGCATATGTATTTTGATCAGAACAAAAATACAAAAAATACATATCAACTATATTAAAAAAAACATATAGCCAAATAACTCTTCATGAATAGTTCATATAACAATATATTTTTCATACATGCAACTAATCAAAGTTAAACTATCATCTTCACAAAAAAGCTTGTTACAATCCTTAAAAATAAATATCAGCAGAACATAAATACATATTAACTACTTGAAAAAAATACATATCATACCCAACTTTAATAACATCTTTACTTAGAACAGAAAATACTGAACAGTAAATAGTAAAAAAAATATTTACAACAAAAAAATATCTCTTCCTCACTATCTTCTCCAGATTCATCAGCAGAAGAGTTGTGAACATCGTCATCAACCTCAATTTCTTTAGCTTTTCTTTTCTTCTCGTATTTTTTTTTATTTTTTGCTCTTTTGGAGAATGAGTTTGCTTCAACGTTTTTTTTTTCAAAATTTCAGACATCTTCACCGGGTCGTTGCGAAACTTGGACCTAATCTCCTTCGAACTCACAGATTTCTTCGACTGTTAGGATTTGAAACAACTTTAACTACATCTTCTTGAGTTAACCCAATACTAAACGATGGTGCATAATCAGACACCAAACTAATATTTCGTATACCACTATTTGTTCGTGATTTTAGTGTGTTCAGCCATTAAAGCATAACAAACCTTAAAATTGGATTTTAAGATGTGTTACAGTAGAAAAGAAGAAGAAGAAAAACCGCTAACATGCAATAACTGAATTAAATAGTTACCTGAAATAGAGAAGGATAATCGTTATCAGATCGTGCAAAATCATTTGAAAAGAAAAAGTTTGAAACGCAATTTGAGTGTTAATGGCGTGAAACAAGGGAAAATATATTTTAAATTAAGGAAAGAGAAAGAAGAAAGGCATGAAAGAGGAAAATATTTTTCACGGTAACTTCTTAAACGGTAAAAATAGAGGACCACATTAAAATATTACTATAGATACTACAAAATGTAATTTAATATAAGTGTTGCTATTTTTTGTATTTTAATACTTAGGTTTGCTACTTTATGTAGTTTTTCCATTAAAAAAAATTGACCCGATCTGGCCGGTCGGATGCAAGGGGATTGTGTGTGCGCGTTAAGATCCAAGTTCCCTTTTCGTCTAGAAACGTAAGTGTTCTGCTGCATTACGTGGCACTATTTGCTTGGATATGAATTAAAAAAGTAAGATATTTTTTTATTTTCAACTTATATAGAGTTAATAAAGTTTGAATTGGTGTGGGGTTGACAAAAATAAATTGAAGTTTATGATTTTTAACTATGCTATTACTGGATGGGATAAAAATTAAAATCAAGGGGAAATTGCTCGTCCATTGAAATTTTTTTTACTACTAATAATAAAGGGGATGACTCTCCGACATGCCTATTTGTGCTGTATGCTTCAGTTGCTTCACTCATAATTTTATTATTTCATTTCTAATTAATTATTATAAATCATTTAAGTACTAAAAAATTAATAATATTTAATAAAAAATAAAATAATAGTAAATTAATTCTTGATATTTTGTGTTGCCTTCTTTACCTGCTTCAATCATAGGCCCGTTTGCCCATAAAAAATTTTCCCCATTTTTTTTGAAATTTTTTTTCGAAGTTGAAAATTGTAGTGTTTGACCATGAATATTCGGAAAATAATTCCAAAATTTTTTTCTGAAAAGGGAAAACAGGTTTTTGGTGTTTTCACAATTTTCCAACTCCAATTCCAACTTTTATTATTATTACATATAACCCCAATTTTTTAAATTTTTACATAAAACTCTCCTTATAACATTACTTTTTCAATATTACGTATATAGCAGTTTTAAAGAATAAGATAATTATAATTTCAAACTTAATGCTATCCTAATTAATATATATCTCTTTTTCTCTCTCGTCATTATTTTTCTCACCTATTTAATTTTCTTCCTTATTTAAGACATTATTTTACTACTAATGATCCTAATTACTATAATATAATAATAATAATTATTTTTCTATTGTGATACGGGCGTTTAAGGAATTATAGTCATGTAATTAATAATGGATAATTGTTTTCTATATTTATAGAATTAATAAAGTCGTAGGAGATTAGTTTACCACTGCCACAAATTATTCTCATTTTTAATTTGATTATATATATTATATTGTGTACATCTTTATTATACTATTCAAATATAAATAGTTTATACTATATATATGCTAAAAATATAAATCGGTGATACATATTTTTCATAAAAAAATGTCCAAATTAGCAAATTTATACCTTAAACTGCAACTACTACTTTTATATACCATAATACTTGGTATCTTTATACACAAAGTATTATATTTATACCTATAAATATATAAAGTATTATATTTATAACAAAAATATACAAAGTATGTTATATGTAAAGTTTATACCATGTGTATATCATATACACACATATATAAATATACAAAGTATTAAGAAACATACTAAGCATATTTATGACATAAGTATACAAAGTATGTTATATATGAAGTTTATACCATGTATATATCATATACACACATATATAAATATACAAAATATAAAGAAGCATACTAAGCATATTTATATATTTATGGTATATGATATAATATACCATAAATATGCAAAGTATGTTTTACATAGAAATAATTTATTCACACAGTAAAATCTTTCATGTATAAGAAAATTAAAGAAATAAATTAGAGGCACCCTAAAATTTAATAACAACTCATTATTTCCTATTTTTTAGGAACAAAAAATAAATGAAATAAATTTCTAAAAAAATAAATTTGTTCGAAAGATAATATTTGTTACCTAAAAAATAGGTAGCAGTGGTCTGTTAATATAACATCCATATTTAAAATTTTCAAATATGAGAAAATGACTATTAATGTAAATATTATATAAGTCATAATTGAAATTCATTAAAAATAGCCATGTATATGTAATACTTTTATAAAAGTGGCTAATTGTGTTCTTTTTCCATTAGTAGGTAAATTTTAGTTGGATATTTGATAGTTTGTAAAAGTTGGGGCATAAAATCATATTTAAAAAAGTTTTTTCAAAAGTCAAAAGTCAGAAAATTCAAAAAAGACATGGTCAAACACAACTCCAACTCCAATTTCAACTCCAACTTCAACTCCAACTCCGAAATTTTTTAATTTTCATGGCCAAACGACTACATAATATTACTATACCACTCCTAATTAATTATTATAAGTCATCTAAGTATTAAAAATTAATAATATTTAATAAAAAAGATAAATTAGACATAAAATAATAACTTAACTCTTGATGTTTTAAATTAACTTGACGACTTATATGAGACCCATTTAATTTTTTTTCACAAGTATCTTTTATAATAATTTTGTTATGTCACTTCTAGTTAGTTGTTATAAGTAATTTAAGACATGTCTGCTTCGCTGTTTCAATCGTGATTTTATTATATCACCTTAATTAATTTTTATGGTTATCTTAGCATTAAAAAATTAATAATATTTCATAAAAAAAGGTAAAATAGACACAAAATGATATGTCAACATAAAATATTTGATTAACTATCGAAATTATATTAGGGTCACATAAATTATGATGGGACAGAGAAGAGATAAAGTAACATGTATTATTTAAAAATGAGAAGACACGTAAACTAGGACAGAGAGAGTATTTATATCTTATTGAAAAATTATGTTAAAAGCATTATAAATCACATAATTAACAACTTAAAAAACATAAAAGATATAAAATATTCGATTGAATCTCAATGTCACTTAAATTGGAATAGAAGATAAAACATTATAAATCACAATAATTA
Organism: Capsicum annuum; assembly: GCF_002878395.1. NCBI lineage: Eukaryota > Viridiplantae > Streptophyta > Magnoliopsida > Solanales > Solanaceae > Capsicum > Capsicum annuum. The sequence continues at coordinate 91,688,479 of NC_061112.1, read as the reverse complement.
AAAATTTAAATTATTTTAATGATTGATTATCTAAATTATATTTGTGTCATTTAAATTGACATAAAAAAAATATAGCACGGACCCTTCAATGTCTAGTTTTTATATAAAGACCGATCTATTTTTTTTTTTTTTTTTTTACCTAAAATGGCCATTCGGTCATTGTTATTACCAAAACTGTACGTTTGGTTAAATTGTTTACCACAATCATAGCAGCCGCCTATTCCTTTTATCAACATCACTGGTTCGCCTATTTATAGGCTATTTGGCCATTTATAAATAAAAAAAAAATTATTTTTTTAAAAAAACTTTTCGTTTTTAAAAATTTTTTGTTGCTATTTTTTATTTTTTTTCTTTTTTAATTGTTTCACTTCTTTTGTGAAAAAAATAAATATTAATATTATTTTTTTAATTTATTATAAGATGAAAACACATGATAGTCAAATAAACAAATAAATACCGATATGAATACATTACGTAATTATTTATATAATATCGATACACATTTATATACCATTTATACAATATCGATACTTTGCATAACTTTTATATAATATAGATACATGTTTATATACTATTTCTACAATACCGATAAATGTTTATACACTATTTATACAATGTCGATACACATTTTTGCAACAACAACAGACCCAGTGTATTTCCACAGAGTGGGGTCTGGGGAGTGTAAAATGTACGCAGTCCATATCGCTACCTCCGAGGAAATAGAGAGGCTGTTTCCGATAGACCCCCGACTCAAGATATAGAACAATATACCAAGGTAGCATAACAAAAATCAAAGGTAAGAAATAGTAACACTAGATATCCGAGAAAAGGAAATAAGAGAAAAACGAACAAACAAAATAAGAAATAAGGAAAACGAATACCCATGTAGTAGTAACACACACTCACCGACCTAAGACACCTACCACACCCAATTCTCCTAACACCTTACCATAACCGACCTACTCACACTAGCATTCTACCCTAATCCGTGACCTCCACACCTTCCTGTCTAGGGTTATGTCCTCAGTAAGCTGAAACAACTCCATGTCATGCCTAATCACCTCTCTCCAGTATTTCTTTGCCCTACCTCTACTTCTCCTGAAGTCATCCAAAGCTAACCTTTCGTACCTCCGAACTGGGGCATCCGTGCCCCTCCTCATCACATGCCCAAACCATCCCAACCTTCCTTCTCGCATCTTATCCTCCACCAAAGCCACTCCTACCTTTTCCCGAATAGTCTCATTCCGAACTTTATCCTCTCTAGTCAGGCCACACATACAATGCAACATTCTTATTTCCGTCACCTTCAATCTTTGAATATGTGAGTTCTTGATTGGCCAACACTTTGCTCCATACAACATGGCCGGCCGGACTGCCATTCTGTAGAATTTTCCTTTAAGCTTAAGGGGCACCTTCTTATCACACAACATTTCTGAGGCGAGCCTCCATTTCATCCAACCTGCTCCAATGCGTTTAGAGACATCCTCATCAATCTCGCCATTTCCCTGAATCACAGATACAAGATACTTAAAACTATCTTTCTTAGAAACATCTTGGGAATCCAACCTCACCACCACACCGTCCTCCATACTCGAGTCACTAAACTTGCATTCCAAATATTCTGTCTTGGACCTACTCAACCTGAACCTCTTAGATTCAAGGGTTTGCCTCCACACCTCCAATTTCTCATTCACACCCTTCCACGTCTCGTCAATCAGCACTACATCATCTGCAAATAACTACACCATGATACTTCACCTTGAATCCTCCACGCCAACACGTCCAATACCAACGCAAAAAGAAATGGGCTAAGAGTCGACCCTTGATGCAAACCAGTCTCAACTGGAAAATGCCTTGAGTATCCTCCCACCGTCCGCACCCGAGTCTTACCTCCCTCGTATATGTCCTTAATAGCTCTGATATATTCCACCGGAACTCCTCTTGCCTCTAAGTAACTCCAAAGCACCTCTCTAGGTGCTCTGTCATATGCCTTCTCCAGATCGATGAACACCATGTGCAAATCCCTCTTCCTCTCCTGATACTGCTCCACCAATCTTCTCACTAGGTGGATTGCCTCTATCTTGAGCGAACAGGCATAAAACCAAACTAATTCTCCGAAATTGACACGACCTTTCTCAATCTCCGTTCAAGCATCCTCTCCCAAATCTTCATAATGTGACTCAATAGCTTAATACCCCTATAATTGTTGGAACTTTGAACGTCACCCTTGTTTTTGTATAACGGAATCATCGTACTCCATCTCGAAGCCTTAGGCATCCCCGCAGTCTTAAAAATAATGTTGAATAAATCCGTCAACCATCTCAAGCCTGCCCCACCAGCATACTTCCAAAAATCCACTGGAGTCTCGTCAGGCCCTGTCGCCCTACCTCTTCATATCCTATGAATAGCCTCTCTAAACTCCTCCACCCTGAAACCTCTATAATAACAGAAAACTCAGCTCTCCTCTGAGCGCTCCAACTCCCCTAACACGATGCCTCTATCCCTTTCCTCATTTAAAAGTCTATGAAAGTACTCCTGCTATCTCTTCTTAATATGAACATCCTCCACCAAAACTCTACCGTCTTCCCCCTTAATGCACTTTACTAGATCGAGGTCACGACTCTTCCTCTACCTAGCCTTAGCAAGACTATACAACCTTTTTTCCCCTTTCTCCTATAACCCCGCATACAAGCTCTCAAACACTGCTGTCTTAGCAGTCGTAACTGCTAACTTAGCCTCTTTCCTAGCAACTTTGTAGACCTCCCTATTTACTCGCTTCTCCTCTTCCTCATTACTTTCAATCAACTTAACATACACCCTCTTCTTAAACTCCACTTTCTTCTTAACTTCATTATTCCACCAGCAATCACCCTTATGCCGACCTGCTCGACCCCTTGAATCCCCCAACACCTCTTTACCCACCTCCCTGATGCAGCTGGCCACCTTGTCCCACATAACATCCACGTCCCCTCTACACTCCCACACCCTCATTTCTGCTACATTTTTCCCTATCTCTAGTACACTAACTGGCGTTAAGCCACCCCACTTAATTTTGGGTCGACCCTCTCCTACCCTATTCTTCTTGCTCTTCTTGATAAACAAGTCCATAACCAGAAGCCTGTGCTGAGTCAAAAGATGCTCACTCGGGATGACTTTACAATCCTTACAAAGAACCCTATCCCCCTTCCGAAGCAGCAGAAAGTCAATCTGAGTCTTGGCTGATGCGCTTCAAAAGGTAATCAGGTGCTCCTCCTTTTTCGAGAAGCTCGAATTCACAACCACCAACCCAAACGCCATCGCAAAATTCAACAGAGCAACTCCCTCACCATTTTTGCCACTGAAACCAAACCCTTTATGCACATCCTCATAACCTCCCGGGGCAACATCAATGTGCTCATTGAAGTCCCCTGCTATGATAATCTTTTCTGAGCTAGGCACGCTTCTTACTACCTCTTCCAAAGCCTCCCAAAAACTCACTTTCACCTCCTCATCTAAGCCCACATATGGCACATAAGCACTACACACATGCAACGAAAACCCCCCAATGACCAATTTAATTATTATCAACCTATCACTGACCCTCTTAACCTCCACCACCTGCCTTCTTAGCTCCTCATCCACTAAGATGCTCACTCCATTACGCCGCCTCTCATTGCCAGAGTACCACAACTCGTACCTATCCATATCTCTATCCTTAAAGCCTACCCACTTAGTCTCCTAAACACACACAATATTAATCCTCCTCTTCTTAAAGATCTTTACCAACTCTACGGACTTACCCTGAAGGGTCCCTATGTTCCAAGACCCTACCCTCAACCTATCTCCTCTCACCTCTTGCCTATCTTTTTTACCCCTTCCCAAACCAGCCCGACCACCTAGTCTAGACCCCACACCCACCCCTGCCCTCCTCTTTACCTCCCTCCTAAAACTGCCCTTACCCCAAACCCTCTCGAACATGACCCTACTTCATCATCAACCCCCACAGCCATTACTCAATGATCGTAACAAAGCCCCAAATAGACCAGTGGACTGACTGACAAACAAAAAAAGAAAGCAACAGTACCAAAATAGAGAACAACATATATGCACAAGAAAATGATATCCGGCCTAATTAGCTAGAACTGCACAACAACGATAGTCACAAGAAGCTGATAATGGAAAAATAAAAAATAATAGGGAAAAATAATTAAAAATAAAACAATACAATACAAAGAAACTAAACTATACGATGAAACTAAACTGTAAAACGTAAGTAAAGAAAAAGGTTCAGATATCACCGGGCACTGTGTTTGCTGGTTACAACAAAGTTGTTGTCGAAAACTGAGTTGCCCGAATAGAGCTGCTGGAAATAGTTCATCAGGTATCGCTGAAAATATCGTCGGAGTATCCTGTTGTTGCTGAAAATCTGTTTATCAATCATCGTCTGATCCACTATTTTAAACGGATCTGATCACTGCTTCACCTTACGCCGTCGCCGGAGTCCAGCCGATAGAAAAGCTAGATCCTCCGGCGATATTAGTAGCGATGTGAAAAAGGAAATTTGAGGTAGAGAGGGAGTCGTGAAGAGAGAAAACTTAGGGTAGAGAAAGGGAGAGAGAATTGACCCTTACCTGTGCCAGCACGTCAGCTCCGTCGGAGTCGCTGGTCGGTCAACAGTGATCGTTTGTAAGAAGAACGTTAGAAAGTTAGTGACGTGAGAGAATGTTATTTTTGAAACTTCAGCTAATAATCTCAGTTTTTCTATTGATCTTCCTTTCACAATACACATTTTTGCACTATTTATATAATATTGAGACATTAAATATATACTATATAATTATTTATACAATATTGATATATTACGTAAACACTACATAGTTATTTGCACATCATGTATGCATGTTTGTACATCATTTATACAACATTGATACATGAAAAAGGGTTGCACGAAAAAAATGTTATTAAAAAAAATGAAAAAAAGTCCTTTTAATATAGTAAAACGCAGACAAAAAGAATAACAAAAAAGTCTTTTTTTAAAAAAAATTATTGCTGAAAAAAGGAAAAACAAAAAAACAAAATGTACTAATGGCTTTTTTGTTGTAAACAAAAACTTGCCTATTTTTATTATAAACTTTTTATTTTTTGGAATATAATTGAATTTTTTCCTAAATTAATGCAATGGCATGTGGCACGACTTGGGTAGGCAGCTTGAATGCCTGACACATCAGTGAGAGTTATGATTATAAGAATTTTCTTCTAGGTTAACAACAATAAATGTGTCTTCTTGTAAGCAGCGGCGGAGTTAGATTTTTTGTTAAGGGTATTCATACTTTTAGAACCAAGAGGTGAAAAAAGAAAGAAAAGCAGTGTATGAATTATTGTACAACAACCTATCCAAAGTAATCTCATAAATGGAGTTTGGGAAGACTAATTTGTATACATATAAATTAAACTTAAAGTACATGAAAAATTGTACTGACCTTAGTGTCCCAATTTGAAGAAAAATTTGAGGAGGAAGTGAGAGACTCGCTAAGTGAAGTTGATCAAGAGAAATCACAACTTCAACTTAAAATTCTTCTCTATTCAATAGTTGAAATCTCAAATATCATCATTTTTTCTGTTTATATCAAATCAACAACTACCCAAAAAAATCTTGAAAGAAAAATAACAAAATAAAAGGGAATAAACTAAGAAGATGAAATAAGATAAATATGTCAACTAGTAACTTCATAGAGACATAGCAAAATATATTTGACACATAGTGTAAGAAAGTGATTTCCAGTTTAAGCTAGAATCACAAATACATTTGACAAGGCTTCAGCTCTTGAAATATCTTTATAATAGACTCACTAGATACATCTTTAAATACTTTTTTTTTTACATAAGACACTATGCAATCATCTAAAAATTCATCGTGTATTCATCCGCAAGTCATTCTTGATGTACTTCATTATCGAAAAAGCTCTTTCAACTAATGCAGTGGCAACGAATAAAATCAAATCAAACTTCACTAAAAGAAATACAAGAGAATAGTTTAAATGCTTCTTTGTCTTAGCTAACTTTTTAGAAAGTTTCACAAGTCCACTCGAATTAGAGAATATTTAATCAATATCACGAAAATTAATAATGTAATTGAAAAGTTGATTCTCAAGAGCTCTCATCTTGTGTTAGACCCAAAAATTTTATAATTTTATTTTATACCTTCTTCGTGTTTAGCAGTGATTTTTGAGTTGAGTTATGATAAGGGATGATAATGGAACCATTAGGAAGTGTTTCAAAAGTTTTGAAATGTGTTTGGGGTCATTTTGGGATTTCAAATCAGTGAGGATTCGCGATAAGAGTGTGCCACGCTTTGGGAGTGCCACACTCTTGGAGTGGCATGATAAGGGCGTGCAATGCCAAGAGCACAAAAGCGTTAGTTTCATTTTTTTAGTTTGGGATCGAGGACTTTTTGGTGTTTCACCCATTAAACGACTTTCCAATCACATAAAACATAATTTTCACACTCATAACTCCAATTATCCAATCCTTCTTCCCCTAAAAATCCTTAAAAATACAAAAGAAGAGTTTTCACTAAATTCAAGCTTGCAAGGTCCCAATTTGAGATTTTCTCAAGAAATTCACTAAGTCCAGGTATGTGGGGTTTGAAAAAGGATAACCTTTCATCCTTGTGCCTAAAAATTAGAGTTTCTATCATGAATTTGAGATTTTTATAACTAGGGTTCATACCCATTTTCTTATGCTTGAATTTAAGATGTTTCTCATGTATTGTACATTATTTTACATATATTTTCATGCTTGTTTAAGTTTTATCTACTAAAATGATCTCGAGCATTGAGTTTTGACAATTTGATATAAAATTTTCACGAGTTGATAAAAGATTACAATTTAAGCATTCAGTATTCAGTTTGAGTTATGACATTTTGATATAAAATTTTCATGAGTTGATAAAATATTTCAATTTGAGCATTGAGTATTCAGTTTAAAAGAAGTTCAAGTTTACTAGCTTGAGTTTCAAAAGAAATGCATTATAATCACAGTTTTAGTTTTGATATGAGATTTCAGATAAGGTATGAAGTTCACATAAGAAATTAAGATTTTGAGATAGAAACAGAAGCATATTGTATTTTCAGACTTAATAGCTCATATGCTTATTTTTGAGGTAAACTTCATAGATAGAGTACGAGCAATAGTATGAGTTTTGGGAGTAGTATCTAGCACTAAGAGGGGAATGTAGGTTTAGTGCATCCTATTTTTCAGAAACTACGTGCCACTGTAGGTTATTTTAGCTGGTTCAAATGAGCATACCACTTGTCTTAACAGGCATGCCATTTATGTTATTTAGTTTGTCCAATTGAATATGTTTAGGTGATTACCATAGTTATCCTTTATACCCCGGCAAAGTATATTGGGCCCTTTGGATGAGGGTTTTAGTTATCAGATTCTATGTTGCTCTCATGGTTTATGTCGGATATGAGAATTTTCCACAGAAAAAAGTATTTAGAAACTAAGTGTAATGACTCAGAATTGTTGTTCAGATATTGTTTTATGAGTTATTCTTTATGTGATTTCATCTTTCAGTCTTACTTATGATCAAGGTGAGTCCTTTTACCTTAGCATGCCTGATTTGAAAGTATGTTCAATTTTATTTTTACTTATTGTATTCATCCCCACTTACTCGGTACATTCCAGAAGTACTGACCATATATACATTTTTGTGGATACATTATTTCATAATGTAGGTATCAGTTGTAGCCTATAGCATTATGGTCAGACAGTTCAGAGCTTCTTATCAGCAGGTGATGAGTTCTCTTTATTCGAGGACTTCAGTTAGTTTGTACATTCAATATATTATTTCTATTCATTTGTATTAATTAGAAATAGTTGAGGGTCACGTCTTGGCTATCTATAGGAAGTATTAGTAGAGGCTTCATAGACAGTCCTTCAGAGTTGATGTATTCAACTTCAATTTCATTTTTCTATTATATAACCAGTGTTGTAATTTTTTTTAACAGTGTCATATAGAAAAAGTTTAGCTAAAGACATCTCTTTCTCTTATTATTTTTAGTTTTATGTATTTTATTCAGTTGCTCACGAATTATGTCAGTATCATGGGTTAAGTTGGGATCACTTGTGGTTCTAAGCACCGTGTGACGTCTAGAGTATAGTCTCAAAGCGTTACATCTTGAACTCATCAAAGTCATCAGGATATAGTTCAACCATTCTTACTATCTTTTTTATGTCAAAACTAGAAAATGAATCGATTGAATTTAAGCAAGCAACTCCATTAAGCAAAGAACTTGTTACCTCACTGAAACAATCATTAAGTTCTTGAAGCTGTCAATCAATTATTTTATAAAGGACATCCATATGATAATGGTGCAAAGTAGTATAATCAACTAATTTACACCGTGATCTCCCTGAATTAATATATGACTCATCATAATTGGATATTGAAATGTTATGCTTGACACAAAATGCAACCACCTTTTCTTTAGGTGAATTTCATTCAATGTTTTTCTTAAGAAAGGACCCCATTCATTATCTCTTAAAGCTTGCAACCTTCTCTTTGCTAACTTTACAAGAATCATGGCATTTCCAATATCCTACTCTTTTTTCTCTAATGAAATATTAAGATCATTTGTAATTCCTAATCAGTCATCAAATGTAATAAGAAAACAATATCAAAATGTTTGACAAATTTTGAGAGATTTTGATGCACTAGCTTTTTCATCTACAGTACTTACATTTCCAACAAAACTATAAAGTAAATCAATAATAGAGGCAAAGTTACTAATAAAATTTTCAAACGATTTATAATGAGATTCCCAATGAGTATCACCGGCTCTAATAAGATCAAGTTCTTGATTTAGGCCGCTACTGATTTCTAGTTCACCCATATCTAATGCCTCTCTGATTTTTTCTTTTTGAGACTCTCTACATTTATCCACATGTTTAAAAGAAGCTCCTAACACATTCAAAAAGTTTGAAATCAATATTACAAATTCTCTCACTTGAATACACTTTTTAAAATCCACAATAAGAGTCAATTGAAGTTGATGAGCAAAACAATAAACAAAATGAGACGATATACTTTCTTGTTTAATCAACGTTTTAAGCCCACTTAGCATACCTTACATTTTACTTGCTAATAAAGGATAAAATCAGCTCCTATTTACATTTTAAATTTAGTAGTTCTTTCCCTTTAGGATTCTATTGAATTTACGTTATATGTAGATAAGTATTATCCTTTTCTTATTTTATCTTTTTGTTGTATAAAATCTATATATACTTAGTCTACAATCAGTGTAAAACATTGTTCCTTTTATTCAAGTAATAGTATTATAATTCATATGGTATCCTGAGCCAATTAACTCTTATGAGTATAATTTTTTCAATAAGCCGTCCCACTCTTCCCATCGAAATGGCGACAAACGTCACTGTAAGTAATTAGAAAGTTAAGAATCCTAAATTTGTTTCATGGTATTGCCAAAATCAGTTTATTAAAAATGACATTTTCATCTCAGTAGATCCTATACTTACGATAACGCTCAACTTACACATCAATTTAGTGCAAGGTGGTCATTGTCAATATATTTACCCAACAAGAGTCAGGGTCGAATTCACGAGGAACAATGTGATTGGAGATTGAGTAAATTTGAAATAGAAGTGCTTTCTAAAATTCAAACCTATGGTACAAGATGGTTTGAGGGGTTTTCAATCGTGTCAAATGCGAATACAAATCTTGGACTTCTAAGAGACTAATTTGAGACTAAGAACAATTAGAGTGTAATCAATTAGAACGAGTCTTGGGATTATACTTTCCTAGGGGCAAGATGTGCATGAGAGCATGATAATTCAATGAAAATTCTAATAATTGATGATATGGTAGGCTAGGTCAAATGTCCTTGAAGCTAGGTCTTCAACAAAACCACAAGGATTTCACCCATTGGTTCTTTCGAGCACCTAACAAGTGTGTCAATCAAAACCACCTAATACCTCAATCAAGGCATCCTTATTTCTAGGATGATACCCATGGTATAGTTGATTTCACAACCACCCTTGTTTCTAAATAGTGATAGATTAGCAAACTATACACATCTTCTATCATTGCTTTGGTCTCTATATCCCTATTTTAAGGATAATATGGATTCCTAAGGTTCACCTAAAACCCTTCTTTCGAAGATGGCCTTGAGCTTTCTAGAGTTTGGAGCTTTCACCTATCAAACCCTTTTGGGTATTTGGGGCTTTACCGATCAAATCCCAAGAAATAATAGAACCTATCATTAACAAACTTAAATCTACACAAAAATATCACAATCCACACACTATTGTACCCTAATCAAGAATAATCCCAAGAGGTAGATCTACCAACTCATAATGATAATAAACACAAATAAACCAAGATGTCTATTAAAGTTATTCATACGAAAAATAAAGAGAGGGCAAACCACACTTTAGACTCAAATGAATCTTTAATAGATAAAGTCAAATCTATACTTGGAAGTTACTCTAATGTTATTTTAGCTCAAATTAGTACAAATTTGAGCTCCAAGCTCTTAGAAATTACAAAAAACCTTGACTAAAGATGGGAGGTAAGGTTATGGAAAAATTGATTGGATTAGGGTTTGAGTCTTCTTTTGTAGGGTAAATTTGGGACAGCTTCATGCATTTACTATTTTTTGCCCTTGGGCTAAGATCCCGCTAGGCCGCAATCGCAGGCAATTCCACGCGATTGCAGTACTTTGACCTTCTTGACTCACTGCGATCGAGATAACTAGGCCATGTTCTGCTCCAGGTCTTCAACAACACTTCTTTTCTTCCTTTTGTTTCTTTTTGTAGGTTCAATCCATATCTTTTCATCTAATCACCTTTGTACCTTCAAAATGTGGATATTAGTGTATTCAATAACAATTATGTGCCACTTATTCATTCAAAACAATGTAAGGTGCATAAATGATGAGTGCGAATGAGTGGTAAAATCACCACTCATCAACACCCCCAACCTAAAGCTTTTGCTTGTCCTCAAGCAATACTACCTCTTACCATGAGACACAGTAATCTATGCCTAAACTTTATGCCTTAAATATCACAATGACTTCAACCTTAGTCGCCACCTCAAGTAGCTCATTACACATGGGGTATGCTATTTTCCACTACACCCCTCATCATAAGATGTAATATCCAAGAATGCACAAAGACTTTAAAGAGCAACCAAACAACAAAAACTAACACTCTAGAAGTGAATCCCTTTTAACCACAACTAAGATATACTCCACTGGACTCATTGCTTGGTAGGTGACAAAATCACCCACCTCGACTTGTTCATATGCCAACCTCACAAGAAAGAGAATTCCACACACCAAAATACCAAATATGGAATAAGGAATTTTAAGTGCAAAAAATCTCTTTCTTTTAAAAGAAATCTCTATGCAATAAGTGTCATACCATAGGGTTGCCCCTATTTTTAATCGCCAATATAAAGAAAGTACATGGTCGGAGATCTCCAAGGACTTTCTAAGCTTGTAATGTAGGTTTGGTTTAGGGTAGGAAATCATTTGGGAACAACATGGCTACACCATTCCTTGAACATCTACATCACACTTTTCAATCCTCTTTTTTGACTATGGGCCACTCCTCTTTGTTTTCTCTCATTTCATATGCCAACTTTTTTGCTTCCATTGTTCACCCATTTTCTTCTATTTTTTTTCTTGTAATTCTTTCCTTTGTTGAACCCTTTTTTTATAGTCTTTTGTTTTCAACAGTTAAGAACTTAGGAATTTCACTAACAACTTTGTGGCCCCATATTTACGTCTATCAATTTTTCTACCCCCAACTTAGGCTTTTAGCCTTAAGTTGCATTTTCAAGTTCAAAGAGGATAAGGTTCAGAAGAGGGATAAAACAAAATGGCTCACAGCTCGTAATGTGTTTTCAAAAGAAAGGTCCAAAGGCTCAAAATGGGTAACTAGTGATTTCATTTATGCATGGGCAGGCTTTTCAGGTTAGAGTGGGTTTACACAATCACAAGGATGGCCTAAGATCATTTCTTAAGCCAACTACAATCAAAATTAGATTTCAAAGACTAACAGAGCAATTTCTAGATAACACAAGTATAGAAGAGATGAATACTAATATTTCACCACACATGGCATGGAAAATAGACAAGGTAGCTAAATTACCCCTCCCGTGAGAGACAAAATTGGAGTATCTATCATTATTTATAAGTTAAAAACTTATGGAGTCACAAAAAGCGAAAATTTTTTGTTACGAAATTGCTCACGTTCATGCCCTTGATTTTTGAAAAGTTTGCTAAATTATGGTCACAACCAAAGCCTTAGTCTCACATTTTGGATCAAAATGGTCAAACCACCCATAAGGCTACTCAGACTTTGCCAGTGGTGTATAACGTGATCCCAAATCAACAATGCCATGGGTACACTGAATTCCGTTGAATCCATGATACTTATGCTATGACTACTCAGAATTCCCCTGTATCTATGTCTCAAAACTCAAACATGACGCTTTCCCTTTAAGAATGTAGTCACTCAATCTATCATAGGGAAAGGGTCATCCACCACCATTATTAAAAATTAACAGAAAACTAGGAAATGAAAATAATTAGTTCACAAAATTCCTATGCTTTGCGTGAACTAAGTTCAAGTATTGAAAGCCAATGAATACACACAAGGGTAGGGCCGCAACACTCCCTAACTGAAGGACTTGTAGTGGCCTCACTACACAATGTAAAAGAAAAAAGAGGGTGAAAGGGCTCCCTGAAACCGCATTGATAAACATATTAAAATATGGAAAGAGAGGCACGATCGAGGCCTAGTTATGCGAACGCAATGCTGCGATCGCGGTGAGAGGTCCAAGATTATGGTACCTGAGGCCGGCTGCTCCTCTATTTTGCCCTATTTTTCTGCATGACTGCTATACTTTGCAAGCTTGGTTTTCCCCTAGTGTTGGTTTGTAACCTGTCCAAAGCACCCACAAAATATGAAAATTTCGTGAATTATTCCTAATATATAAAAATGCAAATATGAAAATGATGGGTTACCTCCCATCAAGCGCTTGATTTAACGTCGCAGCTCGACACTTATTTAATCCTCATTTTTGTCTCCACTTAGAGGATTTGAACTTTTTGCCCAACTTTTGATCATTCCATCTTTGAGGCTCTTTGGGCAAAAGAAGAGGCATGACAACACGTGTTCTATCACGCCACTTTGAGGACTTAAACCTTTTACCTAATTTGACATCAAACTTTTATTTTGGTTCCCTGGGTAAAAGTGAGCATATCAATAGGCCATACCTCATTCTTTGGAAGTTGATCATCTTGGCTATTGATGGGGGAGTTTCTATATGCTCCCTTGGAGTGTTAAACTCCAAAATATAAAAGTAGGACTCCGTCATTACACAATCATTCATATGTTCAAAGGGATGGATCCTCATTACATCCTCTAAGCTTAATGTTGAAAAGTGGGTTGAATGAGGTCCAACACCTAATTTCAGTTTAACCTCCTCTGAAGCATCTTTACCCCGAAATGAACTAGAGTCATTGTAAGAAATTTGCCTTGATCATTCTTTTGACTCTAGTATCATTTCTTTTATTTTGGCCTCTTCATTCTCATATGAGTTGGTTGATTTGGAAGCCACCGAGGAGTCTTCACTACCAAGATCATCATCGTAGCTTGGTTTCTCTTTTTAATGAACCTTATCTTGGGAAATAAGCAATGTTGTGATTGTTTAAAGCTTTTGTTCTTCACCCATTTTCTCCATCTTGACACTTTTCCATGCCAATGCATCATGATGCATCTACTCTACATTCTCCACCATTGCATCCACTCGATTTAAAATGGCCTGAAGCAATTCTCTAAAATCCATTAGTCCGGTATGTTGCTTCTTCTCCTCTTTATTATAAGACCTATCAAACTCAGAAGAAGAACTAGTAACTTGGTTAGAACAATAGGAGGAGGGGGCATTTGGGTAATCATCCCTATGTCCATCTAGACATCCACATAAAGTGCAAAAATACTCTCCATAAGGTTGAGATGGTGATTCCATCTCTCTCCGGGGAGCATAGTTACAATCTTTCATGTAATGTGGTCCATCATAATATAGACATAGGTTGTCAATATATGCACTCCAACCACCAAATTCATATGTGTCAGAAGGTGCCATAGCAAAATGTCAAATAAAATAAAAAGCGACCTATGAAAGAAAATCACAATCACTTACATACAAGTTTGAATTAAAACAAATAATTAAAATTCCAAACTAACTTAATATGCCAAATTGTTCCCTGGCAACGACGCCATTTTTGATAACACCCAACTTACATGTCAATTTAGTGCAAGGCAGTCGATGTCAATATATTTACCTAACAAGAGTCGGGGTCGAATCCACGAGGAACAATGTGATTGACGATTGAGTAAATTCAAAATAGAAGTGCTTGCTAAAATTCAAACCTATCTTACAAGATGGTTTGAGGGTTTTCAATCGTGTCAAATGCGAATGCAAATCTTGGGCTTCTAGGAGACTAATTTGAGACTAAGAACAATTAGAGTGCAATCAATTAGAACGGATCTTGGGATTATACTGTCCTATGTGCAAGATGTGCATGGGAACATCATAATTTGATGTAACTTCTAATAATTGATGATATAGTAGGCTAGGTCTAATGTCCTTGAAGCTAGTTTTTCAACAAAACCACAAGGATTTCACCTATTGTCTTGTTTGAGCACCTAACAAGTGTGTCAATCAAACCCTCCCAATACCTCAATCAAGGAATCCCTATTTCTAGGACGATACCCATGGTATAGTTGACTTCACAACCACCCTTATGTCTAAGATAGTGATATATTTGCAAACTATACACATCATCTATTATTTCTTTGGTCTCCACATCCCTTTTTCAAGGATGATATGGATTCCTAAAGTTCACTCAAAACTCTTCTTTTGAATATGGCCTTGAGATTTCTAGAGTTTGGAGCTTTCACCCATCAAACCTATATGGGTATTTGGGGCTTTCACCCATAAAATCCCCAAAAATAATAGAACCCATCATTAAAAAACTCAAATCTATACAAAAATATCACAACCACACACAATTGCACCCTAATCAAGATAATCCCAAGAGGTAGATCTTGCAACTCATAATGATAATAAACATAAATAAACCAAGATGTCTATTAAAGTTATTCATAGAAAGAATAAAGCGATGGTAAACCACACTTTAGACTCAAATGAATCTTTAATAGATAAAGCCAAATCTACACTTGGAAGTTACTATAATGTCTTCTTAGCTTAAATTAGTACAAATTTGAACTCCAAGATTTAATAAATTACAAAAGCCCAAGACTAAAGATGAGAGGCAGGGTTGTGGAAAAATTGATTAGATTAGGGTTTGAGTCATTTTTTGTTAGGAAAATTTAGGACAGCTTCGTGCATTTACAATTTTACCCTTGGGCTGAAATCCTGCTAGGCTGTGATCGCGGTGTCTTTAACGCAACTGCAGTACGGTGATCACAAGCAATTCCATGCAATCACGGTACTTTGACTTGCTGGACTCGCCGTGATCGCTATAACTGGGGCCATGTTCTGCTCTAGGTTTTCAACTACACTTCTATGCTTCCTTTTGTTACTTTTTGTAGATCCAATCTACATCCTTTCATCTAATCACCCTTGTTCCTGCAAAATGTGGATATTAGTGCATTCAATCACAATTATGTCTCACTTATTCATTCAAAACAAGGTAAGGTGCATAAATGATGAGTGTGAATGAGTGGTAAAATCACCACTCATCAACACCCTCAACCTAAAGCTTTTGCTTATCCTCAAGCAACACTACCTCTTACCATGAGACACAATCATCTATGCCCAAACTTTATGCCTTAAATATCACAATGACTTCAACCTTAGTCGCCACCTCAAGTAGCTCATTACGCATGGGGTATGCTATTTTCCACTACACCCCTCATCATAAGATGTAATATCCAAGAATGCACAAAGACTTTAAAGAGCAACCAAACAACAAAAATTAACACTCTAGAAGTGAATTCCTTTTAACCACAACTAAGATATACTCCACTTGACTCATTGCTTGGGAGGTGACAAAATCACCCACCTCGACTTGTTCATCTGCCAACCTCACAAGAAAGAGAATTCCACACACCAAACTACCAAATATGGAATAAGGAATTTTAAGTGCAAAAACTCTCTTTCTTTTAAAAGAAATCTCTATGCAATAAGTGTCATACCATAGGCTTGCCCCTATTTTTAATTGCCACTACAAAGAAAGTACATGGTTGGATATCTCCAAGGACTTTCTAAACTTGTAAGGTAGGTTTGGTTTAGGGTAGGAAATCATTTGGGAACAACATGGCTACACCCTTCCTTGAACATCTACATCACACTTTTCAATCCTCCTTTTTTACTATGGGCCACTCCTCTTTGTTTTTTCTTATTTCATATGCCTATTTTTTTGTTTCCATTGTTCACCCATTTTCTTCTATTTATTTTTCTTGTAATTTTCATACAATTCTTTTCTTTGTTGAATCTTTTATTTTCCTAGTCATTTGTTTTCAATGGTTAAGCACTTAGGCATTTCACTAACAACTTTGTGGCCCTATACTTACTTCCATCAATTTTCCTATCCCCAGCTTAGGCTTTTAGCCTCAAGTTGCATTTTCAAGTTCAAAGAGGGTATGGTTCGAAAGAGAGATAAAAAGAATGGCTCACGACTCGTAATGTGTTTGCCAAAGAAAGGTCCAAAGGCTCAAAATAGGTAACTAGTGATTTCATTTATGCATGGGTAGGATTTTCAGGATAGAGTGGGTTTCCACAATCACAAGGATGGCCTAAGATCATTTCTTCAACCAACTACAATCAAAATTAGATTTGAAAGACTAACGAGGCAAGTTCTAGATTACACAAATATAGAAGAGATGAATACTAATAGTTCACTACACATGGCATGCAAAATTTGTCAAGGTAGCTCAATTCCCCTCCCGTGAGAGACAAAATTAGTGTATCTATCATTATTTACAAGTCAAGAAGTTGTAGAGTCACAAAAAGAGAAAAAGTTTTGTTACAAAATTGCTCACATTCATGCCCTTGATTTTTGAAAATTTTTGGACGGAGGGGGTTGTTCATTTTACACTATCACCACAAATAATTTGCTAAAATATGGCCACAACCAAAGCCTTAGGCTCATATTTTGGCTCAAAATGGGCAAACCACCTATAAGGCTACTCAGACTTTGCCAATGGTGTATAATATGATCCCAAGTCAACAATTCCATGGGCACACAGAATTCCCTTGAATCTATGATACTTATGCTATGGGTATTCAAAATTCCCCTGTATCTATGTCTCAAAACCTAAACACGACGCTTTGCATTTAAGAATGTCGTCACTAAATTTATCATAGGGAAATAATCATCTACCACAATTATTAAAAATTAACAGAAACCTATGAAATAAAAATAATCAATTCACAAAATTTCCATAGTTCGCGTGAACTAAGTTCAAGTATTGAAAGCCAATGAATACACACAAGGGTAGGGCCGCAACGCCCCCTAACTGAAGGACTTGTAGTGGCCTCACTACATAATGTAAAAGTAAAAGGAGGGTAAAAGGGCTCCCTAAAACCGCATTAATAACCATGTTGAAATCTAGAAAGAGAGGCGCGATCGTGGCCTAGTTGATATGATTGTGATGCTGAGATCGCGGCCAGAGGTCCGCGATCGCGGTACCTGAGGCCGGCTGCTCCTCTATTTTGCTTTGTTTTTCTGCATGGCAGCTACACTTTGCAAGCTTGGTTTCCCCTCAGTGTTGGATTCTGAACTGTCCAAAGCACCTTCAAAATAGAAAAATTTTGTGAATTGTTCCTAAAATATAAAAATACAAATATGAAAATGATGGGTTGCCTCCCATCAAGCGCTTGATTTAATATCGTGGCTCGACACTTCTTTAATCCTCATTTATCTCTCCACTTAGAGGATTTGAACCTTTTGCCCAACTTTTGATCATTCTATCTTTGAGGCTCCTTGGGCAAAAGAAGGGGCATGACAACATATGTTCTATCACCCCACTTTGAAGAATTAAACCTTTTACCCAATTTGACATCAAACTTTCATTTTGGTTCCCTGGGTAAAAGTGAGAATATCAATAGGCCATTCCTTATTCTTTGGAAGTTTAGACTCTTGACCATTGATGGGTGAGGTTGTATATACTCCCTTGGAGTGTTAAACTCCAAAATATAAGAGTTGGACTCCATCATCTCACAATCATTCATATGTTCAAAGGGATGGATCCTCATTACATCCTCTAAGCATAATATTGAAAAGTGGGTTGAATAAGGTCTAACACCTAATTTCGGGTTAACCTTCTCTGAAGTATCTTCACCCCAAAATGAACTAGAGTTATTGTAAGAAATTTCCCTTGATCCTTCTTTTGACTCTAGTATCATTTCTTTTAGTTTTGATTCTTCATTCTCATATGATTTGGATAATTTGGAAACCGCCGAGGAGTCTTCGCTACCAAGCTCATCATCGTAGCTAGGTTTCTCTTTTTAATGAACCTCATCTTGGGAAATAAGCAATGTTGTGATTGTTTTAATCTTTTCTTCTTTTCCCATTTTCTCCATCTTGACATTTTTGCATGCCAATGCCTCATGATGCATGTCACCTATATTCTCCCCCGCTGCATCCACCCAATTCAAAATAGCTTGAAGCAATTCTCCAGAATCCATTAGTCCGGTATATTGATCCTTCTCCTCTTTATCATAGGACCTATCAAACTCATAAGAAGAACTAGCAACTTGGTTAGAACATAGGAGGAGGGGGCATTTAGGCAATCATCCCTATGTCTATCTTGACTCCACATGAAGTGCAAAAATACTCTCCATAAGGTTGAGATGGTGATTCCATCTCTCTCCGGGTAGCATACTTACAATCTTTTGTATAATGTGGTCCGTCACAATATAGACATAGGTCATCAATATATGTGCTCCAACCACCAAATTCATATGTGTCAGAAGGTGCCATAGCAAAAAGTGAAATCTAATAAAAAGCTACCTATGAAAGAAAATCACAAACACTTATATACAAGTTTGAATTAAAACAAGTAACTAAAATTCCAAACTAACTTAATACGCCAAATTGTTCCTCGGCAACGACGCCATTTTTGATAACTCCTAACTTACATGTCAATTTAGTGCAAGGCGGTCATTGTTAATATATTTACCCAACAAGAGTCGGGGTCGAATCCACGAGGAACAATGTGATTAACGATTGAGTAAATTCAAAATAGAAATGCTTGCTAAAATTCAAACCTATCTTACAAGATGGTTTGGGGGTTTTCAATTGTGTCAAATGTGAATGCAAATCTTGGGCTTCTAAGAGACTAATTATAGACTAAGAACAATTAGAGTGCAATCAATTAGAACGGATCTTGGGATTATACTTTCCTAGGGGCAAGATGTACATGGGAACATGATAATTCGATGTAAATTCTAATCATTGATGATATGGTAGGCTAGGTCTAATTTCCTTGAAGCTAGTTATTTTAACTAAACCACAAGGATTTCACCCATTGGCTCTTTCGAGTACCTAACAAGTGTGTTAATCAAACCCACCCAATACCTTAATCAAGGTATCCCTATTTCTAGGATGATACCCATGGTATAGTTAACTTCATAACCATCCTTATGTCTATGATAGTGATATATTGGCAAACTACAAACATTGGATTTTGTTGCTTTGGTCTCCACATCCCCTTTTCAAGGATGATATGGATTCCTAAAGTTCACCCAAAACTCTTCTTTTGAAGATGGCCTTGAGCTTTCTAGAGTTTGGAGCTTTCACCCATCTAACCCATTTGGGTATTTAGGGCTTTCACCTATCAAATCCCAAGAAATAATAGAACCCATCATTAACAAACTCTAATCTATACAAAAATATCACCAGCCACACACAATTGCACCCTAATCAAGCATAATCCCAAGAGGTAGATCTAGCAACTCATAATGATAATAAACACAAATAAAACAAGATGTCTATTAAAGTTATTCATAGAAAGAATAAAGAGAGGGAAAACCACACTTTAGACTCAAATGAATCTTCAATAGATAAAGCCAAATCTATACTTGGAAGTTACTCTAATGTCTTCTTAGCTCAAATTAGTACAAATTTGAGCTCCAAGATTCAATACATTACAAAATCCCTAGACTAAAGATGGGAGGTAGGGTTGTGAAAAAATTGATTGGATTATGGTTTGAGTCTTCTTTTATTGGGCAAATTTGGGACAACTTCGTGCATTTATAGTTTTTCCCTTGGGCTGAATCCCGCTAGGCCGCGATCGCGGTGTCCTTAACGTGACTGCGGTACAATGATCGTAGATAATTCCATGAAATCGTGGTACTTTTTCCTGCTTAACTCACCATGATTGCGATAACCTCGGCCGTGTTTTTCTCCAGGTCTTCAACTGCACTTCCTTACTTTTTTTTGTTCCCTTTTTTAGCTCCATTCCACATCTTTTTATCTCATCACCTTTGTGCCTGCAAAATGTCGACATTAGTGCATTCAATCACAATTATGTCTCACTTATTCTTTTAAAACAAGGTAAGGTGCACAAATGATGAGTGCGAATGAGTGGTAAAATCACCACTCATCAACTTGCTGCTATAATTGCCGTTGCATCCACCGCTAAGGCTTCTTGGGATTCTTTGCACACTACATTTACCAACAAATCACAAACAAGAATCTTTAGTTTACATGATCATTTGGCTTATATCTTGAAGGAATCCCTTTCCATCACTGATTATCTCCTCTAAGTTCGATCTCTCTGTGATGAACTTTCCACTGCTGGAGCTCCTATTTCTAATGAGGACTTGTTTGTCAAAATCCTTATTAAACTTGGCCCTGAATTTTGTGAAATATCTTTTATGATTCGTGCAAGAGACTCTAATATCTATTATCCAGAACTTTATGAAAAGTTTCTTGAGCATGAACTTTTCATAAAGCATGAAGAAGTAAAGAAGCCACTATCAACACTAATTACTGCTGCTATTACACAAAAAACAAACATATATCCATGCCAACAAAAAAAACTCCAACAGGCGTCCCAGTGCAAATTCCCCCAACACCAACCAGCCATGGTGCAGTGGAAAAAATAACCAACAACGATGTTATGACAACACTATGAAGTACCAGTTGTTTGACTGTCCTGGTCATTCTGCCAAAGTCTGCAGATCCCATCACACAATCACCTGTAAGACCGAGCAAACTATGCTGCTCGGCTTCAACTCAAGAGGCTCCTTGGATTGTTGTACTGGTGCCACTTATCATATGGCCTCAGATGCTCAAAAATTCAGTGATGTGCACAACTACCACAGGCCTGAGGAGACAACAACGAGAGATGGTAGCAACATTCCAATATCTCATACCAGTAACACCAATATAAGTGCATCAAATAAGTAATTTAAGCTTCTCAATACCTTATGCTCTTATGCTATAAAAAATAACCTTATTTTTGTTTCTAAATTTTGTTGCGATAACCATACCTTTATTGAATTTTTTCCTTTTTCTTATCTTGTGAAAGATCTGAGTACGGGGGCGCCTCTATTTTGTGAGTAGAATAGAGATGGATATATGAGTGGCCATTGAGTAGTGCGCATCACCACCACAATGGAATGTTATCATTCCTCTACACCTATGGCATCGACGTTTAGGTCATCCTAGTCATCATATTTTAAATAGGATTTTGCATTATTTTCTCTTCCAGTTTCACGTTCTAGAACAAATTCAATTTGTAATTTGTGTTATTCTAATAAAATGCATATGTTATCTTTTTCTAACAATTCGTTGCAAAGTCAACGACCATTGTAAATTTTTTATAGCAATTTATGGGGGCACTCTCCTATTTTGTCTATTGATAACAAGAGATATTATGTCTTATATGTTGACCAATACTCAAAATACATGTGGTTGTTCATTATAAAATAATAAAAAAAAGAAGTTCTTGATGTCTTTCAAGCTTTACATCCCTTACTTGAACGATGTTTTCAAGCCATAATTTTGTCTCTCTACACCAACGGTGGTGTGAGTTTTAATGTTTATCCTCATATCTCAAAAGTCATGGTATCGAACACTTAGTGACACCTCCCAAAGAGTGGTACCGATTGACTGCCATCACAGGCATGTCACTGAGACGGCAAAAACCTTATTGCACTAAGCCTCCTTACCCCCTATTTTTTTAGAGTTTTTCCTATCTCCAAACAATCTACCTTATAAACAATCCAACAACTCCAAATTTACAAAATAAATGTCCTTATGAAATTTTATTTCAAAAGTTGATGAAGTCCAAATAATACCTCCTATCAGATAATCATATGGTCGCTGTCAAACTACAGTAACCCAATAAAGGTTGGGGTCGAATCCCAAGTGACTAAGCCTCCTTGACACTACACTAACCTTGGGGCTTCACTTGTTAACCAGTTTTCTTTTACTCTACCCTTATTTCTCCCTTTTATTCTTTTATGCATATTTAGGCTGGGTGTGGTTTATTTATTCTTTCTTTTTAACATTTTCACAATTTCTCTATCTTTTTATTTTCTTTTCTACATTTTCATACTAATTTTTTCTATTATTTTATCCTTCTTCATACTCATTTTACACTACTCACCCCTATGATAGCCACCCTCAACTTAGGCATTTTGCCTGAGTTGAGATGCACAATGTCCAAGGAGGAACAAGGCCAAATAGATTCATTATAATATAAATGGTGAAACAAGAAAAATAGTCTTATAAGGCTCAAAATAGGGATCAAGGTATACAATTCACACATAGAAGGTCATTTAGGCTAAAAGTGGACTAACATCAAAATGACCTATGATCCTTTTCTAACCGACTATCCTTCAACCTAGGCAAGACTAACCAGGTAAGTTCTGAATTCAACACACACAAGGAACTAGGTAGTATCTCACACACACATAGTATAGAGTCAATATTACCAACTACTACCTAACCAGTTCATGTAATTATTATAACATGATTATCATGTCCTTAATCCTAATGTCATAACAATATCCACAATGTTCACACATATATACATTCAAATAGTTCTAAAATACAAAATTTGGGAAGGGTATCAAAAATTAATCAAAACACATGACTACTGTCCTAAATACTTAAAAATCTCCTAATTACACAAAAACACAACACAATACAAAACAAAATACAATACGACACAAAATTATACTAGACATGTCGGTTCTACAACCATACCATGACCGACAGGAAAATAAGCATGACAACAAAAACCTATGCCAGCATGGTGATTTTGGGTGTATTTATGCATTCTAGTGATACTATTCTAGCTTAGTTAACCTTGTTTTTAGAGCAATTTGTGTGATTAATGTGTTTATAATGATATAAATATGCATATAAGTGTCCATGTATGTGTTTACAATGTTTCATAGTGTTTCCATACAAGTGTTGATTCAAATTGATCGTTTAGAAGTCAATTGAGAAAACTAGTGTGACTAGCTTGAGCTACGTGTTTGTCTAGTCTATTGTGTTGGGTTCTAATGTGTTTATTGATTTTATAAGGTTTTTATTGTGTATTTATATGTAAAAAACTTTTTGATAATGTTTAAGGGTCAATTGGATCAAGACAAGAGTCAAAACAATACATTAGATATCAAAGTGAATGAAACCCATGCTTAGCTCATGTTTCTAGTTCACCGTTGAGGATGTTGTGTTGTTTTGAGCTCTAAATTGTTGGGTTTAATGCTATAGGATGCTTGGTGAATGGACTATGATAATATATGAAGGATTTACAAGCTTCAAATCAAGTGGAAACAACTCAAAAAGGCTTGAAATGGATCACAGAAGCACAATACACAACTTGATGCAAATTTGGACACCTGAAATATCCTAGGCAATTTAGGGCACATGGGAAGGTATCTTGGCACATGATACATACCAAAATACTTAGAAGGCACCCAAAATAGTATGTACCCATGATAAGCATGCATTGCATGCTCCATTTTGATAGAATAATGTGTGTCGCAAGCTCCATTGCTATGGAATGAAAGGTGCGGCGCATGCTCTCTCCACCCCTACACTTTTTCATTGATTCCTTCTCCTACACGACTTGGTCTTACCCTATTGTTATAAATACATTTTTTAAAATATTTTTAAATATTTTGGGACATCTTGGAGCATTGGAGGATACCACAACTTTTTTTTAGATTTTATCATTCTTTAAATTAGTTTCTTTATGGTTTGTATCATCAATACAAGGGATCGGATGATGAATATTTCAATTAAAGGCTAAACTCCCTCTCCAGGTTTAAGACTAAGATCATGACTACTTTGATTTTGAATTAATTTTGTTTAAGTTGCTTATCATTATTGGTTGTTTGTTTATTCTTGTTTTAACTATTTTAAGGATTGGCTACACTTAGAATACATCAATTGTCAACCCTGTGACCTTGGGAGAGGGAATAGAGAGATAGAACATGGGAATAAGTAAGGTAAGGTTTGTAGTCTTTTATGAAATAAGGATTTCGAATTAGCATCTAGGACAGGGATGTACCTAGAAGCCTTACTTGAATCACACGTAGGATGATAGCTTAAAGAAATTAATTAGACTATTACTTCCCCACTCAACAATGTAGTTATAATATCCAAGTTAGGTAAACGGTTAGAGGTCGGGAGACCATGATCATGCGATTAACCCTATGAATCAACAACCAAGATAAGCGATTTAACAAAAGAAGTTCAATAACGTAGTATGATTGTTCGTAAGCCTTAACCCTGGGATTCTATTCTTTGATTGTCCAAAGTCATTACTTTTCCGTATTAGTTTAGTTTCTTTTTAGTTTACAATTCTAAAACTATATTGTTTACTTTTACTCAATTGTTGAACTAGAATGGGATAGTTGGCAAATTAAAGTCCCTGAGAGATCGATACTTGGGCTTTATTGAAGCCACTTTACTACTTGATAAGACCACATACACTTGCGTGTGCACTTGGGTGCTGTCAAGTTTTTGGTGCCATTGCCGGGGACTTGTAATTAGGCAGTTATCTTGTTTTTAGTTTTCCTATATTGAGTTGAAAATAGTTTTTTTTATTTTCTTTCATTCCTTTTTTTATCATATTCTTCTTGAGATGTCAGTCTTGGATAGATGATTTTTGAGGGATGATGATTCTTGTCATTATTATGGAGGACTCCACCATGAGGCTTCTTGTTCAGATTTTGATCTAAGCATTTGGAGGGGACCTATTTGTTTCCAACGTGTGGAGCAACCCTCAAGTTGGTATGTGGTTTGTTACAGTCTGTATTATTTTACAGATATATGTTATTTTAATCCTAATTTAGTCATGTTTGCGGGTAATGCTCAAAATATAACTACGGAGATAAATGCAGAGTTGACTCTCCAACCAGATATGGATAAAGTTGCTGACAATTTAAGGAAGTCTGAGTACTCAAAAAATAAAACTGTTGAATAGGTTAAGGATATGCCACCACCACTATAAGAATCACAGCCACCCGACTGTCATCTTTCTTTTGAGACTGAAATTGAGAAAGTGAATAAGAGCGAAGGCATTGAGGATAGTGTAAATTTTAAAGTAGGATTTGTTGGGCCGCACTCAAATCAATTTTCTACATTATGTTTAGATGATGCCTTGTCTGTGGAATTATTTAAAATAATGGAAGAATGTGAAGATGAGGAACAAGAATCCTATATTCCTGATTTTACACTGGATAAGTAACATAAAAACACACCTCACCTCAAGGCCAAATGGTTTACCATGCACCATCCATTACTCGGTTCCTTAATATTTGTACCACCTCCCTATGAGCAAGGCAAAAAGATGGATGTGCTGTTGGGGGTGGAATATCCTCATGGTGGAGGAAAAAGTTGATTGGGTCATGCTGCAACACTAAATTAGGCGCTTCTTGGGAGACAACCCAAGTGAAGGTATGTTTTCTTTTTAGTTTTTAGTTTTACTTCATGTATTTTTTGTATTTGATTAAGTCGTAGGTTGATGGGAAGTCTAAGTACTGGAAACTTGAGTTAAGGAGAAGCGTGGGGTCCATGGACCTTCGTGATGCAGAAAGATGCTACTAGCTAGGCCTAGAGTCCTCAGGGAGTATTTCTATCTTTTACTTTAAAATTCACTTTAGGGACAAAGTAGATTTTTAAGTGTGGGGTGGGGAAATTCCCAATTTTAGCTCAATTTTTTTTATGTAAGGTATTTTTTGGTATTATTTTTTATTGCATGGTGTAAGTGTTTTATTTGGTAAAAGCATGTTGATTGAGGGGATTGGTATTTTTGAAACTCTTAGGCTCATGTTTGTGACTCTTGTACTTGTTGGCATAAAATTGAATTCAAGTTATTGTTTGAGTAAGAGTCTATGATGATCCTATGTGAGTTGAGCATGTGCCATGTGCATATGAGTATTTGTATATTCCTTGTTGCATGTGATGTCTAGAACCTGCCTGGTGTGTGTGTAAAGCAAAATAAAAAATGTGAGTTTAGGAGAGGATATAGACCTTTCTTTGATAGCCTTATTTTACACCTTCTTTTTGACCTACCCTTGTGCATTATCCTAGTTAACCCCCATTGTGCCTTTAGCTTTTTCTTTGTTAGCCTCATAAGTAGCCTAATCTATTCTTTGATTGACCTTAATTTGATCCAAAAGTTCCTAGGCGCTTTAATAGTTATTGATGCCCCAAGGTAATAGCTATTGGTGTTTATATTTGATGTGTAGTGGTTGGAAGTGATGCAAATGGTGTTAGAAATATTCATATGGTTGTGATAAAGAAAAAAATTGAATCTTGAAGGAATAGACAATACGCCCACTATGTGTTTGTAAAAATGCTTAAAAGAGATGGGGAAAAATAAAAAGATATGGGTAGATGGAAAAGGTGTGAATAGATTGTTGAAGGTGGTTTTATGTGAAAAATTGTGATATATTAAAGTGCTTAGGAAAGATAGTCACTATTCTTGGCCAAAATAGTTCCTACCCATACCTTAGCCTACATTACAACCCAAAAAAGACCTATTTGATCCTAAATTTCACATTTTAATATTAGTGGAGTATGACACAAAGGGCAAGCCTATGGTTAATTATGTGTAATTTGTGAATTATTTGTGAGAGTGAGCGTAACTTGATTTGTATAGCCATTATGATAATTTCATTATTGTAAGTATTTATGGGTAACTCTCTTGTTGTGAGGGCACATATTGAGGGTGATTTGTAAGACCTCTTATATTGAACAATATGCATGAGTTTTCCATGTATTGAGTAAATTTTTGAGGCTAGGATATTTTGGAGTAGGATTCTTGAGCTTTCAATTGTGTATAACATGCTTAGTGTTGTAAACTTGCATTTCATTTAGTCATTATAGTACTATCTTGAGTGTCTTGCATGATTTAAAAGTGTAGAGTCTCCTTAACTTATGATGCTTAGAGTTAAAGATTTGTTCAAGGAAGAACAAGCCTTTAAGTGTGGGGTGGTGATGTTGGGTGTATTTATGCATTCTAGTGATACTATTCTAGCTTATTTAGCCTTGTTTCGAGAGAAATTTGTGTGGTTAATGTGTTTATAATGATATAAATGTTCATATAAGTGTCCATGTATGTGTTTATAATTTTTAATAGTGTCTCCACACAAGTTTTGATTCAAATTGATCATTTAGAAGTCAACCGAGAAAACTAGTGTGACGAGCTTGATTAGGTGTTTGTCTAGTCTATCATGTTGGGTTCTAACATGTTTAATGAGTTACTAAGTTTTTTATTGTGTATTTATATGTAAAACAACTTGTTGGTAATGTTCAAGGGTCAATTGGATCAAGACAAGAGTCAAAATAATAAGTTAGAGATCAAAGTGAATGAAGCCCATGCTTAGCTCGCGTTTCTAGTTCACCGTTGAGGATGTTGTGTTGTTTTGAGCTCTAAATTATTGTTCTTAATTCTACAAGATGATTTGTGAATGGACTATGATGATATATTAAGGATTTACAAGCTTCAAATCAAGTGGAAACAACTCAAAAAGGCTTGGAATGGATCACGAAAGCACAATACATAACTTGACATAAATTTGGACCCCTGAAATATCTTGGGAGATTGAGGGAGTGTGGGAAGATATATTGATGTGTTATACATACCAAAAGACTCTGAAGTCACCTAAAATAGTGTGTACCCGCAATAAGCGTGTGTCGAATGCTCTATTTCAGCGGAATGATGCATATGTCGCATGCTCCATTGCTATGGAATGAAGGGTGCGGTGCATGCTCTCTCCACCCCTACACTTTTTCATTGATTCCTTCTCCTACACGACTTAGGCTTACCTTGTTGCTATAAATACAGCTTTGTAAATGTTTTTAATCACTTTGGTACATCTTGGAGCATTGGAGGCTACTACAACTTCTTTTTAGGTTTTATCATTCCTTAATTTAGTTTCTTTATGGTTTGTATCATCAATCCAGGGGATTGGATGATGAATATTTCCATAAAAGGCTAAACTTCCTCTCCGGGGTTAAGGCCAAGATCATGATTACTTTCATTTTTAATTGATTTCGTTTAAGTTGTTTATCATTATTAGTTGTTTGTTTATTCTTGTTTTAACTATTTTAAGGATTGGCTACACTTAGAATACATCAATTGTCAACCCTGTGACCTTGGGAGAGGGAATAGGGAGATAGAACATGGGAATAAGCAAGGTAAGGTTCATAGTATTTTATGAAATAAGGATTTCGAATTAGCATCTAGGACAGGAATGTACCCAGAAGCCTTACTTGTATCACACGTAGGATGATAGCTTAAAGAGCTTAATTGGACTATTACATCCTTGCTCAACAATGTAGTTGTAATATCTAAGTTAGGTAAATGTTAGAGGTCGGGAGACCATGATCATGCGATTAACCCTACAAATCAACAACCAAGATAAGCGATTTAATGAAAGAAGTTCAATAACATAGTATGATTGTTTGTAAGCCTTGCTTCTATCCTTTAATTGTCCAAAGTCATTACTTTTCCGCATTAGTTTAGTTTCTTTTTAGTTTATAATTCTAAAACTATACTGTTTACTTTTTCTCAATTTTTGAACTAGAATTGGATAGTCGGCGAATGCAAGTCCCTGAGAGATCGATACTTGGGCTTTATTGAAACCACTTTACTACTTGATAAGACCACGTACACTTGCGTGTGCGCTATCACATGGTATGCCCACCCTCAACTAAAAACTATGCACTATCCTCAATGCATTAAAATGAAGTAAAATGAAGGGAAGTGAGAACATACCTGGGATGCACTAGGTGCCTATATTTCTTGGGTTTCCTTCCAAGAAATGCCTGATTTACTATCATGGCACGACTTAGTTCCCTTGGCTACTCAGACTTCGCCAAAGTCTATTTCAGCACAAACTCTTCTTTCAGGTTTTCCATGTAGTGTTTCACTCACCTCCTATTCACTTTAAATGGAATATTTTCATCACACTTTATCTCAATAGCACCATATGGGAATACCTTAATTACAGTGAATGGTCCATTCCATCTTGATTTTAGCTTTATAGGAAATAAGCGTAGTCTTGAATTATATAACAAGATCAAATCACTGGGTTTGAATATTCTCTTCTTGATTTTCTTTTCATGGTACAAATTCATTCTTTCTTTGCATATGATAGAGCTCTCATAAGCATGGAGTCAAAATTCATCCAACTTATTCACCTTGCTCAACCTCAAG
The DNA here is from genome assembly GCF_002878395.1 of Capsicum annuum. NCBI lineage: Eukaryota > Viridiplantae > Streptophyta > Magnoliopsida > Solanales > Solanaceae > Capsicum > Capsicum annuum. The sequence continues at coordinate 91,658,740 of NC_061112.1, read as the reverse complement.
TTTGTTGCAACACACCACTCAAAATTTAACCTTCTCAACGCCTATAGTGCCCTATGCTCAAGGTCAACCGGTAAGTGGCATGCCTTGACATACACCAACTGATATGGAGAGGCACCAATATGGGTCTTATAGGCTCTTTGGTAGGCCCATAATGCATCATCTAACTTTCTATCCCAGTCAGTCCTATTGGCATTCACAATTTTCACCAATATGGACTTTATCTCTCTATAGGAGACTTCCACTTGCCCACTTGTCTGAGGATGGTAAGGTGTTGCCACCTTATACCTTACATCATATCTATCAAGTAGTGCTTTGAACAAACTATTGCAGAAGTGTGACCCACCATCATTGATAATTGCACGTGAAGTGTCAAATTGGGAAAAATGTTTCTTTTCAAAAATTTGATGATACTTCTACCTTCATTTTCTGAAAGTGAAAATGCCTCCACCCACTTTGACACATAGTCAACCGCTACCAAAATTTATCTCATGCCATAGGAGCTCACAAATAGGCCCATGAAATCAATCCCCCACATATCAAACAACTTTAACTCCAGAATAAGTGTCATGGGGAGTTCCTGGCACCGTGAAATGTTTCCTTGACGTTGACATTGGTCATAGGATTTTGTAAAATCATGAGCATCCTTGTAAATTGAAGGCCAGTAAAACCCATACTATAGAATTTTTTGGGTTATTCGTGTGCTGCTGTGGTGACCTCCAACTAGTGAAGAATGACAAGCTTCTAGAATGCTCATCATCTCCAACTCTACAATGCATCTCTGAATCACACCATCAACACAAACCCTAAACAAATATGGCTCATCCCAAAAAAAACTTTCTTATCTCGTGCATAAATCTCTGTCTCTACTGAAAGGATAAATCTTTTGGGAAAATATCACTTTCTAAATAGTTAGCAAAATCCATAAACCAGGGAATCAAATCTTAAAATGTTGTCAACACTAGGTCATCAGGAAAACATTATCTATCTCAATATTATCCCCTAGTTTCTGTGTGTTCTCCTTTTCAAACATGGATAAGTGGTATGCAACTTGATTCTCTTTCCCTTTTCGGTCTTTGACTTCAAAATAAAACTCTTGCAGTAAAAGAACCCAATGAATCAATCTTTGTTTGGCATCTTTCTTCAACATCAAGTACTTCAATGCTGCATGGTCAGTGTGCACTATAACCTTAGTCCCAATCAAATAAGACCAAAATTTTTCAAAAGTAAAAACCACCACAAGTAGCTCCTGCTATGTAACTATATAATTTTTCTGTGTGGGGTTTAAAGCTTTACTGGTATAGTAGATGGACTGCAGTATCTTTTCTCTTCTTTGTCTTAGAACAGCTCCCAAGGCCACTATGCTTGTATCACACATTACCTGAAAAAGTGCAGACCAGTTAGGAGACACAACAATGGGTGCTAAAATCAACTGCTCCTTTGGGCATTTGAAAGCCTTGAGATAAGCATCATCAAAAAAAAAATTTCACCTCCTTCTCTATAAGCTTGCACTTTTGGAGAATTCCTTGATGAACCTCTTATAAAAGCCTATATGACCCAAAAAGCTCTATATGCCTCTAACAAACACTAGTGGTGGCAACCTCTCAATTACCTCAATCTTTGCTTTGTCTATCTCAACACCATGTTTGGAGATCTTGTGCCCTAGCATGATGCCTTCTTTCACCATGAAGTGGCATTTTTCCCAGTTTAATACCAAGTTGCACTCTTTGCATCTCTATAGTGTACTAGCCAAATAGGCTGAACAATAATCAAATGAGTCCCCAAAAATTGAAAAGTCATCCATGAATACTTCAATGGTGTCTTCTACCATGTCAGAGAATATAGACATCATACATTTCTAAAAATTTACAGGCGCATTGCATAGTCTGAATGACATCTTTTTGAATGCAAAGGTTCCATAGGGGCAAGTAAAGGTAGTCTTTTCTTGGTCTTCGGGAGCAATCATGATTTGATTGTACCCTAAGTAATTGTTAAGAAAACAATACCACCCCCTGCTTGCTAGTTTGTCCAACATCTGATCCATGAACGACATATGGAAATGGTCTTTTTGTGTCCACTTGTTTAGCTTTTTGTAGTCCATGTATACTCTCCAACCAATCATTGGCCTCATTAGTACTAATTTATTCTTTTTATTTAGAACTACTGTGATTTCTCATTTCTTTGTCAAATATCGAACCGGTTTCACCCACTTGCTATCGGTAATGGGAAAAACCATCCCAATATCTAACCACTTAATTATCTCCTTTTTTACTACATCCTTCATATGAGGATTCAGTCACTTGTGGTGCTCAATAATGGGAATGCTATCCGGCTCAAGCTGTATCTTATGTGTGCATATACCCGATGGAATCCCCACAATGTTAGCAATAGTTCACCTAATAGCTCTCTTGAACTTTTACAATATTGATATCAAATCTTCTACTTGTGATCTTGCCAAATCTATTGCAATAATTATTGGTAAAATATTGTTGGCCCCTAAGAATGCATACTTAAAGTGAAACGAGAGGGCCTTCAATTCTAATGCCAATGGTTATTCAATCAATGGCCTTGTAAGAGGTGTGGTTCTATTCTTCAAGTCAAGATCCAGCTTCTTAGGGGCATATATGTAAGAACCTATGCCATGTAGTGCCTGAATCATCTCATCATAATCATTTATCCCATCACTCTCAAAGTTCATAATCACTCCTGATAATGCTACTACCCCTACTCTCTCCTTAGTAGGCACATCTACTATAACCACATCATCATCCACTACATCAATCACTACTACCACTCTTATGTCATCAGGCTACTGAACTATCATGCATATATTAAACACTATTTACTTATCATTTTATTTGAAAGTGATGTCCTCTAGGTTCATATTAATCAAAACCTAGCCAGTGGATTAGAAAGGTATCCCCAATATAATTGGAGAGTGGGCACCACTTCACAGTCTAAAATCATGAAATCTACTAGATAAGTAAAGGATGCCACCTTCACTTCTACATTGCGCACAATAGCTACTAGCTCCTTCATAGATGAATCAGCCATCAAAAACTTTACAGATATAGGCTTGAGTTCTTCTAACACCAATACCTTGTATATCACCAATGGAATTATATTTATTCCTGCTCCCATATCACAGAGAGCCTGATTAATCTTATAAGGCCCAATAGAACATGGATGTTCACTGCACCCAGGTCTCAATTTTTTTACTAAATGTTCATAAAAATCTTCATTAAACTGCTGCACTATATCTTGGACCTTTCCTGCTACACAACCCTTATCATTATTACTCCCAAAATCATCATCACTATAAGTCAGCTTCTCAAATTCATCTTGAGGTGGCTTATCTACAATAATATTTTCCTTTATTAGCTCATTAGTAGCAGGCAAAAAGTGCTCATCAGGCCGGGAATCATTCCTCGTGTTAATAGACAAACAATGAACCAATGTTATTAGAATCGGCACATTGTCTCTAAGATATGCTCCTTACTGTCTCTCATTTAAATTAACAGAGATTTTCCCATATTGCTGCTCCAACTTCTTAATAGTAGTTGCATGTGACTCAACCTTTTGGGCCAATCCGGAAATATCCGCCCTATGTTCTTTACGGCAAGTCTCTTGGATCTCTTGACCCTTCACCAGCTTAGTCAACATCTCTTCTATTCTCAATTCTGCATCCTGTATACAAGGTGGAATGTATTTGTCTCTATAATTATAGTTTTGAGCTTGATTTGCTTGCCCTTAGGCTCCGAAACCTGCTAACTGATGATTCACATACTTTGCTTCCTCCTCTAACTCAGACTCATACACCTTAGAAACTGCACCTTGTACCCCTACTGCATTAACCTTTATAGAATTTATTGTTGCAATTGTTTGGCCAACTCACCAATGTCTGTCCTTAATAGTAAAATCTCATGAGCTACAACATTCTCAGCTAATCTTTGATCACCAGAAGCTCCAATGGAATAAATTCAAATCCTTTTTCAACCTCTCGAGTCTGCCACCCTCGGTTAGTTAATGAGATCTGATGTATAATACTTAAAGCCATCTCCCATTATAATCTCATGAAGGCTCCTCCGGAGATAGTGTCTACCATTGCTCGAAACTGATAGTCAAGGCTATATAGAAGATCTCCAATAAGGTTGTCCTTAAAATTCGGTGGTTGGGCACCATGCGAAGTTTCTTCTTGAACCTTAACCATGACTCATACATAAATTCTGGCTGCAGTTGCCTAAATTTATAAATCTCATCCTTGAGCTACAGTACCCTGGATGGAGGAAAGAATCTGTTCAAAAATTTTCTACGTAACTTACTCCATGTAGTGATAGACCCTTTTGGAAGTTTCCTTAGCCATAAAGATGCTTCTCCAATAAGCGAGAAGGGAAAATAATTCAGTTTCAATGCCTCCTGATCTAGCCCAGGTATGATATAAGAAGTGCATATCCCAGTAAAATTTGCCAAATACATGTTTGCGTTATCTGTAGGCAACCCTGCAAACATGTCTTTCAAGTATAAGAGTTGAATCATAGAACTAGAAATGTTGAACTTGACATCAGGGGGTAAAACAGGAGAAATGATAGCTCCAGTTTCTTCCAAATCAACGTATCCCAAACCTCTTCATCTACTTCATACGTTTGAACATACTAATATGTTGGGATCACTTAAGGTTAGCCTCCACTGTTTCTATTTGGTTTGTATCGAGTGTTGCTCGGTGGTTTATTTCTTGTCTCTGCTAAGATAACTCTGCCTCTCGAACTATGCATTGAGATTCTTTTACTACCCTTTTCTCATTTTTAGCTTGAGCTAAAAGCTTACCATTCTATCAATCAACAATGTCTTGAACTCTATCAGGAAGAGGAGGAGGCAAATCATCTTTTTTCAGCTTTGACATCTTACTAGGTGTCTATAGAATCCTCTCTGAATTTGGATTTAGTGGGAGTAAGGGATTTACTTTACTCCATGTGCTAGGCATACATTGGGTAAGCACAACTAAGAATAAAAAGAAAAACATGAAGACTACAACAACGTCAAATCACAAGTCAACACCATGTTCCCCGACAACGGCACCAAAATTTTGATGGCATCCAAACAACACCTCTTATCAGATGATGATATAGTTGTTGTCAAAATATAGTAATGCAACAAAGGTTAGGGTTGAATCCCAATGAAATATGTGGACTTATGGATTTCAAATGCTTTATTCAATGGACAAAGACTGGAAAACAAATAGGGGGATTTGGATGGAAAAATCGAACAAAGAGAAGTTATCAACTGCAGTTGTGATCAGTATTGGTGAACACTAGGATTGTGTTCCCCCTAGCTTATCTACTCTGTAGGGTTATCGTGCTATGTCGAACCAACCCGATACCTTGCATGCATAACTAATAAGTTATGTACCATCTACAGTCTTTTGGATGAGTAGATAGATTTTACCCTTTACCTTTTGAGTTTTAGGATGTCGTATTACAAACCCTTATCTTGATCCCAGTTAACGATTACCTTTTGAGTCTCTAGTTATTAGATGAAATATAACCATATTACATGGATAATACCTAGTAGCGTGGATCGACAGTTAAACTCTAAATTATTGTTGTCATTATCTTTTCCTAGTCACTACTCCTCTTTTGGAGTAAGTAGCAATAATCAAGGAGGGATCACAATATTGGCCACCGGTAAGAAATCTATTATAGTGAAGATAATGCAATGCATTCCATGAGTATCAGTTCAATTCAACAATCACACTTTCCCTACTTTGTCAATCCTCTAGGGTTTCCACAACCCCAGCTACAGGTTTTAGCTGCTTATGATTGTGAAGAAATCAATATCATTCATAATTGGAACCATAGATGACATCACAATGATAAGAAGTAATAAAACCCACAACCATAACTGAATTAATCAAAAGAAGTTAATACAAGGGAATCCCAAGAGAAAAATTGAATCTTGAAATCAAAATATATTTGTCAGTATCAAAAGTGCATAACTCCTACTAAAAAACACATAAAGGGTATTTATAGTACAAGAGAAAACCCTAAAACCAAGCCCAAATGAAATAGGAGAAAATTGGGTCGGTGACCATATGTGGTCTGTACCTATGCTCAGATCCCAGGCACAGGTATTACCTGTAGTCCTTACCCAGGGCACAGGTAGCGGGAGATAAATTCCTGTAAGTTCAGCTCTTAAGATTTTGAACTTTTGGCACTTGCTTTGCCTGCCCACGGTCCGTAGGTCCTACAAGCGGTTCATTGGTTGACTTGGTAAGTGCTGAGAGTCATCTTTTTAGCTCTTCTTCAATTCTCGAACATGCTTTGGTCATGAAAAATTGAAAAGTGTCTCGAACATCCGTAATTGCTTTAAAAAGTAGCCAAAAATATCTTTTTCATTTTTTTCACGAACTTAGTATCCAAAACATGATTTGTCATAAAACATACCCAAAAAGCATTATATCTAACAAATAATCTCAGAAACCTGCATATTTTCCTTGTTTTAAGCGTTAAAAGTGTTATAATTCTATAGCACATCAAGATTATCCAAAGTATGAATCCCTTAGAGTTTTTGGTTGTTTCTGCTACCCATGGCTCAAACCATAAGACAAAAATAAATTAGACCCAAGATCTAATCCCTGTGTGTATTTAGGATTTTCTAATAAACATTGTTGCCACCAATGCTTTGATTCCATCAAAAAAAAATCTTACCTATCCAGGGATGTTTTATTTCGGGAAGATACTTATCCTTTTCAGAATATGTTTTCACCCACTCCCAGATGCTCTTTTTGTGCAGTCTTCTCTACCCAGCTCAATGTCTACCATATTAGAAAGCATTTCTAGTACATCAGGTAATTCTCTAAATTTATGTTCTCCTTTGTTACCACCTGTAATTCCACCCCCACCCGATAATACTCAACCACCATCATTATCTAAATAATTAATCACCTATCAACGTAAAAATCATCCACAACCAAACACCTCATTGATACCACTTTCTTCCACTATCTAGTCCCCCAGCCTACCTTCTCAATCACCCAATGACAACCCTTTCTAACGCATACTTGCTTTGACTCCATCCATTCATTCACCTGTGTTGACCTTTTCAACTTATCTTATGATCACACTCTCCAAAACAAATAACCTCAAAGCCAATTAATTTAGTGTTAGTGTCCAACTCTCCTTACTATTTACTCCTCATACATATAAATACGTTTTTCCTCACCCTCACTATAGAGAATCCATGAAAGTTGAATTTAATGCCCTTGTTAGGAACCATACACGGGATTTGGTTCCAGTTGCTCCTTCAATGAATATGGTTAAGTGCAAGTGGTTATTTTATATAAAACATAAATCTGATGGCTATATTGATAGGTACAAAGCTCAGCTTATTGCAAAGGGATTTACCTAGCGTCCAAGATTAGACTACCATTCGAACTTTAGCCTGATAGTCAAATTAATAACTGTTCGATTGGTGCTTACCATTGCGGTGTAGTACAATTGGCCTATCCATCAGATTGATGTTAATAATGCCTTCTTACAAGGATGTTTTGAGGAATAAGTTTATATGAGGAATCCACCAAGCTTTGAAGATCGAACCCTCTCCACCCATGTCTACAAACTAAACAAAGTGATCTATGTCTTGAAATAAGCTCCCCGAGTATGGTACACTAATATTAAAAATTATTTGTTAACTGCTCAGTTTGCCAAGTCTCAATTTGATTTTTCTTTATTTATTTTGCATAATTTTGGATTCACTGTCTATGTCCTTGTCTATGTGGATGATATAATCTTCACTGGAAATCAGATTCATAGGGTTTGTCATATAATAGATGGTCTTTGCAATTGCTACTCTTTGAAAAACCTTAGATAGCTATATTATTTTTTGGGTGTTGAGGTTATCTCTTCTACTGATGGTTTTATTTTGTCCAAGCACAAGTATATTATGGATCTTTTAAATGATGTTGGCATGATAGGCTATAAAATAGAACCTACACCTATGACTTCAACTACCATTTTGATAGCTTTGGTGAATGATCCTCTAACTGATGGTACTCTTTATCGACGGGTAACTAGAAAGTTGCATTAATTATCCTTTATGCATCCTAATATTTCCTTTACAGTTAACAAGCTTTCTCAATTTATACATAATCCACTTCAATGTCACTAGAAAATAGTTAAGCAATTACTTTGTTATCTTTACCACACCTACCAATATGGTGTATGGATTGCAAAAGCTCTAGATTCTCATCTGGTTGTTTATTTTTATTCAAATTGGGCTGGTGATCTAGAAGATCACACCTCTACATCTGGATATGTTATTTTCATGGGTAGCATACTAATTTCCTAGTTCTCAAGAAACAATGCTCAATATCTCGATCCTCTACAGAAGCTGAGTATAAAGGTATGGCTGTTGCTATTATAGAAACCAACTGGCTCACAAATTTTCTTCATGAACTTCATATTTAACTTAAGGGGATTTTGCAGGTTTTCTATGACAATATGTTTTTTTTTATCCAGTTTTCCATAGTAGGATGAAGCATAAAGCCATTGATTTCCAGTTTGTTCGTGAACAGGTCCAGAACACAGATATTGAAGTACATCACCTTCACTCAGATGATCAAGTGGCTAACATACTAACAAGACCACTTTCCAAAGCATCTTTTGTACAACAATTTTCCAAGTTGGTTATTGTTGACACCACCAACTTGCGGGAGCGTAGTAAAGGATAAAATCAACTTCTATTTAAATTTTAAATTTAGTAGTTCCTTCCCTTTAGGAATCTGTTGTTTTTAGTTTATATGTAGATAAGTATTATACATTTCTTAGTTTATATTTTTGTTGTTAGAATCTACATATACTCAGTCTACAATCAATGAAAAATATTATTCCTTTTATTCCAGTAATAGTATTATACTTCATACTTTCCCCATCATAGTATTGCTCACATACATAAGATAGTCAAAGAGTGATAAGCAAGTATATCCACAATTGATTTTTTAAAGACAAAGCACTAGTATCTTTAACATGAACTAGTCCAATGAATGCCTCAATCACAAATCCCTTTTTATCAACATACCATAAAGAAATAGTCATTTGCTCTTGCGTGACGCATCTTTAGATTCATCAATCAATAGTGCGAAGTAATCCCCATTTAAATTCTCTATTATACACTAAATTGTTTTAATCTTATACACTATGACAATATCTTTCTGAATATAATGAGATGTCATTTTGTTATTTTTAATGCTTTTCCTAGCATATAAGATTTAACCTTACCATATCTCTCTGCATTCCAAAAAATAAGTTTAGGAAAATTACCTCTGTTTAATGATGATTCACTCTCATCATGGACGCAGATTGTCAAACCTTGATTTAAGAGAAGTTTTACCACATTCATTGAAGAAATTAGGCGAATTTGACATTCATGCTTACTATATCATCCATCTTGCAAAATGAAACCTGAATGGATTGCTATTATCTCATTAAATCTTCACACTTTCTTTTGCATTGATTATGAACGCTATTTGGTGGACCAATATGGGTAGTAAAATCATTCTTTCTATACCAGTTTTTATATCTGTTAGTTGAAATTACATTACCATTTCCTTGATGAATGTTTTACCCTTGAAATAAATAACAAGGAAAATAATAAGTCGCATTCTGCACTTATACTATATTCCAACCAATCGGGATATTCATCAAACATGAAGAAATAAAATGACATAGTATTTAAAAAAAAATAATTTGAGGGAACTAATGAGTCCAAGGTTGGGAAAGACGTTTTATAATGTATTCCCTCCTTATCTCATCATGAATATTTGCAGGATATTTTAGATTTGGTATTCTTTCAATCGGATCAAACTTTAGATGATTTACATTAAATTTTTATCTATGAGAAGAGTGAGATGGTATTTCTATTTGATCGATATTTTCATATTGACGTAGTTGAGTTTAATTTGGAGACACCAAACTTGTTCCTAATACTCAACTAAAATATTTCTCCAAGCTCATCGAATCGCAACCTAAAGTAACAATCAAGTGCATCACACATTCACACTATTAGTAGATGATTCAACAACCAAAGAATTAGAAGCTAATGAATTATTGAACAATTGTCAAATTTCCACAAATAATATTGTTTATTACATCACCAATTTCGTATTTAAGTGATCATTAGTTATGTACTAAGAAAACTACTTGTTCCAAAGCAAAATAAAATCCACAAAACAATTTCAAAAGAATAAAACAACAATTTCAAAGAAAAATATATTATTGTAAAAATATAATATATCCACTTAAATCACCAATATAAAGTACAAAAAAATCTTTTTAAAAATACCTTTTTACACTTCAAATATTCAATGGTTATGTTGAGAAAACTACAACAATAAGTGGTGGAGTACAGGAGTAGGGCGACAACGCAAAGAACTGAAAGCACAGAAACTGAGAAAGAAGAATTTTTAATTTTCTACAGCATACGGGAGAAGTTTAGAATGAGAAAAACAAAGAGAAAAAGTTTTATATCTTGGATTTTTGCCTTATAAATTTTCCTTGAAATCCGTTCTCTAGACCTAATACGACTCAAGGGTACGAGCCATATACTGGAGTACGAGTGTTATGGGCCTATCGTAAACTGACCAGTGTTAGTTGGTGGGATGTTTTGGACACTGGAATGGGTATGACTTTAGGGGATGAGTCTTAGGTCTTGGGTAAAAGTCGTATCAAGGACTCGGATGGTGTACAGTGTTTGGTCCTCCTGGTAATTCATTCTGACAGGGATACGGATCGTATTCTGAGGTTACGACTTGGTTGGATAAGTCATATGGAGGACAATGTTTGATCCAAGGGTTGAGGCTTTGATACAAGTGGTGGATACCAATCGTATGGGAGGATATGACTCGTAAGGGTAGTCGTATCCCTATGGCGGGTTTTTAAGAGACTTAAGTGGGGGTATTCTGGATATTTCCCTACTTACCCTAATTATGACCCACGATTTCTAATACAATTAGGAGGTTATTTACCCTATTATTCTATTCATTAACACTTATAAAACTATTACAAAACATTCAATAATTCTCTCAAGAGCTTTTGGGCAAGAGAGTTAGGATTTCAACTTAGGGATTACTTTGGGGCTTCCTTTAGTGATTTTATTTTGTTATCTTTCTTGGTTTAAGGCATGTGTCTCTTTCCTACTTATTATTTCTAAAAAAGCATTGATTTTATGGATGAATTATGGTTTCAATATTGCATGGTTTATGGTTTTTAACTATGAATTGGGGGTTTTGGTGTAAATGGCTTGGTTATGGTTTCCTATGGTTTAATTATGCTTTTATGTACATTAATGGTGGATTTTGGGCAATTGAATTGCATGGTAATGGTTTAATGTTTTTTGGAATTGGTTTTGGCTACATTATACCCCCAAGGTGTTTGATAAAATGCTTATAAAGATATGTTTATTGCTTTGACTTCTTTAAATGGATCTCTTGCTTGTTTTTAGCTTATGCATGAAACTATAAATAATTTAAATAGTTTACAAAGGTTAAAGGCTAATTTGTTATGCTTGTATAGAATATGGAAGTATCCTAAAAGGTTAATATGGTAAATGAAAAGGGCACTTGAGAGTCCCCTTAACCTAAATGGTTTGGCTATGGATAAATCTTACAAGTATGATTAGTATGATGATACGACTAATAATTTTCCTTGGTTAATAAATGGTAATTGGATTGTTTGAACATGGTTTTAATCTGGGCATTAATGGCGGGATGTGTAACTAAGCCGTGGAAGGTGGAGGTTCCGAGGAAACCGAAATTGGAAATCCATATTTGTCGTTATGAGTGGTCTTTGATGACCATGTGCGAGTGTCATGTTTTATATTGGGGGATGTACTAGTCATCCCATGGGATATTTCCCGATCATGCGGCTATACGCACTGGGACTCTTTCAGCAGGGGAAGCTGAACCCATATGGCCCATGGGTGTGGTTAAATGATAAGGTTACACAGCCCAGGTAAAAAGGTTTTAAATGCATGCTAAGCATGGATTCCCTTTCCCAAAACTTATATATATATATGGTTGTATGCATCTTGGATGGTTTTACTTGGTTGTTTAAATGTCATTACTTTATCTTTATTCTGAGATACATGCTAGCGATTATTCGCTAACCCATCTACTAGCGGTTGTATACCCACACTATGCAAGAACTGACCGTTCTACTTCTTTTACATAGTGATTGACTTGGGGATAACATTTAGATTGAAGTGGTGAGCTTCCATCTTTCTGGAAGGCTCCATTTCATGATATGGGTTCTCTTAGACAATTTACTTATATTTTGGACATTGGTTTTGGCCATGGTTGGGGGCATGTCCCAACTAGATATTCTTACTCTTTTAGATAGAGGCTTTGTAGTACTTTTGGGGGTTGGTATGGGAGAAATCAGTATTGGTGTTTGCCTTGGAATTAGTATTAGTGTTGGGGATTACACCCTTGGACAAGATTATTGGTTGTTCCATCGTATTGTATTTTGGTATTGATTTTCATATTATTCTTTGATATTCTCTTTGTTTTGGTATGGTATGGATGGTTGGTTCGGTACGGTTAGACTCAGTTGGGTTGGTTATGGTTGTGACCATATCTAAGAGTCTTTATGAGAGCATTTATGAAATCTTGTTGTATGCTTGAAATTTAGTCCCTTTAAGGCTGTGAAAGGTGGTTGGGATCCCCGATCCTGGTTGGACTTAGGATGCCCATTACTTCTAGGCCCTAATTCAGGTTGTGACAAGTTGGTATTAGAGCTTTAAGTTCATGGTCAACTGGGAAGTCCACAAATTCGTGTCGACTAGAGTTTTTTTTAGGGGTGTATAACATGCCACACTCATAAGAGAGAGGCTACAAGACATTTAGGAATGTTTTACTTTCTTGAAATTCTCAGTCTTGTAATCCTCTCTAATCCTTGGTATTTGTCTTTTAGATCAGGCCTCCTAAATCTAGAACACAAAGGAATTATTCTGCCTCATCTGGGGATAATGCTGAAGGGGTACCTCTTACGTTTGGAGTACATCTTTGATCTTATGGTCATATTTCTAATTGTGCTGGAGTTCCTCCTACTGCTCCTCAGGTCCCTTAGGGTAATATGATGAATGTGGAGTTTCATTAGTGTATTCATGTTATTGCTCAGATGGTCATTGTTCAGGCTGAGCGAGGTGCGGCTAGTGCTTTTTCTACTGTGGCTATAAGGTTTGACCAATTTATGAAGATAAGTCCTCCTAATTTTATGGGAGTAATGTGGAGGAAGACCTATAAGTTTTCTTAGATGAACTAGAGAAGATATTTTGGGTTATGCAGGCTTCTGATATGGAGGAAGTTAGCTTTGCGGCTTATCATCTCAAAGATGTTGCTTATTAGTAGTATGAGGATGGGAAAAAGATAAGGGTGATATGAAAGAAGAAGGGTTATGAGAGGCCTTTTCTAATACCTTCATAGATCATTTCTTTTCTCAATAATTAAGGGAAGCTAAGATGGGCGAGTTTGTGAACCTCAGGCAATGGAGGACATCTGTAAAGGAATATGCCTTAAAGTTTCATCAATTGTCAAGGTATGCTCCTGATTTGGTGGCTATGAAATTGAGAATGAGGAAGTTCGCTTCTAGGCTGAATAGGGATTTGATCTTGGAGAGAAAAACTACTTTACTCATTAAGGATATAAACATCTCTAGATTGACTATTCATATGCAACAGTTTGAGGATGAGAATAGAAAGCAGGTGGAATTTGGGGATAAGTAGGGAAAATGGGGTAGATTTTATGATCAGAGAGGTGCGCAGTCTCAGGGTGGTAGAGATGGTGGCAAGTGGTAGAAAAAATAGTGAGGGAGTTCTGGTTCCTTCTCTACTACCAATACTCCTTACCCACAGCAGTCGGACGACAGGCGTCACCAAGGAGTGATAATTCTTGAGCTCAAGTTGCCCAATCTCAGGAGAGTGAAGGTCAATCTATTTCTTCATACCCTCCTTGTCGGTTCTATGGTTGTCCTCATTCGAGATTCCTTGAGGAAGGTAGGGATAAGTACTTTAAGTATGGTCAGGTATGCCATAGGCTCAAGGATTATCCATTAATAAGTTGCGACAGGGGAAAATAAGATTCTGATGGCTTCAACTTCTGCTCCTACTTCTGGTGGTGTGGTATCTACTTCTGTTACTACTCTTAGTGCTAGTGTTGGCCCGAATAGGTTGTATACTTTGGCATCCCGGTAAGAATCCAAGGAAACACCTTTTGTTGTTACCGGTACGTTACAGCTCTTTTCTTATTGATCCGGGCTTTGCTCTTTCTTATGTGACCCCTTATATAGCCTTATATTTTAGTTTTGATTCAAAAATTATTTTGGATCTTTTTTTCTATTTCTACCCCAGTAGGAGACTTGGTCACTACTGAATGGGTCTATAGAGGGTGTGGTATCTGTTGGTGACAGGTGGACCTTGGTAGATCTGTTTGAATTAGGAATGGTGGATTTTGATGTAATTTTAGGTATGGATTGGTTGTATTTTAGTTATGCGTCTTTAGACTGTCGGACTCGTAAGGTCATCTTTAGGTTCCCCGATGAGCCAAAAATAGAATAGAAAGGTTGTTCTTTAGATCCTAGGGGAAGATTTATTTTTTATCTTATAGATCAAAGCTTAATATCTAAAGGGTGTATTTATCCCTTAGTCCAAGTTAAAGATTCCAACTCAAAAGGTCCTTCTTTACAGTCAGTTCCTGTAGTTAATGAGTTTCTAGAGGTATTTTTAGATGATCTTCCTGGTGTTTCTCTGGATAGAGAAATAGAGTTTGGTATTGATTTGATTTCTAACACTCATCTAATATTTATTTCTCTGCATCAAATGGCTCTGACTGAGTTAAGAGAACTCTATGAGAAAATTAAGGATCTTCTGGATAAGGGGTTTATTCATCCCAGTATTTCTCCATGGGGTGCACCGGTGTTGTTTGTGTGCAAGAAGGATGGTTCCTTTCAAATATGCATTGACTACAAGTAGTTGAACAAGGTAACGGTCAAGAACAAGTATCCACTTCTAATGATAGATGATTTGTTTGATCAGTTACAGGGTGCCAAGTTCTTTTCCTAGATAGATCTTCAGTCTTGGTACCATCAGCTTAAGATTATGGAGGTGGATATCCCTAAGAATACTTTTCATACTCGTTATAGTTATTTTGAGTTCTTGGTGATGTCATTTGGATTGACAATGCTCTGGCAGTGTTTATGGATCTGATGAATAGAGTTTTTAGGCAGTATTTGGATCTCTTTGTCATTATATTCATTGATGACATTCTGGCGAATTCAAGGAGTGGGGTGGATTATGCTAATCACCTTCGTGTGGTGTTGCAGATATTAAAGAAATAATGGTTGTTTGCCAAGTTCTCTAAGTGTGAGTTTTGGTTTAATGTTGTGACTTTCTTAGGTCACATTATTTCTAGTTAGGGGATAATGTTTGATCCTCAAAAGGTTGTTGTGGTGAAGAGGTGGCCTAGGCCTACGAATCCATCTGATGTTCGGAGCTTCTTGGGTTTAGCTAGGTATTATAGACGGTTTGTGGAAAGCTTCTCATCGATAGTTGCTCCTTTGACTAAGTCAACTCAGAAGAAGGTTAAGTTTTCTTGGTCGGATGCTTGTGCGGAGAGTTTTGAGAAGTTGAAGGATAGGTTGACTTTGGCTCTAATTTTGACTTTGCTAGAAAGCAGTGATAGGTCTATGGTTTATTATGATGCATCTCGGGTAGGGCTCAGTTGTGTTTTGATGCAATATGGGAAAGTGATTGCCTATGCTTCTAGGCAGTTGAAGATGCATGAGATAAATTATCCTACTTATGATTTAGAATTGTTAGCGATTGTGTTTTCTTTTAAAATATAGCGGCATTATCTATATGGTGTTCATGTGGATATCCTTTCTAATTATAAGAGCCTTCAGTACGTGTTCACATAAAAAAAGCTTAATCTCAGGCAAAGGAGATGACTTGAGCTTCTCAAGGACTAGGATATGAGTCTTCACCATCACCGAGTTAAGGATAATGTGGTTGTTGATGCTCTTAGCAGGTTGTCTATGGGAAGTTTAGCTCATATAGAGGAAGGAAAGTGGGAATTGGTAAAGGATATTTATCATTTGGCCAATCTTTGAGTTCATCTTTTAGACTCTAATGATGGTGGTGCGATGGTGCAAGAAGTGGTTCGATCATCTCTCAGTGCAGAGATTAAGGAGAAACAAGTGTTGGATCTGGTCTTGATAAAAATCAAGAATGATAGTGCTGGGCAGAAGGTGGTGGTGTTTAAGATTATTGGTGATGGTACTTTGCGGTACCAAGGGAGGTTGTGTGTTCTGAATGTCGATGGTTTGCAACAAAGGATTTTGGCTGAGGCATATGAGACGCGCTATTTTGTTCATCCAAGTTCAACAAAGATGTATCATGATCTTAAGGAGATCTATTGGTGGAATAGTATGAAGAGAAATGTAGTTGACTTCATGGACAAATGCATAGTGTGTGAACAGGTTCAGTTTGAGCACATTAGGCCTGGTGCGTTGCATCAAGAAATAGAGTTGCTTGAATGGAAGTGGGAAATGGTCAATATGGATTTCATTACTGGTCTTCCTCAGTCTCAAAACCAATTTGATTTGATTTGGGTCATCATGGAAGGGATGATTAAGTCTGCTTACTTTTTGCCGATAAGGACTACCTTTTCGGCTGAGGATTATATGAAGTTGTATCTTTAAGAGATTGTGAAGCTGCATGGGGTGCTTGTTTCAATTATTTTTTATTATGGTATGCAGTTTATATCTTATTTATGGCATTTTTTCTAGAAAGGATTGGGGACTAAGGTTAGTCTGAGTACCGCTTTTCATCAGTAGTCAGATGGGCAAGAGGAGAGAACTATTTAGACATTAGAGGATATGCTTTGGGCATGTGTAATTGATTATCGTGGTTGTTAGGTTAAGCATCTACCTTTGGTAGAGTTTGCTTACAATAATAGTTATTATTCTAGTATTGGTATGGCTCTTTTTGAGGCATTGTATGGTAAGAGGTGTAGATCTTCTATTGGGTGGTTTGAGCTTGGTGAGGTGGATATGTTTGGTCCCAATTTGGTCTATCAAGCTATGAAAAGGTAAAGGTAATTCGGGATTAGTTTAAGGCTACCCAGAGTCATCAAAAGTCCTATAGGGATCTTAGGCGTAGAGACTTGGAGTTTGAGGTTGGGGACAAAATATTCTTAAAGGTGTCTCCCATGAAGGGAGTAATGCAGTTTATCAAGAAGGGGAAGCTCATTCCTTGGTTTATTGGTCCTTATGTGATTTTGCAGAGAGTGGGAAATGTTGCTTATGAGTTGGAGTTGCATGCAAGTTGGGTTAGGTTCATCTTGTCTTTCATGTTTCCATGTTGAGGAAGTGTATTGGTGATCCTTTATTGGTTATTCCTTTGGAAGGGTTGGATATCAAGGATTCTCTGTCTTATAAAGAGGTCCCAATTGAGATATTAGATAGGCAAGTTTGTCGGTTACGAACCAAGGATATAGCTTCGGTTAAGGTTCTATGGTGGAACCATAAGGTTGAAGAAGCTACATGGGAAATGGAGGAGGATATGAAGTCCAAGTATCTGTTCTTGTTTTCTGCTCCTGGTATTCGTGCAAAAGGTATGTGTTCTTGAACACATCTTTATTTTCCAAGTTTGTTAAAGGAAGAGTTGCATCTCTTGTGTCTTTGTTTCCTGTCTTTATAAAGGTAAGAGTAGAGACATCAAAGTTGCAATTGATGTTTGATAATTCAAATAACTCATGTGAGTGGTTACCCCTACCTTGTCCATCATTTGGGGATAAATGTTCCTAGTGGGGGAGAATGTTACATCCTAGGTTTTGGCCTTAGAAATTTTCTTTAAAATCCATTCTCCGAACCCAATACGACTCAAGAGTACGCGCT
The DNA here is from genome assembly GCF_002878395.1 of Capsicum annuum. Lineage (NCBI taxonomy): Eukaryota > Viridiplantae > Streptophyta > Magnoliopsida > Solanales > Solanaceae > Capsicum > Capsicum annuum. Next base: position 91,640,801 of record NC_061112.1, on the reverse strand, counting down.
GTATGCTGGGCTACGAGTGGTATGGTCCTGGTGTAATCTGACCAGTGTTAGTTGGTGGGATGGTTTGGACACTAAAATGGGTACGACTTTAGGGGATGAGTTGTAGGGCTTGGGTACAAGTCGTATTAAGGACTCGGATGGTGGCCAGTGTTTGGTCCTCCTGGTAATTCATTCTTCCAGGGATACGGATCATGGGTATGGATCGTATGTTAAGGTTACAACTTGGTTGGATGAGCCATATGCTAGGTAGTTCTTGATCTAAGGGTTGAGGCTTGGATACGAGTAGTGGATACCAATCGTATGGGAGGGTACGACTAGTAAGGGTCAGACGTATCCCTGTGATGGGTTTTTAAGAGACTTAAGTGGGGGTACTCTGGATATTTCCCTACTTACCCTAATTATAACCCACGACTTGTAATACACTTAGGAGGTTATTTACCCTATTATTCTATTAATTAACACTTATAAAATTATTTCAAAACATCCAATAATTCTCTCAAAAGCTTTTGGGCAAGAGAGATTCAACTAAGGAATTACTTTGGTGCTTGCTTTGGTGATTTTATTTCCTCATCTTTCTTGGTTTATGGCAAGTGTATCTTCCCTTACTTATTATTTATAAAAATTCATGGATTTTATGCATGAATTATGGTTTCAATGTTGCATGGTTTATGGTTTTCAACTATGAATTAAGGGTTTTGGAATAAATAGATTGGTTATGGTTTCCTATGGTTTAATTATGTTTTTATATGCATTAACGGTGGATTTTGGGCAATTGGATTGCATGGTAATGGTTTAATGGTCTTTGGAATTGGTTTTGGTTACATTATGCCCCCAAGGTGTTCGATAAAATGCTTATAAAGATATGTTTATTGCATTGACTTCTTTTAATAGAACTCTTGCTTGTTTTCAACTTATGCATAAAATTGTAAATGATTTAAATGGTTTACAAAGGTTAAAGGCTAATTGGTTATGCTTGTGGAGAGCATGGATGTCTCCCAAGAGGTTAATATGGTAAATGGAAAGGGTACTTAAGAGTCCCTTTAACCTAAATGGTTTGGATATGGATAAATCTTGCAAGTTTGGTTGGTATGATGATACCACTAATAATTGTCCTTGGTTAATAAATGGTAATTGAATTGTTTGGACATGATTTTAATCTGGGCATTAATGGCAGGATGTGTAACTAAGCCGTGGAAGGTGGAGGTTCCAGGGGAACCAAAACTGGAAACTCATATTTGTCATTATGAGGGGTCATTGATGACCACGTGCGAGTGTAACATTTTATATTGGGGGATGTAATATTCATCCCATGGGATATTTCCTGGTCGTGTGGCTACACACATTGGGCCTCTTTTAGCAGGTGAGTTGAACCCATACAGCTAATGGGTGTGGTTAAACGACAAGGTTACACAACCCAGATAAAAAGGTTTCAAATGCATGCTAAACACGGATTCCCTTTTTCGGCACTTATTTATATGTATAGTTGTATGCATCATGGATGGTTTTACTTAGTTGTTTAAATGGCATCACTTTATTCTTATCCTGAGATACATGTTAGCGGTCATTTGTTAACCCATCTACTAGCGGCTGTATACCACGCTAAACAGGAACTAGCCATTCAACTCCTCCTACATAGTGATTGGCTCGGGGACAATATTTGGATTGAAATAGTGAGCTTTCATCTTTTCGGAAGGCTCTATTTCAAGATATGGATTTTCTTAGACATTTTACTTATGTTTTGGAAATTGGTTTTGCCCATGGTTAGGGGCATGTCTGTAATACCCCGAATGTTCTTAGTTCAGTTCAGCTCATAATGATTGTATAAGAGACTTAGAACCTAAAAATTTAGCTAAGTGTTGAAGACTTAACCTTATTTTGACTTCTTAACTTCAAAGATTTTTAAGTTGACCTTCTGGGATCCAAGATGATGGTTTTTGAGTTGATTCATGTTCAAGGTTGTAAGGACCATGTCTCGGGGGAAGTTTTGAAATTTTCGGATGAGGTTTTGGTCATATTTTGATTTCAATTCAAGTAGCTCAATGTGATTCCACCGCGTGGCGCCAGGTATAGCGATGACCATGTCATCGCATCATGCCAAGCCCCTAAACGGCTTTCCAGTTGCAACTTTAATCTTTAGAGGGGCAATTAGATTATTTACCATCACCCTAAGTCATAAAAACATAAGATTGAATGTCGGTTTAACCATTATACACCCATTCTCCATCAATTTTCTCTCCAAGAAACCCTAACCTAATTCCAAGAACTCCAAAACTCCTTCACATCCTCTTTAAGATATTCAAGAATTTAAGACTCTTAAACTAAGAACTTTAACGAATAGCCTTCAATAACATCTCTAAGATTTTAAAGTCAAGCTTCTACATCAAATTAAGCCTAATAAGGTATGTGGGGTTATGAACAAGGGTATCCTTTCACCCTTGTGCCCAAATTACATGATTTTAAGGTTTTATTTAATTGTTTTGAATTAGGGTTCATACCCAAGTATGTATATTCTTGAAGCATGTGATTTTCATGAGATTTAAAGCTTTTAGTATATCAAGAAGTGCTTATGTTTATGCTTTTAACTTACATGATTTACATTATAAATGAGATTGCACTATCTTGACTTATTATTGTTGAAGTATTTCAAGATTGTTATTGAGCATGTGGTTTTCTTATAAATCAACATGAGTTTAAAGAATGGGTTTTAAACCCTAAGTTTGAGTATTGAGACTTCAAGAAGATTATGCTTTTAAGTATTCTTTGTGATGTGTGAGCAGACGCTAACACATTTAAGGCTTTTAACTGAGAATAATTGCAAAGTCTTAAGCAACTTTTGTTGTTTTTGATTATTTTACTTTGATATTGCAGTAAAAGTCATGATGTGAGGGAAATTTAAGAAAATGGAAGCAAAAGAGCTGAAAACTGCTGCAAAAGAACTGGAAGTGTGGCTGACGACATTCCTGATAAGTCGTTAGCCCTGTGATAAATTACCATAAATCACGTCAGGTGTTGCAGTGTTAGGAGGATTAAAGTAAAACTGTGATGACATTTCTGACATATCGTCACAATTGTGATAAGGCGTCAGAGTTGCCGTCAAGTGTAGGGAGAGAATCAAATTTTGAATGAAGAAGTGACGATATTTGTGATATGTCGTCATGTATCTGATAAGTTGTCAAGTTCTGTCTTTAGTTAAAGCAGAAGATGCCAAGAATGCCTGAGGGCCTGACGATATTCCTGATAAGTTGTCAGGACCCTGACACACTGTCACAAATGTTGTGACCTATTCCGAAGGATTTTCTAAATATTGTGATTTTATTTTCTTATTTAGGATTAACTATAAAAAGCATTGTTTAAGGTTTTTCTAGGGCATTGGAACTTGATTTTTAAAAGGCTTTTGATATTTTCTCTCTAAATTTCTTGGCTTGAAAAAGCAAATCTTTAAAGAGATTATCATCATCATTCTGGGATTTTCCTTTGTGATCTAATCTTCTATTCACTAGTTATTATTCATCTCTGTATGTTTATCTTTCAAATCATGAATTCAATTATGTGTTTCATTCGTTACATCATGAGTGGCTAAACTCCATTAACCTGAGTTACGGGATCTAGGGTTAGATCTTGATGAGGTGCTAAGTATTCAAGATTCAAAAGGTGGTAGGATTCCTTGATAATTCTGAAGTTTTAATTAACGTCTATTGGTTGCAAACAGTAGACACACCTGCTTTGATTTACTTGAGAAAGAAATCAAATATAGTAGGAAGTGAATTATCAACAGGGACTCGAAAATACTTTGTTTAATAATTAGCGCTGTAACAAGGTTGGTTAACCTGAGGTAACATTTGGGCAGTCAATAAAAATTCCCTAAGTTCGAGAGGAGTAGAGATTAAATGTTTAAGTAGGTCGAGAGACATTTAAGCATAACATTGATAAAGATAGCTTGTTATCCTATCCTTCGTGAGAATTTTGAACCACTTTTAGTATCTGTCATGTACTGGAAGCCCTAGTGAACATAATTCTGGTTATTTCATAAACTCTTGATTTTTAGTAAGATATTAATTCAGTTTCAGTTAAGACATTAAACTCAGTTATTTCAAGGTTTCATATGTCAGGCTTATCTTTATTATGAGTTCCAAAGTTTTTTGAAGGATAAAAGGGTTAGCTTGGGACTATTTGTATTCTTGATCACCATGAGACGTCTAGGGTGTACTTTTGGGTCATTAAAAATTTGGTATCAGAGCCTAGGATTTTAAAGAGTACTAGGGAGTCAGACAAGCCGCGTTACATAGAGTATTATCATGGGTGTGAAGCACGCCACATTTATGAGCAAGAGGCTATGAAACGAGTTAATCATCCTTTTTTTAATGATTTATCATGCTTACAGTTGTCTCTATATGCTTTAACTCATGCTTTTACGTGACAGAATATGCCTCCTCGTCGAGCTAATGCATGTAAAAATAGTGATCAACCACCAATGCCAGCCAACTCTCTAAATGAGAATGTGTCTATTGCTTAATTTTGGGCAACCTTTCAGGAGTTGGCCCAAGCTGTGACTGCCAATGTTCAGGGCAACCATCAGGCTACAGTCCCACTTCAGCAGAATGATGATTTAGCTGTAGCCAGAATTCATGACTTCATGAGAATGAATTCACCTGAGTTCTTTGGGTCAAAGGTTAATAAGGATCCATAGCTCTTTATTGATAAGGTGAGAAAGATAACTCAGATTATGTATGTTACTGAGAAGAAGAGTGTAGAATTAGCATCCTATAGGCTGAAGGATGTTGTTTATTATTAGGTTGTTATGTGGAAGGATAGTAGTGGAGAGAATGTTGTTCCTATGAGTTGGCAGGTGTTTCAGGATATGTTTTTAGATAGGTTCTTTCTATATGAAATGAGAGAAGCTAAGGTTGAGAAGTTCATGAACCTGAAGCAGGGCTCGATGTCAGTAAATGAGTACTGCCTTAGTTCACTCAGTTGTCTAAGTATGTTTCTGAGTTGGTAGCTGACCCTAGATCTAGTATGAGTAAGTTTGTGACTGGAGTGTCTGATTTGGTAGTCAAGTAGTAGAGAACTTCCATGGTTATTGGGGACATAGATATTTCTAAGTTGATGACTTATGCTCAATAAATTAAGGAAAAAAAGATAAAGGAAAAAGAGAAGAGAAATAAGAAGGCTAGGATTGAACAGTTTGAGTATGGCCAACCAAGGTCTGGAGGAGGTAATCGTTCGCAGTTTCATGGTTACTTATCTATGCTAGTTCCATCTTCAGCCAGTGCCCCTGCACCCAAAACTAAGCAGGAGCAGTAGGGCAGGACTTCTGTTTTTAAGTCTCAAAGTAGTATGGGTGAAAGGCCCAATTACCCGCTATGTACGAAGTGTGGTAGAAATCATCTTGGTGAGTGTTTGATGGGAAACAAGGGTTGTTATGGATATGGAAAGTTGGGTCACGAAATCAAAGATTGTCCATATGCTAAGCAAGGAAGTAGGGGTATTCGTCCCCGGACTCAGTCTATTTATGCACCAGCTCCTCCAGGTTGTCCAGTCCCTTCTCAGGGCGCATCATCTAGTACCAGTGGTGGTCAGTGCCAGAATTGGTTCTATGCTTTACCATCCCATTAAGAGCAGGAGAGTTCACCAGATGTTGTTATAGGTATGCTTTGTGTCTTCTATTTTGATGTTTATGTGTTGTTACATCCCGGATCATATCTCTCTTATGTGAATCCTTTGATTGCGGCAAATTTTGGGATAGGTCCTGAAAAGCTCTCCAAGTCCTTAGTTTCCACTCTAGTGGGTGAGTCAGTTGTTTCCAGACGAGTCTATCAGTGTGTCCTACCACTGTCTTGCATAAGATCATACTAGCAGAACTAATAGAGTTAGAAATGGTAGATTTCAATGTTATTATAGGCATAAATTGGATCCATTCATGCTATGCATCAATAGATTATCGCACCCGAGTGGTGAAGTTTTAGTTTCCTGATGAGCCAGTTTTTGAGTGGGAAGGAAATTTGATGTCTCCCAAGAGTCATTTCATATCCTATCTTAAGGACAGAAAATTGATATCAAAAGGGTACATTTATCATTTAGTTTGAGTCAAAGACACTAAGTTTGAAGCTCCAATAGTTCAGTCGGTTCGTGTAGTCAATGAGTTTCCTGAGGTTTTTCCCGAAGATTTGCCAAGGGTACCTCCTGATAGAGAAATAAAATTCGGTATTGATCTTCTTCCTGATATTCATACCATCTCCATCCCTCCATATCATAAGGCTCCAGCCGAGCTTAAAGAGTTAAAAGAGAGCTTAAAGAGCTCTTAGATAAAGGTTTCATAAGGCCCAATATTTTATGTCTCTAATTTAAAGAAGTGTATTGGTGATTCAACTATTGTAGTTCCTTTGGAAAGCACCAAAATTATGGATAGCCTTTCTTATGAAGAAATCCCAATTGAGATGCTTGATCACCAGATTCGTAGACTAAGAAAAAAAAAGTTTCCTTGGTCAAAGTTCTTTGGTGGAATCAGTCTGTTAAGGGTGCCACTTGGGAAGCAGAAGTAGATATGCAAACCAAGTACCCTCATTTTTTCTATGCAAGTTCAGACTCTGCTTAAAGTAACAAATTTTCCTTAGATTATCTCTTTTTCCACTTTCAATTCAAGCTATATTTAATCATCTTCATGACATCTCATACATGTACTAATCAGTTCAGTCATGTAGTCAAGTGTCAATTATGCATGTTCACTATAAGACCTAAGTCTTCCCAGTATCCTTAGCTTAGTCAATCTCATTTGAGGATGAATGTTCCCAAGAAGGAGATATTATAATACCCCATAGGTTCTTAGTTCAGTTCAGCTCATAATGCTTGCATAAGAGACTTAGAACCTAAAAATTTAGCTAAGTGTTGAAGACTTAGCCTTATTTTGACTTCTTAACTTTGAGGATTTTTAAGTTGACCTTAAGGGCTTTGATACGATGGTTTTTGAGTTGATTCATGTTTAGGGGTGAAAGGAGCATGTCTCAAGAAAGTTTCATAATTTTTGGATGAGGTTTGGGTCGTGTTTGGATTTTGATTCCAGCAGCTGAATGCGATTCCACTGCGTCGCACCAGGTATAGCGATGAACATATCATTGCATCACGCCCAGCCCCTAAACAACATTCCAGTTATGAGTTTAATCTCTAGAGAGACAATTAGGTCATTTACCATCACCCCAAGTTGTAAAAATATAAGATTGAACGTCGGTTTAAGCATTAAACACCCCTTCTCCATCAATTTTATCTCCAAGAAACCCTAACCTAATTTCAAGAACTTCAAAACTCTTTCACATCCTCTTCGAGATAATAAAGAATTTAAGACTCTTAATTTAAGAATTATGAACTAGGGTATCCTTTCACCCTTGTACCTAAATTGCATGATTTTAAGGTTTTATTTAATTATTTTGAATTAGGGTTCATACCCAAGTATGTATATTCTTGAAGCATGTGATTTTCATGAGATTTAAAGCTTTCAGTATATCAAGAAGTGCCTATGTTTATGCTTTTAACTTACATGATTTACATTATGAATGAGATTGTACTATCTTGATTTGTTATTGTTGAAGTATTTCAAGATTGTTATTGAGCATGTAGTTTTATTATGAATCTACATGAGTTTAAAGCATGGGTTTTAAGCCCTAATTTTGAGTATTGAGACTTCAAGAAGATTATGATTTTAAGTATTCTTTGATAAGCTTATTTCAGGATTTAAAGCAAGAATTGATCTTTTGATCCTCAACTAAGAGATGGAATCCATATTTATTCATTTTATTACAGTTTAAAGCAAAAAGAAGCATGACTGGTTTTCATTATAAACTCTTATGCTATCTTAAGGTAGATTTCCTAAAGAGCGATAATATAAGTAATATGGGAGTAGTATTTAGCACCGATTTGGGTATGATTCCAAGGTCACATGCCCCAGAACTACGTGCCATCGTAGGTTCAAATACCCATATGGGTTAAATATAGTGATCACTCTAGTTAGGTTCTATTCCGATGGTAAGGGTAGAACAACTCTCCCAACGTGGGTAAGAGACGTTGGACTTCATGATATCTCACATGGTTTATGTTGGTTAGAAGAACCTCCCAAAAGATAGAGTAAAAGTACAACTTTTAGAACTCTATGTTATGGCTCACAAGATTTATACAGTATGCTTTATCATTCATGATTTATGATTTTCAGCTTTTAGTTATTCAAGCTTAAGGTGAGCCATTTACACTTGGCATGCATCAATTAAAATTTTATATGAATATTGAGTTACTATTTTATTTAGGCATTCAACCTCACATACTTATTACATTCCAAAAGCATTGATCCACATATATGTCTATGTTCTACATTGTCTTATAATGTAGGTCCTGGTGCTCTGTTCCAGCATTGTGATTGATTTCAAGTTTCTCCATCTATATCCTGACTTTGGTGAGTCCTCATAGTTTGAGGACCCATTTTTATTAGACTTTGATATTGATGAAGTGTTTTAGTCATTTGGCTTTAGTTTATTTCGAGTCAGCTGAGGCTTGTCCCAGTGGCTCTCTAGTTAGAAGTAGAGGCTTGTCCGACTATTTTCTATTTTGGATTCAAAGTGTTAGTTTTAAGATTTCAAAGTTTAAGATTTTTAATAAGATAATGATTTAATTTCAGTTAAGACATTAAATTTAGTTATTTCAAGGTTTCATATGTTAGGTTTGTCCTTATTATGAGTTCCAAAGTTGTTAGAAGGCTAAAAGGGTTAGCTTGGGACTCCTTATAGTCTTGAGCACGATGTGTTATCTAAGGTGTACTTTGGGCGTTACAGTGTCCCAACCGTATATTTTTACTCTTTTAGATAGAGGCTTTGTGGTACTTCTAGGGGTTGGTACGGGCGGGATCGGTATTGGTGTTTGCCTTGGCATTGATATTGGTATTGGTGTTGAGGCTTACACCCTTAGACAATATTGTTAGTTGTTCCTTCATATTGTATTTTGGTATTAATTTTCATATTATGTTTTGATATTCTCTTTGGTTTGGTATAGTATGGATGGTTGGTTTGGTACGGTTAGATTCATTCAGTCGGTCAGGGTTGTGACCCTATCCAAGAGTCTTTATGAGAGCATTTACGAAATCTTTTTATATGCTCGAAATTTAGTCCATTTAAGGCTATGAAAGGTGGTTGGGTTGGGTTAAGGGGGTGGTCCCCATCTCTGGTTGGACTTGGAATGTCCATTACGTTTAATCCCCAGTTCAGGTCATGACAAAAAGTGATGTTTTTAATTAGGTTTTATTTAGAAGAAATCGTTTTTATTTAATTCAAAAGGACAAAGTCAATAAGTGAACTTCCTTTTTTAAAAAAAAATTCAAACTAATGAAATTTTCATACTTTAAAGCAAACAAAAAAATTGTTGGACTTAGGACTCAAACCCATGCGATGAGGTAAATCTACACACCCTTGGCCCCTGCGCTGTTGTTGATTTTGGTGCCAAGGTTTTTCAGCTATTAGTATATATTCAAAAAATATTATATTTAACTTATATATCCAAAGAAATTTTCGACGAAGGTTGTTCATCTGACCACGCTTGCTACTAAGTAGCTCCGTCTATGGATTCAACAACAAAATAATTAGAAGCTAATGAATTATTGAACAATTATCAAATTATCACAAATAATATTGTCTATTAAATCGCCAATTTTATATTTAAGTGATTATTATTTATGTACTAAGAAAACTACTTTGTCCAAAGAAAAATAAAATTCACAAAAATAATTTTAAAAGAATAGAACAACAACGTTGGAGGAAAATAATATTGTTGAAAAGAATACAATATATCTACTTAAATCACCAATATAAAGGGTAAACAAAGTTTTTAAAAGTACCTTTTTAAACTTCAAATCATCAATGATTATGTTGAGAAAACTACAACAATAAGTGGTAGCATATAGAAGTAGGGTAGCAACGCAAAAAACTAGAAGGAGAAAAACTAAGAAAGAAGAATTATTACTTTTGTACAGCCTACGAGAGAATTTTAGAATGAGAAGAATAAAAAGAAAAAATAGTGTTTTGAATTAGGGTTTATTTAGAAAAAAATATTTTTTATTTAATTCAAAAGGAAAAAGTCAAAAAGTACTTCTTTAAAAATAGGAAGGTCAAATTAAAGAATTTTTTGTGTTTTCTAAGCAAAAAAAATATTATTAGACTTAGGACTCAAACACATGCAATTAAGGTGAACATGGACACCATTAGCCGCTGGCTGTAGTTTCTTTTTGTGCATGTGTTGTTAGTTAATTTTCAAAAAAATTATGTTTAGCCTATATATCTGAAAAAATTTAGAGAAAGATTGTTCATCTAACCATGCTTGCTACAATGGAGCTCTGCCCATGCTTCTAAAGGACAAAGGAATGACTATTCGCAATCTTTAGTGATATGATACAAGAGACAAATAGGGATAAAAATATGGACCCTTCAGAGCATGGACGTATACATACAAAGAATATCATAAGAGGAATATCTGTTGACCCACTAAAGAATTAGACACATAGCATAACTGGATAGGTCTTAGTCTTTTTAAGCATTATTGTCGAATTATGATTGGCCAAAGTAAAAGGTCATAAACAATAAATAGTCATCCTAACTTACTTGTAAATAAATTTGCTCTATCATTCTCTCAATAAATACAATAATTTTTATTTAGTGTCTAAGTGTCACGACCTGAGACTACCCCCTAGCCGTAACACGGTGTTTAGAATCACAAGTGATCCCAAGTTAACCCATGTACTGGCATGATACTTGAGCAACTGATTTAAAATGTAGATAATAGCTAAATTTGTTGAGCTAAAGCATACTCATGAGATAATCTAAATGAATGTAATACTGATAAAGTTTACAACCTGATAAATCTGAAGAAAGAACTTAAATTACATATCATGACTCTGACTGACTATCTATAAAACCTCTAATATACTGACTCTGGGTGGTTGGTACATGCCTCCAACTACCACAAATCAATACATAAGAATAAAAACAATACAATACATGAAATACAACTAACTGGAGTCCCCGAAATAAGAGAACTCATCACCTGCTGGCTGAAAGCTGAGAACTGTCTGACTCTGGTGTATGGACTACATTTGGTACCTACATCATGAAGGAATATAGCCACAAATGCATATATGTGGTCAGTACTTTGGAATGTACTGAGCATATAGGGACATTCACTAAATTATGGAAATATATAAAACATGCTTTAAAACTAAGGATATAAGTTATTTGCTGAAACATATATTTAAAACATGGCTATACATGAAAATTGAAAGTCATAGTGAAGTATATAAATCATGAGATAAAGACAATTCTGTAAGTTGGGAAGTGGTAGAAACATGAATATTGTATGTAAATCCCATGTAAAGCTAGAAATATTGTAAATCTGTATTAAGGATCATGTATAGATACTGAGCATGAAAACATGAGCATGTAAAATTAATGCAAGACCAAGCAAAGCATGCACTGACATGATCTGGATACTAAATAATCTGTAAAACTATTTGATTGAATAACTGGTAATCTGATTACTTGGTCAATCAAACCTGAATTGATATAAACTGAGTACTGATGTGTGAGCAGATGCTAACACATTTGAGGCTTTTAACTCTAAATAATTGTGAAGTCTTAAGAAACTTATTTTATTTTTGATTATTTTTATTGTGTTAATGCAGGTGTAAGTGATAGGGGTGGAAATCAAAGAAAAAAAGAATAAATCAGCTGAAATCTGGTGCGAATAAGCTAAAGTGTAGCTGACGCCATTTCTGAAGCGTCGTAAGACATGGGACAAGCGATCAAAGTTTTTTTCAAGCTTAGACAGAATCTGAGGAGTTGAGATGAAATGTGATGATGTTTTGGAAGCGCCGTCAAATCTATGATGAGACATCAAACCTGAAGTAGATCATGCTGATTTGCAGTGAAGATGTGATCACATATTTTACGTACCGTCAAATATTTGACACATCATCAGATTTGTCGTCAGAAGAATCAGAAGATAACAATTCACTGGAATCTTTGACGACATCTTGCACACATCGTCGGACGTCTGACACGCTGTCAAGATCACCGTCGTCTATTCTGAAGAGAAAACTAAAAACTTAATTTTTGTTTCCTTATTTAGAATTAAGTATTTATAGCACTTTTAGGGTTTTGAGCACAAGGGATCATTTATTGAGGAAAAAAATGATATTCTTTCCTCCCTATCTCAAGAACAATATTTGAGTGTTTTGCCGTGTGATTCAAATACAAGTTCACTTTGAATTTCATTCATCATTGTAAGTTAATCCTTTCAGTTATGAATTCAAATTGCATGCTTGTTTTATGCGTCATGAGTAGCTAAACTCTTTTAACCTGGATTATAGAATCTAGGGTTAGGTCATGATAAGGTGTTAAATAATCAAGGTTTAATAAGTGTTAGGATTTCTTGATAATTCTGAGATTATAATTTATGTCTGTTGGTTGCAAACAATAGGTGTACCTACTTTGGTTTGCTTGAGAAAGAAATCATAAATAGTAGGAAGTGAATTATCAACAGAGACTCGGAAAGCTTTATTTAATAATCAATGTTGTAACAAGGTTGATTAACCTAAGGTAAAATCTAGGCAGTCAGTTGCGATTCCCTAAGTCCGAGAGGATTAGGAAATTAGACGCTTGAATAGGTCGAGAGACATTTGAGCATACTATCGATAAAGATAGCTTGTCATCCTAACCACTGTGAGAACCTTGAATTATTTATAGCATCTTTCCTGTACCGTAAACCCTAGTGAACATAATTCCGATTATTCCATAAACTCTTGATTACCAACAATCACTTGTTCAACCATTAAAAACCCCCCATTTTGTCTTTTCATATCAGTTGTTTGAATTTAAATTGTAGCTTTAGTTTCAAATTAGTTTAATTGCCACTCACATTATTCCCTGTGGATTCGAACCCAACTCTAAAGTTGGGTAAATATATTAACGACGACCGCCTTTCACTAAATTGACGTGTAAGTTGAGCGTTATCAAAAATGGCATCGTTGCCGGAGAACAATTTGGCGTATTAATTTAGTTTGGAATTTTAGCTTACTTGCTTGAATTCAAACTTGTAAATATTTGTTTGTAATTTTCTTTGTTTCTTGTGTTAGGTAGATTTTCTTTATTTTTCTTTATTTCTTACTATGACATCATGGAATGAATATGAGTTTCATGATTAGAAATTTTATCTGGATGATCCATGTCCAAATTGTGATGGACCCCACTTTTGGCAAGATTATAGATATGCTCCCCGAAGAGAGATGTGTGCACCATCACCATCACTATCCCACCGGGAGTATAATTGTTCTTTATATGGTGGTCAAGATGGACTTGGAGTGATTGCCCAGATTCCCCCTCCCTCTATTGCACTAACCTAAGTTCTAGCTCTTCTTATGAGTATGACAGGTCTTATGGTCAAGAAAAGGAAGAACGAAGCACTGAAAAGAGTGACATTGAAGTTATGCTTCAACTAATATTGGATCATATAGACACAACGAATGATATCATATATGACATACGTCGAGACATTAGGTCATTTAATGAGGGAAGAGAAAGGATAGAAGAGATGGATATCGAGGTCAATCATCTAAAATACTTTTCTACATTATGTTTAGATGATATCTTGTCTGTGAAATTCTTTAAAATAATGGAAGAGCGTGAGGATGAAGAGCAAGAATCCGATGTTGATGATGATGTTGATGTTGAGAAACCCTCGATGATTTACCAACCAACCAAACCATTTATGAATGAAGATGCCAAGGATGAGGAAATGGTATTAGAGTCAAAATAAGAAATCAAACACAAACCTTGTGAAGACTCTAGTCCATTTCGGGGTAAAAATACTAATAAGGAAGTTATTCCGAAATTGAGGGTTAGTCCTCATTCGAATCACTTTTCAACATTATGCTTAGTAGATATGATGAAAGTCGAATCACCCAAGCAAATGATGAATTTTGAAAATGAGAAGGAAGATTCTAGCATTTTGGAATTTGTCCTTCCAAAAAGGTATACTACAACCCCAATATTAAAGGGCAAGAAGCTTAAATACCGATGTCTATTTAGTAGTTGTTTAAGATTCTCACCATTTCCAAATGAGCCCACACGAAATTTTGATGCAAAATTGGGCAAGCATTTCAAGTCTTCGAAGTGACGTGATAGAACATTCCTCATCATGCCCTCACATTTGCCCAACACACCCCAAAGATGTATTGATAAAAAGTTGAGCCGGTATTTCAAATCCTCCAAGTGGAGACATAAATAATTATCAACAAGGTATCTTGACGAAGTCTGAGTAGTCAAAATAACTGAGTCGCACCGCGATGTTAAACCAGATGCGGCTTGGGAGGCAACCCAAGGTATTTTGTTGTTTGTATTTGTCTTATGTGATTGACATCAGGTCTTCGCATTCATGGTGCCACAGGTATGTTTCTAACTCTCTTGTTTTGGTTTGACGCATTGGAGACATTGCATGATTTTAAGTTGAGGGTGGGGCTACTTATGGGTGTTGATGTTCTCCTTGGGTTTTTTTTGCCATGCCTCTTTTCCCCGGAGTCTTGTTCCTAGTAGAGCTAGCATGTTTCGGCATATTATTTTTGCATTGCGATGTGTTGTGGTTAAATGGAAGAAAAATAAGTATCTACAGCAGTTGACATATTTTTGTTGAATTTTCTTGGAATGATAACTACCTCTCTAATTATCTGTTTTAACAGTGTGATGTGCATCTGTATGTGACTACTGTGAATCTTTTTATGGCATTAGTGCTGGGGACATGATAATCATTGTTAACCATTGCATGAACCAGATAGGTAGTAGCTTGTGATGTACCTTTGTGCCATGTGTGTGTGAGATACTACCTAGTTCCCTTTGTGTGTTAAATCCAGAACTTGCCCGATTTTTCTTGCCTAGGTTGTAGGATAAGGGTTAGGAAAGGATCATAGGCCATTTTTTTTACTTATTTAGTCCACTTTTAGCCTAAATGACCTTTCCAGTGTGCATGAGATCCCTTGATCTCTACTGTGAGCCTTAATTGCCTATTTCCTTTTTAGATACCTATCACCTTCATATTAATATTGTAATGAACCTATTTTGTCCCTGGTTCTCCTTGGACATTGTGCACCTTGACTTAGGCAAACAACCTAAGTTAAGGGTGGATATCATAGGGGTGCGTGATACAAAATGAGTATGAGGAGAGGTAGAACAAGAGAAAATAATAAAAAGCTGGGTGTTGTCCAAAAAGAATAAGAAAAGAAAAAGTTGTGTAAAAGATGAGAAAAAGATAGTTTGATTTTTGAAAAGACCGCACCCATTTTGAGCATGTGTGATCAATAAAAGAGAGGAAGAGAAAAAGGTTAAAAAGTAAAACCCCAAGAGGTTAGTATAGTGTCAAGGAGGCATAGTCACTTTAAATATCCTTGAATATCATACCAGCCCCTAGCATATATTACAAGCTGAGAAAAAGTCCTATAGTGATCCTAGCTAACATGTCTGAAGACCTTGGCAATAAAAATAAGGGCAATCCTGTGGCAAATGACATACAATGATTGGAACTTTATTCTGAGAGTGAGGATCTGTGGATTATCCCTATGTTAAACATTTGATGTCTGATATGAGTGAGAAAGGGATTTCTTTGTTGTAAGGGCACACTAGGTATGTTACAAGTAGCTAAATTATTTGGGTAGTGCAATGTTGGTGCATGCATGATTGTGTTGCTGAATTTATGCCATATCTTGAGTCCTTTGTGTCACATTGTTGTTCTTCAATAGTATACACAGTTGAGTTTGAAATAGTTGAACTTGGAGAAGGTAAAGTGTGTTTGAGCTTATGTGAATGAGTGACTACCAATTGTAATTTGTATCTTCCTAAGTTATGTTTTGGTTGCTTGAGGACAAGCAATAGTTTTAAGTTGAGGGTGTTGATGTGTGAGCAAATGCTAACACACTTGAGGCTTTTAACTCTAAATAATTGTGAAGTCTTAAGCAACATTTGTTATTTTTGATTATTTTTGTTGTGTTAATGCAGGTGTTAGTGATAGGGGTGGAAATTAAAGAAAAGAAGAATAAATCAGTTGAAATCTGGTGTGAATAAGCTAAAGTGTAGTTGATTCCATTTCTGAAGCATCGTCAGACATGGGACAGGCTGTCAAAGTTGCCATCAAGCTTAGACAGAACCTGAGGAGTTGAGATGAAATATGACGACGTTTCAGAAGCGCCATCAAATCTGTGACAAGGCATCAAAATTGTCGTCCAACCTGAAGCAGATCATGCTAATTTCCAATGAATATGTGATGACATATTTTGCGCGCCATCCCATATTTGACACGCTGTCAGATTTACCGTCAGAAGAATCAGAACATAACAATTTACTGGAATCTTTGATGATATCTTGCACACGCTGCTAGACGTCTGACACGCCATCAAGATCGCCGTCGTCTATTCTGAAGAGAAAATTGAAACCTTAATTTTTGTTTCCTAATTTAGAATTAAGTATTTATAGCACTTTTAGGGTTTTGAGCACAGGGAATCTATTATTGAGGAAAAAAACGATATTCTTTCCTCCTTATCTCAAGAACAATATTTGAGTGTTTTACCGTGTGATTCAAAGACAAGTTCACTATCAATTTCATTCATCATTGTAAATTAATCCTTTCAGTTATGAATTCAAATTGCATGCTTATTTTATGCGTCATGAGTAGCTAAACTCTTTTAACCTGGATTATAGAATCTAAGGTTAGGTCATGATAAGATGTTAAATAATCAAGGTTTAATAAGTGTTAGGATTTCTTGATAATTCTGAGATTATAATTTATGTTTGTTGGTTGCAAACAATAGGTGTACCTACTTTGGTTTGCTTGAAAAAGAAATCATAAACAGTAGGAAGTGAATTATAAACAGGGACTCGAAAAGGCTTCATTTAATAATCAGCGTTGTAACAAGATTGATTAACCTGAGGTAAAATCTGGGTAGTCAGTTGCGATTCCCTAAGTCCGAGAGGATTAGGAAGTTAGACGCTTGAATAGGTTAAGAGACATTTGAGTATACCATCGATAAACATAGCTTGTCATCCTAACCACCGTGAGAACCTTGAGTTATTTGTAGCATCTATCATGTACCATAAACCCTAGTGAACATAATTCCAAACTATTCCATAAACTCTTGATTACCAACAATCACTTGTTCAACCATTAAAAACCTCCCATTTTGTCTTTTCGTGTCAGTTGTTTGAATTTAACTTGTAGCTTTAGCATCAAATTAGTTTAATCGACACTCATATTGTTCCCTGTGGATTTGACCCCGACTCCAAAGTTGGGTAAATATATTGACGATGATCGCCTTGCACTAAATTGACGTGTAAGTTGAGCATTATCAAGTACTAACTGAAACTGTGGGAGTTATCATACAACCGACATGCTCTAATTTGAGCTAATCTGGGTCTAACCTATAACCCCTGTTAAAAGTCTGCCAATACCTTGCCATGGGTACTAACACATGGTTGTGTGGATCCACTAATTTAGTGTCCCGAAGGACTAGGGTGTCACCCTCTACTGGTAGGTGCCTCTAAAATAATATCAACCCTCACCTGGCAAGAAGACCTCTCAAAACATATGCTGGCTATGTAGTTCTGGAACTCAGGGACTGCTACTAAAGGTCACACCTCTACTGATAGGTGAACCCCTATCCTTGGGTTTACTCGGTGCTAAATCCTACTCCCAAGTGAACTGAACTGAAACATAACTGATACATGCACTGATAACTTATCTACTCATATAAGGTGCTCTAAAAAATGCAGTGCATGTATAATCTAAATTAACCATGAACATGTAAACTGGTGTATTTAACATGAAATAATACCGTCGAGTTCATTATAAAAATGATGATCTGAATATGGTGATAAAATCACGATGCTGACTGACTTATTACTTGAAACTCTAAAACAAGAGTAAATACATAGGT
This sequence comes from Capsicum annuum, assembly GCF_002878395.1. NCBI lineage: Eukaryota > Viridiplantae > Streptophyta > Magnoliopsida > Solanales > Solanaceae > Capsicum > Capsicum annuum. The sequence goes on along the minus strand of NC_061112.1, from coordinate 91,622,806 downwards.
AGCAGGTGTTCATAACCCACCAGCACTAAATGATACAAAAATAAGATAATATCACTTAAAACATTGGTAGAAAGTCATAATTTCAAAGTCCCAAAACATAATACATTGCAATGAACGAATAAGGTATATAAATTTGAACATGGGGATGAATTGAACTTGGGAGAATATCATGTTCACATGTTTAATACATAAATTCAAGAATTTAACATGATATTGATTAAACATGACTGTAACACCCTAATTTTCTTAACCGAAATACTACACAGAGCTTATGACCCCGAAGGACCAAAAGCTAACCCATGACTAATATCTGTACCTGTACACTGCATAATATACATGTAAAATGCAAAAAACATGAACAATAGGCCATAAGGTTCAACTGAATAAAGTGTCTGACAAAACATAACATCCATATGGGTAACAAATACCCTAAACAACTGAAGTCTGAATCAAATCTGAACTAAATTTGAAAGCCTCTAAATACTGTCTAAAATAAGGAGTTGAAGGAACATGTCTCCAACTAACTTCGTCTAACAAAACTGAACTAAAATAATGAATGAAATAAAATAATACTATCCTCGGATGGATGAGGACTCATTGCCACTTTGCGTACTGGAATGCTACTGCTACTGCTGATCTGGAACTAGTGACTCTGAGCCTATGGTGTAACATATAAGAAAGCACCATAGCGCAAATGCATCAATACAACTGAAAGTACTGAGTATATGAGTGAGGTAGGCTAAATGCAAAAGGGTTTACATGCATGAGCAATGCTAACTGACTGACTAATATGAACGTAAGAGTGCAAGCATACATACATAGTAACTGAGATCATAAATATGTGATATCTGGATCTGTACACTAATACATGGTTCACTGTTATCTAACAGGATTGATACTGAAATTTTGATAACATGGATGACTGTGTCTGACAGTCCTGAATCTGATGGAACTACCTGAGTTTCGTACAGTAACTAAATTGACTGTAACTGACAGTCCTGGTATACTGAAATCTAAAGAACTATCTGAGTTATTTTAATGAGATTGGGACTAAAACTGTGGGAGGTAGTTGCTTAACCGACATGCTCCAATAACACATATAGCTAGGTTGGGGTCCAATCCCTACCCCAACTGGAAGGGTGTCAATACCGCACCACTAGTAAGGACAGCTGTGAGTGACCCTTAGCTGGCAGGTACATGAATGAGAATGGTGGAAACCCTAAACTGACAGGTTAAGCCACCTCATCAACCCTAATTTGGTAGGTTAAGATGTCTCAACCTACGCTGGCTACGTAGTTCTGGAACACAAGGATGACTACTAAAAGTCACACCCTAAACTGGCAGGTGAGTTCCCATCCTTGGGTCCACTCGGTTCTAACTTCTACTCCTATCTGAAGAGACTGAATATGATTTAACTGGTTGTACATGGACTGAGTAACTGACTTTCGTTGACTGACAGAATAGTACTACTATCTGAGAATTTATTGAGATCATGAGATTTCTGAGATTTCCTGAGTCACATGACTGACTGAGTTCTATAGATAATGGATGACCGAGATTATCATGATAACATAACATGACTCTAGACACACAGCTATATTTTTCAGGTACTAGTACCCCAAGACTCGATGGAAGGAAACTAACACACATAACTGACTTGATCATAAAATGGAGTCCACAATTTACCATATCATAAGTAGGGGATTTCAGACTAAGCATAGTTCTCAACATCTTACGTATGGAAGGGAAATTCATAAAACATGTGTATACTTGCATAGCTCCAATATCATGCTCAATCCATATCGCAACAACGATGCATATCAATCACCTGGAATTCATGTGAAATCATAAAGCATAGAGCATGGACTTGTCATTTAAGCACTATTAAATCAAGTGACATGAATTCTATCATCCTAGGCCTTTTATCAAACACTTTGCATGCATTCTTTTAGCTTAGGTGTGTTTTCATGAATTTCCCCATTTTAAACCACATAAAGTTCATGGATTTCAACTAACGAACACATATACTTCATGAAAACACCTTTAGATATCATCTTGAAACTTAAACAACAATCATCAACATGTACATGGTCATATCACAACAAGACAATCACAATATAATATTTAAAACATGGTTCTTGAGATCTATGAATGAAATGGATCCATAGATAAACACTATGCATACCTTAGATGAAAGATTTTTGATGATTGATGGAGAAATTTGCTTGAACTTGAATCCCCGATCGAAAACCCTAATGTGTTCTTGAGAGGATTTTGAGAAAAAACGTATGTTTTAGTGAAATAAGGGATTAATTTTGTGTTTATGGAATATATATAGGGGTGGAAAGATAACCCAAATACCCCTCTAGATACGTAATTTAATTTCTGTGAAAATTACCTGATTTGGGCACCCGATGCGATACGGAGATATCGCGTTGCCTCCTGTTTGTGACCTAAAAACTCACCGCGACATGGTGGAATCGTGGAGAGACACTAGAAATTGACAAACGTTATTTTGGCATACGGCGCGACGTGCCACTGACTGAAATGATGCTGCTGAAACTTTAAATTGCCATAACTTCTTCACTGGGTGTCGTTTTAGGCAAATTTGGTATCAACGGAAAGCTTATTCAATTATATACAATTTGGAGGGTATAAATATTCCAAAATACCACCTATAAACCAAGTTATGATCATTCAAAGATGACCTATGTGAAATCACATACGAAAACTTGGTGGATTCAAAAGTTCTTAGCTTGGTTTACTCTAACTGACTCTTATGAACATGCTTAACACATCATAAGCTCTATTATCACTAGGATACTCATCCTAATTCATGTTCTCCAATACGAATCATAGGATAGGAGGTTTTATGATTAGGAACAACGGTTTATTTTCTAGCTTAGAAATATACGGGGTATTACAATATCTCTCAGTTGGAAACATTCATGCTCAAATGAGACTAACTGAAATAGGGATAGACGATAAACTGGAGTACGTGCAAGACATACACTACTGGAACATGATCTCATGATGGACATGACTAATAAGCTAAATATATCATGCTGGACATATATATTTGATGTATGAGTAACTGATTCATGAATGCATAACTAAGATTTTTAATAACTGAGTTCTCCCAATGAGAATGCATACTTGATGCATGATTATACACTAGACTGATACAGGAATGCATGAATGAATATGCAATGGTACTTGATACCAGATTTATGATGAAACGTGAGCATGAACTGAATACCAAGTTGTATAGAATACTGAACGGGAAACTGAATAAGCTTATGGAGAACTATTACCTTGAGCCTGATCTGGATTGGCAGAGAAGAGGTGAGGATACTTGGTAAGCATGTATGCTTTTTCTTCCCAAGTATATCCCTCAACGGACTGATTTCGTCAAAGAACTTTGACTGGAGGGACTGTTCCTCAGTCTACGAGTCTGATAGTCTAGAATTTCGATCGGAATTTCCTCATAGAAGACACTGTTCTGACTGTCAATGCTCTGAATAGGGACTACGACTGATGGATCACCTATACACTTCTTGAGCAAAGAGACATAAAATCCTGGATGAACTGACACTAGATCTGAAGGCAATTTAAGCTCATAAGCTACCTTGCTTTAGCGACTAAGAATCTTGAAGGGACCGACATATCGGGGACTGAGCTTTCCCTTCTTGCCGAACCACTTCACTTCCTTCATAGGAGAGATCATTATATAGACCTAGTCATCGACCTCGAACTCAAGATCCTTTCTACAAATGTCAGCATACGACTTATGTCGGCTCTGAGCAGCCCAGAGTCTTTCTCTGATTAACTGGACTTTCTCTAAGGTGTCGAATACTAAGTCAGGATCTATGACTGAGGCCTCACTAACTTTGAACCATTCGATTAGAGATCTTTGAACGGAGCCATTTTAATACTGGAATGATAGCAATTATTGTATGCAAACTCAATCAAAGAAAAGTGGTCATCCCAACTTCCCTTGAGATCAATTGCACACGCCCTTAGCATATCTTCAAGAGTCTGAATGGTCCTTTCTTCTTGACCATCTTTCTGAGGATGAAAAGCTATACTGAGATGAACTTGGATACCAAGACCTTTTTGGAATGCTTTCCAGAAATAAGAGGTGAACTAGGTACCTCTGTCTGAGATGATAGATAATGGAACACCGTGTAATTTGACCAACTCCCTGATATAGAGTTTGGTATAATCCTCGGCTGAATAAGAGGTATGGACTGGAAGGAAATGGGCTGACTTGGTCATTCTATCTACAATGACCCAAACTGAATCATGTTGATGACGAGTTTGAGGCAAACCCATTACGAAGTCCATGTTCACTTTTTCCCACTTCCAAGTAGGAATGGTGAATTCCTACATAGAACCACTAGGTTTTTGATACTCTATCTTAACCAGATAACATATAGGGCACTTAGCCATAAATTTTGCAACATCACTCTTCATCTCACTCCACCAATAGATCTCCCATAGGTTGTGGTACATCTTAGTGGCCCCTGGATGAATAGAGTATCGTGCACCATGCACTTCTACAAGAATTTTATACTTTAAATCATCTACACCGGGAACACAGAGATGACCCTAACAACGAATGAAAACATCTCCCCCTTGGGAGAAAACCTCTACTTTTTTATTCTGAACTGACTCTTTTAGCTTGACAAGGCTAGGATCCGTGTCTTGTTTTTCTTTCACCTCAGAAATTAGAGATGACTTTGAACTATCCTGAATACATACACCACCCTCTAAAGAATCGACTAAGCAAACAGCTACTCTGGCAAGCTGATGGATTTACTGAGATATTTTATTCTTCCTATCCGCAACGTGAGAAACACTACCCATGGAGAGTCTAATGAGAGCATCGTCCACAACGTTGGCCTTGCTCGGATGATAAAGGATACTCATGTCATAATCTTTCAAGAGCTCTAAACACCTTCTCTGACGAAGATTGAGATCTTTCTGACAAAAGACATATTGGAGACTCTTATGATCTGTGAAGACGTCTACATAAACTCCGTAGAGATAATACCTCCAAATCTTTAAGGCAAATACTACAGCTGCTAACTCAAGATCATGAGTTGGATAATTCTTCTCATGGGGCTTTAACTACCTAGAGGTGTAGGCTATGACCGTACTATACTACATGAGGACACAACCCAAACCTACTCTAGATGTATCATAGTATACTACGAACCCATCTAAACCATCTGGAAGAGCTAGAACAGGGGCTGAGGTGAGTCAAGTCTTCAATTCCTGAAAACTCTTCTCGCAAGGATCTGACCATTGAAACTTGACCTTCTTCTGAGTCAATCTGGACATGGGGGATGCAGTAGAAGAAAATCCCTTAATAAACCATCTGTGATAGCCAGCCAAACCCAATAAACTCCTGATATCTGATGGAAAGACAGGGCGAGGCTAGTTTCTTACCACTTCGATCTTCTAAGGATCTACTCTAATGCCATCACTAGAAATAATATGGCCAAGGAAAGCTACTGACCTTATCCAAAACTCACACTTACTGAATTTGGCGAATAGCTGGTGATCTTTGAGAGTCTGAAGAACAATTCTGAGGTGGTCTGAATGATCACGCTCTATGCGGAAATAGACCAGGATATCATCTATGAAGACTATGACAAACATGTCTAAGTACTACTTGAACACATGGTTCATCAAGTCTATTAAAGTGGCTGGGACATTGGTAAGACCAAAGGACATAACTAGAAATTCAAAGTGACTATACCGAGTACGAAAAGCTTCCTTCGGGATATCAAATTCTCTAACTTTGAGCTGATGATAGTCTGATTTGAGGTCTATCTTAGAGAAATAACTAAGGCCCTAAAGTTGGTCAAACAAGTCATCTATTCTGGGAAGAGAATACTTGTTCTTGACTATAACTTTGTTGAGCTGACGGTAATCAATACACATCCTAAGAAAACCATCTTTCTTGTGCACAAATAAGATTGGTGTGCCCCACGAAGAAATGCTGGGTCTAATGAATCCATTATCTAAGAGATCCTTCAACTGATCCTTTAGTTATTTGAGTTCTACTGGTGCCATTCTGTATGGCGAAATAGAAATAGGCTGAGTATCTGGAATAAGGTCAATGTCGAAGTCTATTTTCCTTGTAGGAGGAATACCTGGAAGATCTTCAGGAAAAACATCTGAATATTTGTTAACCATTGGGATTGATTCAAAGCTAGGAGATTCAAAACTAGAGTCTTTAACATGAACGAGATGATAAACACATCCCTTAGAAATCATTTTCCTTGCCCAAAAGTAGGAAATAAGCTGACCCCTGAAAGATAAAGTACTACCCTTCCACTCAAGGACGGGCTCATTTAGGAACTGAAACTGAACTATCTTATTTCTGTAGTCGAATGTGGTATAGCAGGAATGAAGCAAATCCATGCTGAGAATGACATCAAAATCAGTTATCTCTAACTCGACTAAATCTGCTGACCTGGCTTTCTGAGATATCATAATCGGGCCATTTCTATATACCCGCCAAGCTATGATGGTTTTACCCACTGGAGTAGAGACTGAAAAGGGCTCTGCTAAAATTTCAGGACTAATTTTGAAATCGCCTGCTATATAAGGAGTAACAAAAGACAAGGATACACCTGGATCTAGCAAAGCATAAACATAAACATAAGAAATCTGTAACATACTAGTAATGATATCAGGAGAATTTTCCTAATCCTATCAGGTCTGAAGAGCATAAAGTCTATTTGGGTGTTGCCCACTAGTAGCACTAGAAGTGGCACCTTACTGATTTGGGTGACCGAACTGGGCTGTGGAACGATTCTGCTGACTTTGTAGACCTGACTACGGACATTCTCTAATCCTATGGACTGGCTTACCACAACCGAAACAAACATTGCTACCATCTCTACAGGTACCCTTGTGGTTCTTACCACAAGTCTGACATAGAGGATTAGTTTGGCCCAAAACTCCGCATGAGAAACATGTTTGCCCAAAGGATTTTGGGCTGAGAAGCGGGCTAGCTTCTTTTCTTTGGAGGCATATTCTAAAATAAGAGAAGAACGGATTAGACTGAGAGTTTAACTTGAGATTATGCTCACTAGCACGACATAAATACTGAAAGAAGGGAAACTGTTCTTAAAATATCTCATAGCCTCTTGCACATAAATATGGCACGCAACACACCCACGCACAAGACTTTACTAGATGTGGCTTTCAGACTTCCTAGGACTCTATTGAACCTTAGGCTTTGATACCAAGTTTGTGACACCCCGATTTTCTGAATCAGAATGCTACACAGTGCTTATGACCCTGAAAGACCACAAGCTAACCCATAACTGATATCGGTACTTATACACTACATAATATACATATAAAATACAGAAAACATGAACAATAGACCATAAGATTCAACTGAATAAAGTGTATAACAAAACATAACATTCATATGGGTGACAAATACCCTAAACAACTGAAGTCTGAATCAAATCTGAACTAAATCTGAAAGCCTCTAAATACTGTCTAAAATAAAGAGTTAAAGGAATATGTCTCCAACTAACTCCATCTAACAAAACTGAACTGAAATAATGAATTAAATAAAATAATATCATCCTCGGATGGATGAGAACTCACTTTCACTCTGGGTACTAGAATGCTACTGCTACTGCTGATCTGGAACTCGTGACTCTGAGCCTGTGGTGTAACATATAAGAAAGCACGATAGCAAAAATGCATCAGTACAACTAAAAGTACTGAGTATACGAGTAAGGTAGGCTAAATACAAAAGGGTTTACATGTATGAGCAATGCTAACTGACTGACTAAAATGAACGTGAGAGTGCAAGCATGCATACATAGTAATTGAGATCGTGAATACGTGAAATCTGGATCTGTACACTATTACATGGTTTACAGTTATCTAACATGACTGATACTGAAACTTTGATAACATGGATGACTGCGTGTAAAATTCCTGAATCTGATGGAACTACCTGAGTTCCGTACTGTAACTTAATTGACTGTAACTGATAGTCCTGGCATACTGAAATCTGAAAAACTATCTGAGTTCTTTTACTGAGACTGGGACTGAAACTCTGGGAGGTAGTTTCTTAACCGGCATGCCCTAATAACACATATATCTAGGTTGGGGTCCAATCTTTGCCCCGACTGGAAGGGTGTCAATACCGCGCCACTAGTAAGGACAGCTGTGAGTGACCCTTAGCTAGCAGGTACTTGAATGAGAATGGTGGGAACCATAAAATGATAGGTTAATCCAACTCATCAACCCTAATATGGCAGGTTAAGATATCTCAGCCTACGCTGGCTACGTAGTTCTGGAACACAAGGATGACTACTAAGAATTATACCCTAAACTGGCAGGTGAGTTCCTATCCTTGGGTCCACTCGGTGCTAACTTCTACTCCCATCTGAAGTGACTAAACATGATTTAACTGGTTGTACATGGACTGAATAACTGACTTCCGTTGACTAGTGAAATAGTACTACTATTTGAGAATTTATTGAGATCATGAGATTTCTGAGATTTCCTGAGTCACATGACTGACTGAGTTCTATAGATCATGGATTGACTGAGATTATCATGATAATGTGACATGACTCTAGTCACACAGCTATATTTTTTGGGTACTAGTACCCCCAGGACTTGATGGAAGGAAACTAACACACATAACTGACTTGATCATAAAATGGAGTCCACGATTCACCATATCATAAGTAGGGGATTTCAGACTAAAAATAGTTCTCAACATCTTACGTATGGAAGGGAAATTCATAAAACATGTGTATACTTGCATAGCTCTAATATCATTCTCAATCCATATCACAACAACGACGCATATCAATCACATGGAATTCATATGAAATCATAAAGCATAGAGCATGGACTTGTCATTTAAGAACTATTAAATCATGGGACATGAATTCTATCATCCTAGGCTTTTTATCAGACACTTTGCATGCATTCTTTTATCTTAGGTATGTTTTCATGAATTTCTCTATTTTAAACCACATAAAGTTCATGGATTTCAACTAACGAACACAGATACTTCATGAAGACACCTTTGGATATCATCTTGAAACTTAAACAATAATCATCAACATGTACATGGTCATATCACAACAAGAAAATCATAATATAATATTTAAAACATGGTTCTTGAGCTCTATGAAGGAAATGGATCCATAGATGAACACAACGCATACCTTAGATGAAAGATACTTGATGATTGACGGAGAAATTTTCTTGAACTTGAATCCCCAATTGAAAACCCTAATGTGTTCTTGAGAGGATTTTGAGAAAAAGAGTATGTTTTGGTGAAATAAGGGCTTAATTTTGTGTTTATGGAATATATATAGGGGTGGAAAGATGATCCAAATACCCCTCTAGATGCGTCATTTAATTTCTGTGAAAATTACCCGATTTGGGCCCCCAGCGAGATGCGAATATATCGCATTTCCCCTTGTTTGTGACCTAAAAACCCACCGCGATGTGGTGGAATCACGGAGAGACACTGGAAATTGACAAATGTTATTTTGGCTTATGGCGCGATGTGCCACTGACTGAAATGATGCTGCTGAAACTTTAAATCGCTATAACCTCTTTACCGGGTGTCCGTTTTAGGTGAATTCGGTATCGACGGAAAGATTATTCAATTATATACAATTTGGAGGGTATAAATATGCCAAAATATCACCTATAAACCAAGTTATTCTCGTTCAAAGATGACCTATATGAAATCACAGATGAAAACTTGGTGGATTCAAAAGTTCTTAGCTTAGCTTACTCTAAGTGACTCTTATGAACATGTTTAACACAACATAAGCTCTATTATCACTAGGATACTCATCCTAATTCATGTACTCCAATATGAATCACGGGATATGAGGTTTCATGTGTAGGAACAGCGGTTCATTTTCTAGCTTAGAAATATACGGGATATTACAGTGACATGGGAGTTTGAATCTTCAAGTATATAGGAGCATGAATCACATGGGTTAGAGCTATTTGCATGGATTGAATGTAAATTAATGAGGGAACATGTATAATTTTATAATTTCATTAAATATTACATGAGTACTTGAAATTCAAAGCATAAAATAACCTAATTTACATGGAACACACATTGATATATCTTGAATTTAGATTTACAAAAGTAAGCATAGATAACTTTATCCTGAACATGTATATTTTTATCAAAAGAAGAGAAATTCATACTTTAAACCAAAAAAGGAGATTTTTGGGCTCAATAGGTGGAAGGAACCCATTGATGAATACCCATATACCTTAATTATTCGAATCCATGAAGAAAAAGCTTGTAATTTGGACCTGGAATGCTTGAATCCTTGAGAGGAGGCTTGATTTTACGTTCTAGGAAAAGGGGATAGATTTTATGTATGATAACTGAAGATTTTTGTGGATAGATTTTTTGTTCTTAAAAAGATAGATTTTATGTATGATAACTGAAGATTTTTATGGATAGATTTTTCGTTCTTAAAAAAGGGGATTGATTTTTGTGGGTGAAACGATGTAGTTTTGGGGTTGAAAGAGTGGGAAAAGACCAAAAAACCCCTTAGGAACCTTCTGGAAAATGTCTGGAAGTCGTCCCGACGAGTTTACCCACTACTCATAAGGTCCGGGTATGAGTCGTGGCTTCAGTTATTATGAGGAACCCATATTTCGACCCCTACTTCTGTGACGATGACTCCACCTAAAAACTCATGGGGTCTGCTTACGAGTCATCATCAGGATTCATAACCACTGATAACAACTTTGACAGTGTTTCCATAATTTATTCATAACTTTTCACCCCGATATTGAATTAAGGCAAAATTGATATCATTGGAAATCTAATTCAATGATATATATTTTGGTAGGTCTTGAACTCATAAATTCTTAGTATAACAAAAGTTATGCTCGTTTGAAGAGGACTATAGTTATACGCATCCCAAGAATTTAATCACTAAAGGATAGTTTGACTTGTCTATAAGATAGGAGATATTTGGGGTCTTAATATATGTCTAAGTCACTTGTAAAACTATCAAAACATGAGGATTGATCCTTGTATCCTTTACTGGTAAGGATACGAGTCTTCATAATGACTTATATTAACTGGATACGAGTCGTATGCTGGACTCATAACCCTGGGTTGAAATTTTTCGGATTACATACTGTTGTGACTATGAATCCCTCCATATGACTCGTATCCACTGATTACGAGTTGTAGCGAGTAGTCGTAGACACTATAATTGAGTAGAAGGACTCACTTAAGTGGATAAGACTCACTCGTGATGACTCATGATGCCTTGTTATGACTCGTTACCTTGATTCGTAGCCATGGCAGTTTATCAGACCCTTAAGGGGAATCTTCCATAACTTTTTGACATAACCTCAGATTAAGACAAGACTTGAAGCATTGGAAAGCTAACTTAGTGGACTATTTTTAAGAGGTCTAGATTTTGAAATTTTTTGGGGGTATTAAAATATCTCCCCCTTGGGATCATTCATCCTCGAATGAAGACTAACTGATTTGAGGTACTAAGAAGTTGAGATCACAGATTGGAAACTTGTGAGCTAAATCATGATTAAATAACTAAATCTAAAACATGATACATGAACTAAACTACTTTCATAATTTCCATGGGCATGAATAAATTTCCTCATGGACTAGCCATGTTCATGAAACTTCAGATAGCAAGGCTATATGAAAAGATGTATAACTATAGGAACTTATCTGTCTTATTACTAAACTAAATTACTGGCTATACAGACTGGCTTTTACTAAAAGTTTTTACTTAACTTAAGTATTTCCTCAACATTCTTGGTAAGAAGTCCTGATAACATTAGGGAGCAAAGAATTTTAGAAATGGTCTAAGTGAGATATTTGAACAAGGGATCTCAATATGGCTATAACTTCTGTAACATGGAACATAGTCCTATAAAACATAAACTAGGATAGAATTACTAGGCCTTAGGCAATGCAACTGCCTACTTTAAGCTTAGCCATTCTTCTCACATACTTACATGTGTACATATAACTACTTCAGCTAAAGTGTGAATTGAGCTACATACTCTTACTATGTTCAAGCCTAAGTCAAAATTGAAAGGTTTTGCACATAACACCATAATACTAGTATGAACTACTGATTTAATACCCCATGCGTATTTCACAACCCTCAAGTCAAGAATGGTTCTTCTTACCACTTCAATAACTAACTTCAACCACTTGCTAGGAACTCACTAGCACACAATGCATTCATCCATTTATACACCAACATAACATTCAATCCTATTGTTATAACCGCATACGAACTTCTGGCAACTAACCCACTTAAGAAATTTTCTCATATTCTTAAGTATTTCTGTCTATAACAACTTCCATGCACTATCCCCGTGAAGACAAACATAGAATTCTCAACTAACCATGACATATACTAAAATTTTTGCCTCACTCTTTCTTCACACTTATAGCCTTTGATAAAACAAGCATACAACAATCTTTTCCTTAATAAGGAACATTTACTCTCTCCATTTAAATCATTGTTCATCTATCTTTATCACCACTATCTTTACATAAGAAAAGGCCACTGAAAGGTTAGAACATGAGGACCTAAAGCATAAAAGTATACTATACATAACTTTGACACCTAACTGAGGCCTGGGGAATAAGGTATCTACAACATGGATTTAGTAAAGAGATCTAAATTGAGGACATACATGACATAATCTGAATTTCAATGATCATTAAGAGGGTAGCATAAGTACCTAGAACTGAACATACTATAAAGCATGAGTATATGAGTCATGAGCTGCATGACCTGAGTTTTGAGTTCATGAATTCATAAAATATGATTTGTACTTTTGAGTGAACTAGAATTCCTCATACTAGGAATTAGAGCGTACATGATTTTATGGAAAATGCATGAATATGAGCTATGATCATGGAGATAACTTGTGAGGCTTGAGTAGATGTTGTGATGACTAAAGTATAAAAAATTGTACTGAGATAAGAATTGGTCGGGCATCTTCCTCCCCTGCTAATGTTCTATAATACACTAGCATCACTATTAGAATATGAGAGCCTAACTTGGTTCCTTATTCTATCATCTCCCTCTTAACTTTAAGCCATCATTCTAAGTCTGTGGAACCCTTTAATAAACTCTAAACTGAACTGCAACCACTTTACTCAAGAGTCCGAGATATAACAATACACATAAATAATAAACTCACCCTGAAAGACTAGACCTGAAAGTGTAAAACCTACTGCTAATACTTCATTTTGAGATACAACTCTTAACTTTCTATATACCCACTAGTCATCATATAATAACTTGAACTTTACTAACTTAGAATCTTCATGAGTATCACCATACCGTGAGTTCATACCATCTAGAATTTCAATTCTTCTTTCTATTAGTTCAATCATCCATGACTCAAACTTAGATTCAACATGGATATTCCCAAACTTTTTTTAATGAACTATACCAACTTTATTCTTGAACACTCCCATAATATATACTATCCTTAACTTTCTTTATCTTCAAAAATCGTAATCACATACTTATACTCTTATCGATAACATACTTGCCTCGCTAAACACGTAATCTACCTCTTTCCATTAATAGCCTACTAATATCAAGTCTCTAAACTTATATTTTTTTCTAAACCATGAGAATTACCATTACACTAACATACCCAACATCATCAACCTATATCCCATAACTTAGCTGGTAAGAACATCATATACTACATAGCCCCAGTTGCACTTAATAATTCAAAGGTACTATCTAAGGACACACACTATTAAAACTTAGAAAAAATACAATCCTATATCATGTTGGGTACACCTCTAGATCATACATACATCATCATACTTAATTTCAAATCAGTAAACTTAAACTCTTGCTTACATTATTTCAAGCCTACTGGTTCACTTTTCATACAACTAGCCCCATAGATACATAATCTACTAAATCCAGATAAACAATATCCCCACTTTACTACTGTTAAACTTCTAGGTTCTTGCTTCATAACTTTAGATCATACGTTTTAATAGGATTTTAAGAAGGGATCTGAGAGCACATTTGACTTTGGATCAATGCATGATTTTCATGAATAAGAATGAACATTTTCAAAGATCAGAACATAAGAGCACTGATGGGATCCTTTTAATCCTACATACAATCCCAAAACTGTCTATGAGGACTGTTTGAGAAAACTCTATCGGTAGGAATTTAAACTTGACTATTTTTTCTACCTAAAAAATAAGTCAGACTTGGCATGAATGGAGCAAGACAAGAATCTCTATAAGTTTCTTAGAGAACATATCTATAGCACGATCTGAGATATGAAAGAAGGGAAATATTTTATAAATGCCTTGAAGCCTCTCAAAGAAAAGTAAAGACGTCTTCGTACTATTCCATAACACTCTACTAGACACGGCTTCATAAATACCCTAGGACACTTGAATCTTATGCTCTGATACTAATTTTGTCATGACCCGAGACTACCTCCTAGTCATAACATGGTGCTTAGAACCATAAGTTATCCCAAGTTAACCCATGTACTGCCATGATACTTAAGCAACTGATTTAAAAATATATAATAGCTAAATTTGCTGAGCTGAGGCATACACATGAGATAATCTGAATGGATGTAATACTGATAAAGTTTGCAACCCGAAAAATCTAAAGAAAGAACTTAAATTACATATCATGACTATTGACTATCTATGAAGTCTATATTATACTGATTGTTGGTGGTTGGGACATGCCTCCAACTACTACAAATCAATACATAAGAATAATAACAATACAATACTTGAACTATAACTAACGGGAGTCCCCAAAACAAAAGAACTCATCACCTTCTGGCGAAAAGCTGAGAACTATCTGACTCTGGTGTGTGGACTACATCTGGTACCTATATCATGAAGGAGTATAGCCACAAATGCATATATGTGGTTAGTACTTTGGAATGTATTGAGCATATCGAGACATGCACTAAACCATGGAAATATTTAAAGCAAGCTTTAAAACTGAGGATATAAGTTGTTTGCTAAAACATACATTTGTAACATGGCTATATGTGAAAATTGTAAGTCCTAGTGAAGTTTATAAATCATGAGATAAAGACAATTTTATAAGCTGGGAAATGGTAGAAACATGAATGTTGTATGTAAATCTTATGTAAAGCTAGAAATGTTGTAAAATTGTATTGAGGATCATGTATGAATAATAAGCTTGAAAACATGAGCATGTAAAATTAATGCAAGATTGAGCAAAGCACGCACAGACATGATCTGAATACTAAATAATCTATAAAATTATCTGACTGAATAATTGGTAATCTGATTACTTGGTCAAGCAAACCTGAACTATATCAATTGAGTACTAACTAAAACTGTGGGAGCTAACATGTAACCGACATGCCCCAATTTGAGCTAATCGAGATCCAACCTGTAACTCCAGTTGGAAGGGTGTCAATACCTTGCCACGGATACTAATACATGGTTGTGTGGATCCACTAATATGGTGTCCTGAAGGACTAGGGTGTCACCCTCTATTGGTAGGTGCCTCAAAAAGAATACCAACTCTTTACCGGCAGGAAAACCTCTCAAAACCTATATTGGCTACGTAGTTCTGGAACTCAGGGACTGCTACTAAAGGTCACACCCTCTACTGGTAGGTGAACCCCCATCCTTGGGTTCACTCGGTGCTAAATCCTACTCCTAAGTGAACTGACCCAAAACATAACTGATACATTTACTGATAACTGATCTGCTCATATAAGGTGTTCTAGAAAAATACAGTTCGTGTATAATCTGAAGTAACCATGAACATGTAAACTGTGTATTTAACATGAAATAATACCGTTGATTTCATTATGAAAATGATGATCTGAATATGGTGATAAAATCATGATTCTGACTGACTTATTACTTGATACTCTAAAACAAAAGTAAACACATAGGTAGCGGGTGTTCATAACCCACTAGTACTGAATGATACAAAAATAAGATAATATCACTTAAATCATTGGTAGAAAGTCATAGTTTCAAAGTCCCAAAACATAATACATTTCATTAAACGAATAAGGTACATAAATTTGAACATGGGTATGAATTGAACTTGGGAGGATATGATGTTCACATAGTTTATGTCACAATCCAAGACTACCCCAGTCGTAACACGGTGCTTAGAACCACAAGTGATCTCAAGTTAACCCATGAACTGGCATGATACTTGAGCATCTGAATTAAATTAGTTATAATAAGATAAATTTGTTGAACGGAAGCATAATCATAAGAAACTTGGAATACATGTCATACTAAAAAGGTTTACAAAATGATAAATCTGAAAAACAAACTTGAATTACATGAGTGACTCTGACTAACTGTCTATGAAGCCTCTACTATACTGACTGTAGGTGGATGGGACATGCCTACAACTACCACAAATCAATACATTAGAATAATAGCAATATAGTACTTGAACTACAACTAACTGGAGTCCCCAAAACAAGAGAACTCATCACCTATTGGATGGAAGTTGCGAACTATCTGATTATGATTTGTGGGCTACAACTGATACCTATATTATGAGACAATGTATCACATAGACGTATATGTGGATCAATACTTCTGGAATATACTGAGTAAGTGGAGGTGATGCAATAAGTAAAACTGATTAGATACATAATCTTAAAACATGCATGCTAAGTACAAGTAGACTCACCAAGGGACTGAAATAAACTAAAAGTTGTAGTATCTTAAAACATGATTAACAAACATAATCTGATAATCTGGGTGAATCACTACACTTAGTTTCTTAAAATCTTTACTTTTGTAGAATAAGTAGAACTAAAGCTGGAAAGTGATAAAACATGAATACTGTATGTAAATCTCATGTAAAGCTGAACATGTTGTAAAACTGAACCGAGGATCATGTATAGATACTTAGCATGAAAACATAAACACGTAAAACTAAGAATACAATACCAAGTATAACATGTACTAATATGATCTGAATAACATGAATAATTTGTAAAACTGACTGGACAAGAAAACCTGAATTGAAACAAACTGAATACTGACTAAAATTGTGAGAGCTATCATGTAATCATCATGCCTTAATCTGAGTTAATTGAGGTCCAACATGTAACCCCCATTGGAAGGTTGTCAGTACCTTGCCATGGGTACTAACACATGGATGTATGGATCCACTAATCATGAGTCCCAAAGGACCATGGTATCAAGCCTAAACTAATGGGTGACCCCTGAGAGGAAGTTAAGCCTAAACTGATGGGTGACCACTGATATCCTGCGCTAGCTACGTAGTTTTGGAACTTAGAGACTGCTACTAACTGCTCTGCCTAAACTGATTGGGGAGTCGTCATCCCTGCATTCACTCAGTGCTAAATCCTACTCCCAACTGAATAACACTGGTATTATTAATGGTTTAACATGACATGGTACTGTACTGATAGGTGTTCAGCATGGACATGGTGATATGAATATAGTAATAAAAATCATGACTTGTTTGACTTGTAACTTGAAAATCTCCAGCACTGAATGATCATAAAATACGTAAACAACATTTAAAACAGTGGTATAAAATCATTGTTGAAAGACCCAAGACATAATACATTTTAATAATTGAGTGAAATACATGAACTTGAACATGAGGGTGAGTTAAACTTGAGAAAACAACATATTCACATGGATTAATGCATGAATTTAATAGCTAGCATGGAATCAATTAAGTATAATGTGGATTCTTCAAAGTTTAGAAGATAAAATAGATTAATTTTACATGGGCACACATATGGACATGGCTTGAATTCAAATTACAAATAAAAGCACAGATTAAATTTATCTTGAACATGTATGAATTCATACTTTAAACCAAAAGAGGTTTTTTGGGCTCAATGGGAGAAAGGAACCCATTGATAAATACCACACATACCTAAAGTTTCTTGATTTGTGAAGAAATTTTGAATCTTAGGACTTGAAGGATGAATTTTGGGTGAGGAACCATAATCTTGATGTTCTTTATATTCGTGAATTTGAATCTTGGGACTTAAAAGATGAATTTTGGGTGATGAACCCTAATCTTGATATTCTTGGAGATGAGAGAAAGAGAGAATGTGTTAAGTGATTGAGTATGGGGAATAAATAATGCCTCCTCAAGTTTTTAAGTGATGAGTTAGGAGTTTAGAGAGGATAAAAGTCTAAAAAAATCTTAGGAACCTTCTGGAAATCGTTTGGAAGCTGTCCCGACGTGTTTGGGTACGACTCGTATCTTCTGGGTATGGGTCATACCTTGAGTCGTCACCAATAACCTAAATTTCGACCCCTACTATTATGGGTAGGACTACCCCTGACGACTCATATGTTTTGGGTACGAGTCATACCCTACTGGCAGCTTTGATAGTGCTTCAGTAATTTGGCCATAACTTTTCACCCTGATATTGGATTAAGGCATAATTGAAATTATTGGAAAGCTAATTCAATTATATATCTATTGGTGGATAGTGAGATCAGAAATTCTTAGTAGAAAAGAATTTATGCTTATTTGAATATGACCATAGTTATATTCTTCATAAGAACTTAATCGCTAAGGGATATTTTAACTTGTTCATGGGCTAGGAGATATTTTGAGGACTTAATATATGTCTAAGTAACTTATAAAGCTATCAAAACATGAGGCTTGATTCTTGGATGCTTCACTGATCAGTCATACTTATGACTCGTAACAAGTCAATATGACTTGTAGCCACTACTCATAAACTGGACAGAGACTTAGGGAACCTTTATTGCTGACAATACAGCTTATATTTGTATGACTCGTACCTTACTTGACAACTTATAAGTTCAACTCATAATTTGAACAGAACTCAAATCATCCCATACTGACATGTATACAACTTGCTACATACGACTTACATCTAATGTGTACCACTCAATAGACTAAGTTGTGTGATGTACAGAAGCTTTCAGACATGGGGTATTACAATTTAATACATAAATTCAAGAATTTAATATGATATTGACTAAACATGATATGGGGGTTTGAAACTCCAAGTACATAGGAGCATGAATCATATGGGTTAGAGCCATTAGCATGGCTTGAATGTAAATTAATGAGGGGACATGTATAATTTCATAATTTCTTTAAATATTACATGAGTACTTGAAATTTAAAGCATAAAATAACTTAATTTACATGGAACACATATTGACATGGTTTTAATTTAGATTTACAAAGAAAAGCATGGATTAATTTATCTTGAACATGTATATTTTCATCAAAAGAGGAGAAATTCATACTTTAAACCAAAAAAAGAGAATTTTTAGGCTCAATGGATGGAAGGAACCCATTGATGAATACCCCACATACCTTAATTGTTTGAATCCTTGAATAAAAAACTTGTAATTTGGACCTTCAATGCTTGAATACTTGAGAGAAGGCTTGATTTTACATTCTTGGGAAAGGAGATGGGTTTTACGTATGATAACTAAACAGAAATGAGGAAAATAATGCCCCTGTTTGGGCTTTAACTCATGTATTGGGTGTTTGGTGATGAAATGACGTAGTTTTGTGGTTGAAAGAGTAGGAAAATACCAAAAAAACCCTTAGGAACCTCCTGGAAAACGTCTAGAAGCCGTCCCGAAGAGTTAGGCCAAGACTCGTAAGGTCTGGGTACGAGTCATGGATTGAGTCATTATCAAGAACCCATATTTTGACCCCTACTTTCGTGATGAATCCTCCTCCTGACAAAACTGATAGGGTCTAGTTACGGGTTGTCATTAGGAGTCATAACCACTAGCAGCTTTGAAAGTCCTTCAGTAATTTGTCCATAACCTTTCACTCCGATATCGGATTAAGGAAAAATCGATATAGTTGGAAAGATAATTCAATTATATATCTATTGATGGGCCTTGAGCTCAGAAATTCTTAGCAGAACAAAAGTTATACTTGTTTGAAGATAACTATAGTTATATACATCCCAAGAATTTAATTGCTAAGGGATGTTTTGACTTGTCTATAAGTTAAGAGATTTTATGGTCTTAATATATGTCTAAGTCACTTCTGAAACTATCAAAACATGAGGCTTGATCCTTGTATCCTTTACTGGTCAGGCTACGAGTCTTTATAACGACTCGTACTATCTGGATATGAGCCGTATGCTGGACTCGTAACCACTTGGTTGAATTTTTTTGGATTACATACTATTGTGACTACGAATCCCTCTATATGACTCGTAGCCACTGATTATGAGTCACAGTGAGTAGTCGTAGTCACTAGAATTGAGACGAGAAACTCACTTGAGTGGCTACGAATCACTGGTATGACTCATCACGAGTGGTTACGACTCATTACCTTGAGTCATATCCATGGCAGTTTATCAAACCCTTAAGGGAATCTTCCATAACTTTTTGACATAAACTCAGATTAAGACAAGACTTGAAGCGTTGGAAATCTAACTTCGTGGCCTATCATTTAAGAGGTCTAGAGATTGAAATTTTTTTGGGGTATTACAGTAATTTTTTTCTTTTGCTCTTGATTATTTGTAAGTTAGTGTTATTTCTATTTCATAGATATATAACTCAGATTTGTTCTTGATCACACTCACAAATTGTCTCGACTCACTTAGATTTGTTTGCTCTACTTACTTGCTCTGTTATGCTTGTAATTGACTGTTTCGTTTCATCATCTATATATATAGCTGCTAATAAATCGAATCTAAAACAAGGTTAAATCATAACGCTTGCTCTTGACTTACCTAAAATTTAATTGTACCAAATGATACAAGCTAAATTGATGTCAATATTTCTCGATTTGTATTTCAAGAAGAAATACAAAGGAACCAAGCCACAAGGATCATAAGGTCACAAGGATATGTGTAGAGGTTTCTTTTGAAGCTCCAAAAAGAACAAAATCACATATGAAAGATAGATTGAAGTCAAATGAGCCATTGAAGGGGTTGTCAGAAAGACAAGAGGAGCAAACAATGATCTGGAGCCATCTCCGTGGTGACCTAAGGCCACAAGTCACTCACCTGCGCCAGCATTTTACCACCTGCGTGGGAATATGGGCCTTGAGCGGCCAGCTTGCTCCCTTTTATAAAATTGAGCCACTTTTGAGCCTATATATGTAATAAATGACCCATGGATATAAATATTAGGAATTAGCTTTATTTTTACTTAGTTTATTTATATTATTGATTGAGAGACTCCTATGGATCTTGAGATCTTGGAAAATCTTTTGTTGATTACTTGTTAGAAACGTTGGTTGATCGGGTGACTTGACTACCCTTTTGGTCTTTATAAGAGGTAAGTGCTAGATTGTATTTTGAAAGGAATGTCTTAGAATTTAATACATTCTTTGGTTGTCCTTTCATCTATTCTCTTGTTTCTATCTATCCTTCTATCCTTTACTTTTCTTTATTTTTGCACTTTATTTCCCTCTTCCCATTATGTGGGTTATCATTTGGTGTCAGAGCTGCACTTGATTTTATTTTTATGAATTAAATCTTGAATTTTGTTATCTAAAAATCAAAAATAAAAATAGATCCAAAAGTATTTTTTCCAAAAGTTCCAAAAAGATTTTCATGTTTTTGAGTCATTTTTGTTGTTTCAACACTAGATTTATTCCCTCTAATGTTATTAGAGTCGGAATATTGAGTTTTTGAAATTGATTGAGTGTATTTGAGAAAACCCCATTGTTGACCCTGAATTTGAAGAAAGTGGGTTCTTATTGAACTTTGGTTTGGATTTAAGGATGAAAATGATGAAAAGGTGTATTCTACATTGAAGAGACAAATGTTGGTGCAATTTGGAGAGATTGAAAATTCTTCCATTTTTTGGGGTTTATAGGTTGAAGAAGATACAAGTGGGTTTGAAAAATATGGAATTTTTTGTGATGATTTGAGGATTAAAAGTTGTTGGAAAGTGTTCTCCATGATAAGGGGAAACTTGGTTTAAAATTTTGTGAAATTTTGAGTCAAAACGAAGAAGTTGTGCATTTTAAATCTTCAAAATTGTTCGTTGTTTTATTGGGTATATTCATATCTTCAAGGAAAATATTCATCAACAAGTGGTGTTAGATCCAAAATAAATAAAGATAAAAGAGTTTTGGTATTAGTACAAAAGGATATCCAAATAAAAAGAAATATTTCAGGAGAGAGAGAACCCAAAAGGACCCATACAAAGGTGAAAATTAAAGTTTTCAGGTGTTTTGTCTGGGCCACCTCCACATCCATCGGTGTGATAAGATGACCTTATCCGGTCATTCCAGTAGCTTCTGCTTTCACCTGCAAAGTCCACATGCATGGGTAGGTTACCAGATGCATCGATACACCTCCAAAATGCACTCAACCATCTCAAGTTCCATTTTACTCGGGTTCCAACTTCTTAGTTTCATTTCTTGATTATTTTCTTAAATTTTTTATTCATAAACTAATTAACAACAAGTAATTCACCTACTCAGTTGGTTAATTTGTTCTTGAGTCCATTTTCCTTCATAGTCCATTTCTTTTTATTTTTCTCTAGTTTTTATTTCTTAGTTATTTCTTCATTCAGGTCCTTATTTTCTTTTGAGTCATCCATCCTTCTAATGAAAATGAATCTATTTCGACCGAGAGTAGCATCAACACTTCATCTATCACCGCATATAACAAACCTTTAACATTAATTGCTCCAATTGTGAGGCATTCAAAGGTGAGATTTTTTTGAATGTTAGTGAGGAGTTTTGCTACTAACCTTGTTTGTTAGTTGTGTAGGTACTTGGAGTTATAAGGAGGTATTGTAGTTCCAAGGATTATAGCTATGATGGAGATGACCATTATGGAGGATATGAAAATAGCCATGATCGAGAGGCATGTGGGAATAAGATGTATTATTATGAAGGAGAAAATGATGGATATAACTCTTATGGTGAATATAGAGGGGATGAAGAGCCTTTTGATTGTTCTTATGAGGTTGATAAGGCATACAAAGAATCCTCCACTTCCTACTCCAAGCATAAAGATGATGAGAGTTATACCACCTGCTCCTATGCACCTTGTCCAACTTATAGAAGAAATAAAGGAAATCATAATCTCCTTAGAATACCCTTTCCTATTTTCAAAGGAGAGGGAGATCCCCAGGCTTACCTTGATTGGGAATGACAACGTGATCAATTTTTCAATGACTATAATGTGAGAGGATTCGAGCAAACCCCGTGTATCCTTAAACACCCTGGAAGGCTAGCAAAAAGTTATTTTTATGATATAGGCTACCCTCAAAGGCTTACAATTAATGGCTCCCTTCCACCATGGAATTCCTTGAAGAAGCTCATTAAAGACAATATGTTCCAAATAAATACTCTAAGATTTATAATGTTGATTCAAGAAGACAAGCTTGGACAAGATGAGTGGATATTTATGGAATTCCGAGATGCATTCTTGCCCTCGGTGATAGTTGCATGAAAAGTACATCATTTCTTTTATGATTAAATATTTAGGATACCTCGAGTGCGAAAACATCCTACATATTTCTTGGAAGGCTATAGAGTTACCAAAAGTGTGAAGATTTCTTTCACTCAGAAAGGATATTATGATGAGGTTTGGCCTAATATATTTCCCTTGGACTTTGAGCATTTTTATTTTAGAACCAATTGGTTTGATGAGCATGAAGTTCAAAATAAGGAAAATTGGCCCAAAATCATTATAGACCAATGGAGAAGTCATTTTTTTTATCTATCCTTCCTAATCATCAAGGAAATGACACTTACTCCACACCCAATAAAATAAGAGACAAAAAATTGAGAGGAGCAAGGGAGTGCAGAGTAGAAATCTAAGATAAGAAAAAGGAGAGGTTGAGATGAGTGAAGTAAGGGGTTTCCACAAACCCAATCTAGCTTTATTTATCCTTCTCTTAGTAAGGACATGTGTGTAGGTAAAATATGGCAAGCGGAAGGGAACAAGCACCCAAAAGGAGATTACCCTTGAATATTTGATGAGGATAATCCTAGATGTTTCCAAATCTTGCAAGGGATTTTCATCCCAAGGTTAAGAAGAATCTTCTTATGATCTTCAAGATAACAAAGCTAACTCTTGCACTTTAGTAAATGTGAATGATCATTATGAGGCTAGTATCCAATTAAGTGTGAGTAATAGCTTAACTTCATATGAGCCTAATAATTCTTTGCTTTGTAATAATACTATACAATTCGAGAGCGTGGATACACTAGTTGACTCTATTAATGACCGAATTGATTCTTCTTGTAAGATCAATTTGTGTCCACCTATGGTTGAAGCTGTTATGTTGAATGATAGTGCATTATCGTGTAAACATGGTATTGATTAACTTGCTTGTGAAATTAGCCTCCTACTTCAGGATGTTTATGATGTGGTTAATGTACCTCAAGTTAGTGATGTTGTTGATAATGTTGACCAATTGAATAGGAGTGAACCTTTGAGAAAGCCTTTAAATGAAGATCTTATTATTTGATTTGCTCATAGGGATGATCATATGTTTGAAATTCCTTCGAAACTTGATAGTTGTCTTTTTTACAATGAACTTACATATTCTAATCCTCCTTCTTAGATTGATCATTCTCTTTTTAAGTACAATATCTTGTTTGAAGATGATGAACCCATTATTTTGCCTAGTGGTGTGGATCATGTTAATTATGTGGCTTCTCTCAAAGGTTATACCCTATATGAGAACCCATTATGGTGTGACAATATTCTTCTTACAATAGAAATCTCTTCTTGGAAGATGACAGTACTCTTACGGGAAAAAAATATGAAGAAATGAAAGGTGATCTTTGTGTACCAATTTTTAATTCTTCTTTGAGTGTTCTAATTCTTGAGCATACTTTTGGAAATATTCATGTACATCAGAGTGAGCATGCACCTGAGGACATTTTAGATGAAATCAATTTGTGTGACACCTTTCTTTACTCTCAATTTTCCTTGGATAATATTATGCTAGTGTAAAGAGTATAAATTTTCTTATTGGTGGTGCCTTTGGGGAAGTAGAGTATTGTCTAGACCCTTTTCTATGGCCACTCTATCCGTTTGACTCCGATATTGATTTAGGAGTAATCCCTTTTCTCAAAGGTTGTTAGTGCATTGAGTGGCAATAAGGATTTTCATGTGTGGTTTCCTAATTATCATGATTCTCATAGTAAACCTATTTGTCAATATTTCTTTAGTAACCAAGTTATTTTTACTATGTGGGGTTGCAACTCTTTGATTGCTCATGTTGATCCTTGGTTATATGTTAAGTGTATGCCTTCTTGGCATGGTGATGCACCTGTTGTTACTAACTTCAACCCTCATTCCATGAGGATATTTTGGTTGATCATTTCCCTTTTGGTTTTGCGAGGTTCATATTCGATGTTGAATTCTTTTCAAGAATGAGAGGATGGTACAAGTCAAATTGACGTCAACCTTTCTCGGCTTGTATTTTAAGAGCAACTACAAAGGAACCAAGCCACAAGGATCATGAGGCCTCAAGGATATGTGTGGAGGTCTTTTTGAAGCTCCAAGAAGAACAAAATCACATGTGAAAGATAGCTTAGAGTTAAGGGAGTCACTGGAGGGATCATCGGAAAGACAAAAGGAGCAAAACAACGATATGGAGCCATATGTGTCGTATCCTGCAGTTGCAGGTCGCTCACCTACATTATCAAGTGCTCCACATATGCCAGCAGGTCATCACCTACGTGGGCATGTGGGCCTTGAGCTGCCAGCTTGCCCCCTTTCATGAAATTGGGTCACTTTTGGGCCAATATAGGTAATAAATGGCCCATGACTATGAATATTAGGACTTAGCTTTATTTTTACTTAATTTATTGATATTATTGATTGAGAAGACTCTTATAGAGCTTGAGAGCTTGGAAAATCTTTTGTTGATTGCTTGTTAGAAACGTTGGTTGATTAGGTGACTTGATTACCATTTCGATCTTCGTAAGAGATAGGTGCTAGATTGTATTTCAAAAGAAAGGTATTGGAATTCAATATATTTTCCAATTGTCCTTTCATCTATTCTCTTGTGTCTATCTCTATCCTTCTATCCTTTACTTTCATTTGATTTTGCACTTTATTTCTCTTTTTTCATTTTGTGGGTTATCACCAAATTCATACTAAACAATAATATTTGTTTGACAAAAAACTTTTTAAACACGTTTTAATGTTCAAGTACTCATACCACAGTAGTTAACTATTCACTTTTTCCTTACACTCTCTGAGAAATCATAAATAAGATGAGTTGTTTTACTAATTTACCCTTTATTCACTTTTTTTGAATTTTTTTTAGAACTTATTAACCTGTTTAAGCTATTAACTGTAGGGGATAAAATGAATTATTTTAAATTAATTTGTCTTGATTTAGTAAATGAATAAGTAATTAGAGATAACTATTTATAATAAAGTGGACAACTAATATGAAATGAAAGAGTAAACTCATACAATGGAAATGATGGAATAACTAATACTATATGAATAACTAAACCTTGCATGACGTAACTAATTCTTGCATAACTAATCTCTATATTAATAATAAATGTAACTAATTCCTGCATAACTAATGTCTATATTAATAATAAATGTATGTTTGATTTTAGTAACTAGTCATGTGCCCCATGTCTCCAATAAAATTGAAACAATACAGTGAAGATTGACATAACCCCGCACAAGGATAACACACAAATAGAATGACTAGTCATGTTGCAAACGAACTTGATACCACTGAAGGGAACCAACATCTCCATCAATTTCAAGTTCACATACAGATTTTACTAGGAATTCAACTGCATCATCAATATCTTCAAATCTTGCAAGATCTGGTGGCAGTGCTTTCCCTGGCCAATTTTCTAACCAACCCTTTAACTTGTCCCTTAATTCTTCCTCAGTAACAAACTCCTCTGACTTTCCAGGTTCCATTAGTACATAAGTGCCTGTCTCTATGTTTGATCTTCTCCTTCTTGTAGCCAATGTCTGATTTACTTACACAAATAAGCAGAAAAAGAGATAATAGATAATAGAAGCGAAGTTCTCAAAGAATTTTTACACTATCAGATCACATTGAGGGTGTGTGGGAACTTACTACATAATTTAGGCTTTGATTGAATCTAATGGAATTTGGTGGTTTAATGGAATGTAAAAATATTTTGTGGTTTGAAGCAAGGTAATGCATTATTAACATTATGTTTGCTACCCTAGAACTTCTAATTTAAATTGTTCAAAATGACACGTTAAGTTGTGTAAAAATGGCTTAGAATGTGATCTACGTGATGCCTTAAATTGGTGACAAAATTCATTACAATTTAACCAAGTTGCTTCTTAAATGCAACTTTAATTACAAGTTACTGCATAATTGAATTTAGGAACTAAATTGGACTGAATATGCTCTTAATGTGCATGTAATTTCAAATATGCCCTCATTTGTTTTCAAATTGTATTCTGTTTATAAATTTCGTTTAAGGATATTTCTTTCCCAATTAACGTTAGAGATATGATTAGACCTAACTATCAACAGAAGACAAATATTATGAATTTCGCGTACTTATCAATAGTAATACAAAGGGGGAAGACAAAGATACCTTTGTTCCATTGAGGTGGATGCGTCCACAGATCACACTGTGGGAAAATGAAGAATTAAAGGGCTGAAAAAGGGGTTGCTGCCAATTACTTGTATATAAAATTTGGAGTGGATGTTGAAGTCTCCATGTCTCTCGCCCTGCCATGAAATATAAGAGTAACTAAAACATTTTGAGTACTTTACTACAAGGTGCTTTTTCTTTTTTGGGATATTCACAAAGTGAAGAGTTATCTCAGATTATATGGTACGATAATAATTCATTTCATAAATTAAATTGGGGATTCTAGTACTCCAAACGGCATTCGAAGTATGAACAATTTAAAATGAATTTAATATTGGGTAACCAAGAATATATAGGAATGTGTCTGACATTAAAGAAAATGAATCTTAAGCCGAACTCAATTTTTAAAAGCTAACCATGAGCGAAGATCGCGCAAGAGACAATTAGTGGACCATGTACGTTGAATTTTTCTCAAGCGATATCAACATCGGAAGGAGTAAACAATTGAATAAATCATTACAATAACAAGGGTCATTTTTCATTTTATACTTGATGTTTTCATTTTATTTGTGATCTATAATCTATAAATGCCATATGTAGTAAAAAAATTGACGAGACAAGATCTATGACACAACTTGCACCAAGGCATATCTGTCTCTGGAGACAACCCCCATTTCCAAAATCAATGTGGACGTTCTAAGTTCTAACTTGTTGCATAATACAAAGTTACTCCACAGAAGAATTCACTGTTTAACTCGATAAAAACAACTACAAGGTATTTCAGTGGGAACTCACCTATACAATTGTATGTTTTATTGTACCACAATTGTGCTTCCATGCGTTGCTATTATTGATGTATAATAGGCAAATTAAACAACATATCAGAATGGTTGCATTTCTTAGATTTTGATGACAATGGTGGTGGATAAGATGATGGTTTTCAGCCTCATCTATATATATCCATACTTTTGCTGTGTGTACAGGCTTGGAAAATTCTGGGCCGTGTATTTAATCCGCATAACACAAATAACCACTTTTTGCTCATGTAATTGAAAATGTCACGAGCTCCAAATTTCACACGTCAAACTCCAACAAATTATCATGATATTTCACTAGTTGAATTTGAAACTCCATGCAGTGACTAATTTCCTAAGACATGACCAAAAAGTGGCCACTGGGTGCATTTTCTACTAAAACATGGAGTACACTTTATGTTAACCCGTCAATGGTTGGTTACATGAAAAAAAGAAAAATCAAAAAAATAAAAAATGCGCTGCTTCGCAAAAGATGAATTGAAGCAGACAAAAAAGAAGATACTTTGAAGTTGGATTGAAATTTTTTTTTTTGTTAAGGTTAAACTTATACTTCAATATTGTTTTTCTGCAACGCTGGTTCTTGCCGAAATTAAATGAGTCAGATTCAATGTGGTTGCATTATCAAAAATTAGGTTACATTCCTTTCAATTCAATAGCATTGACTAGGGGGTCACATGAGTAGGCTGGGCTAAACTGAACGAGTCAAAATAGGCCAAGTTTGGGTGACCATCCTTTTATCCGCTAATTTTGTCACCCTAGCATAGATAAATAAAAGAAATTGCAACAAAAAATGGTCCTATTCAACTCAACTGGTTGACCTGTCTTCCTTCTATGACGGTAATGATGAGACTTCAGCTGAAACACTCTCAAACTTTAGACTGCCAAGGTACGAACCAAATTGCATGTATGATGACAATATGCATATATGCTTTGAGTGTGTTGTGTGAATAAAAGAATAACAGTTCGTTGAATGTCAATGGCCCTAAAATATTACAACATATGACCTTACAAGTGTTAATAGCTCTAAGCACATTGCAAAGAAATGCAACTCCTAGCGAAATGGTGGGAGGGTGTATGCACAAGACCTGCTCTCTTCAATCCGTTTGATCTATAATCTGACAACTGAAACTGCACCAAAAATGACATCTCGAGAAACATATAATGCTCACGATGAGAGGTTGCTTCGCCCAAGATGAGAGATCCTAGTTGAAGGTATTAAAGGTGCTTCCTCATCCACCGTTGGATCTGAAGAACCATTCTTCGTACTGTTTCCCCCAAGATCGGCATTATCATCTGGCAAGTAAAGATCAGATGACATCTTCTCCATCTTAAGCTCCTGTAGAAGGTAAAGTACAGATAAGGCATACTTCCAATAGTACAACAATCTTCCCAAGGAAAATCATAAGAAAGTCGAATCACTCACAATTAACAAAGACGGCAGGGTTGTCAAAGGGAAAAAACTCTTAAGAAGGGCGAGGGTCTATGGGGTTTTATGCGCAAGATGCAGTTCAAGAGTGAGCTTTAGTTAAAAAGGGTGCAAGAAAATAAAAGTATATATGTAGTTCAAGAAAAAGAAAGTAGCAAATGAATTTATAAGGTTCTTCTTAACTAGCATACTTAGTCGTCAATTGTATTTGTTGCTTAGTATTGCTCGATTCAAGATAGAACTCATGGGTGATGAGGTGCACGACTTAGTGCCTGGCCTACACTGAACCACAGCGAATTAGTACCTGGCCTACACTAAACTGCAGCTTATGCGACACAAAGTGTCCTATCTGAGCTTTCTGAACTTCAGGACTTTAAATGATCCTTCGACACACTGAAGACAGACAATATTAACCAATCATGTCACCTTTTTTCCTAATAACGTTGGTTTCCACGCCAAGGCACATATCGTCAAATATTCAATAGTGCACCTCGACTGTTTCACCGGTACTAGGTACTTACTACCTACCACTAATACGTATACTGGAACCCATTGTACCAACATTAAGGCGGATAGGAAAGAAATCACCTAGTGTGTCTTTTGCTTAAATTTGAACTCAGATTTCTCATAGTTTTCACTCAATTGATTGCGATACTATATACCCTTAGATGTGTTGGGTTCGAAATCGTTAGAGCGTCATGCAGAAGCTAATAGTTACAAACCACCGAGATGATAAATCAAATGACAAAAGAAAAACAACTATAAAAAGACACTATGATATGATCTGGGTTTGGACATATTGACGTACATAGGCAAAATCTAATATTATAAAGGAAAAGGAAAACATAAAAACCTATAGAGAGAAAAATCTCTCCATAAACAAGACTCCCTAAAAGACTACATTGTGGATGTTATTGTGTTATGGTTGCAAATACCGGATTTTCAATTTATAAAATTCCAAAAGCTTTCCCCCAAGCAAGAATAAACCAAATATGGAAGAAATATTTTCCTACAAGGAAACCTTTTCCGCCAAGAAAGGTAATTCTAATTGTGGTAGAAAATCAGGTAAAGTAGGAAATTCGGGACAAACCCTAAAGGATGCATGTGATGTAATCAGATATATTTCTTTTCAGGTTCTTTCACTTCAAATATGACGAACACACCAAGCAATTGGGTTAGAAAACCTACCCTTGACCTCTCCACACAAAAAAAACGATAAGGCCTAAAAACAATAGAGCAAGCCAATAGCAATCTTGACCTCAACCAGGAAAAGGCAGGAGGGGGGAGTTGGAGAGCCTGAAGATGTACAGTAAGCTTATCCATTGCTGGTATTAAGTGTTATAAGCGTCTGCCACATTTGAAATATTTATAATGCAGCTCTTCTGTAAGCAGAATTTGTATTGTAAATGCAATAGGATGATAACTGGTTTATATTTCAGTTTTGATGCTTGAAACAAGAAACACCAACTCACTACGAAACAAAAGAAGCATCCAGATATGCCTATGTTCTCTTGAAAAATCAGAAAACGAACCACGAAAACAACAACATACCCAATGTAATCTCACAAGTGGGAAGGACCAGGAAAACAATGGATGAAATAAAATGAAACAGAAAAACAGAAGAAGAAGCCATAGTCTGGAAGTCCTAATGTAATCTGACCTTAGCTGTTCGATCTAAAACAGTATCTACAGGAAGCTGAGATGCTCGTACGTCCTTGATCTTCAAGTAGTTGTACATCACGACACCACATAATGCTAAATAAAAACAAAATTTCATCAATTGGTGCTTATTAGCATAAAGCTCCCATAAATAAGGAATAGTAAGCTTACCTATGGCATAGCCTGTAATGTTAAGAGTGGTAATCGTTGACTCCGGAAATATCAAAGTTGAAAGGGCAATTAATATCCAATCTTTCAAGACACCAGCCACGCGAATAGTTACGGCACCAGTTCTACCAATCACTAAGAAAATTGAGAAATTCAAAGCAAGTGCACAAAGTGCATTCGAAAAGAAAATCCAAAAATTGAATTGGATCTGTGACACTTCCATTTCAGGCTTCTCCAGAAGATACCATGGGATAAAAAGAAAGACAAAGCTGCATAAAAACATAAAAAATGATAAGAAATCAAGACAATATCACTTGCATGAGACTTTAGACATCAGAAGACTGAGATTTGAAATAAACGAAATTACTCTTCACTCATTGCGAACACAGAGTATGTTTGTCTTCGAAGCCAGTAGTTTATAGAAGCTATACCTCACTTTGGAGGAAATTGTAAGCAAATATGTAAAACGGCCACTGCATATCACAGCATACAGATAAACCTTCTATTTCTATCTCAATGTATAGAGGAAATCATTCACATTACAGTTACCAACACGGCCACAATCAAACTACCAAGTAGATATCCACCTTGTAAACATCAACAGCACTTTCTAGACTTCATAAATGCCAAGATAATATGTTTATGCATGGCATGCAGGAAAGATTTATACACAGGATTATATTTTAACAGATACAACAACAACAACAACATACCCAGTGTATTTCATACACTGGGAAGGGTAGAGTATACGCAGACCATACCACTACCACAGGTGAAGTAGAGAGGTTGTTTCCGATAGATCCCCGACTTAGAATTATATTTTAACAGATACTTAACGATAATATCTCTGGTTTCTTAAAAGTATATAATACAAGTTAGGATAGAAGAAACACAACCCTATTGCTGCAAGTCTATCCAACACAACGGATTCAGTTCTAAAGTGAATTAAGCAGTGTGAAACCATATCCTTCTAGAAATAAAGCAAGTAAATATTAGATGCCTTATTTCATCAAATATGTCCTTTAAGTACAATCCCGTGTAGATAATAGAAAACAGATGCGGAATAACAAAAAAGTTAGGAGGACTGCATATGATATATAGACTGGTAAGCATGCCAAGGTCACCCAGAAGCAACACACCCATGCTGTTTGAACCAGAGGATCTATCAACGTTTTTAACTTTGGCGTAGTTTATCAACACATATCTACTTTGGCAACACCAGCAGCAGACAACAGTTCATCATAAAATCCATCAATTCTCTATGAAACAGTTCCATACTCCATCTTTGTGTACAATTGTTTATGCAAATTGTGACAAATGAATGTTTTGGTACAATGTCAAGGTTCAATGTCTCTGTCAAATCTGTCTACGGCAAAACTAAAATAAATAAATAAGTGTATTAGAAGAATCCTTCCTCTAACCGCTTAAGTTTTTACATAATGTGATACATAGTTCAACAGACTTTAGGTGCAGTAGGATGATATGAATGTATCAGCAGTTACTGTAGTCGGAAGCAATCAAGAAGTTACTCCAACCCATTAAAAGATACCAATCTAAAGAAAGGTCCTATACCCTGCTGGAAAGCTGTCCTTTTCCTCCTAATTTAGAGAGTGTGGTAAACATGGGGAAGGCTCGGAATCATTGCCAGCTAAGTTCTAACTCATCATAACCTGAACAAAACACGGGCTTGAACGTAAACAGATAATTCAACCTTAGAATATGGAAGTGGAATACCTGCATGGAGCTATGTAATATAAACTGGTGATAGGATTGAGTGTTAATCCCTTCTTCTGGAGAAGAACTTGAGTTAACACCAGCCTAAGAGCCTCAGCAAATATCCCAGTCACCTGGTAAACTGTACCCACTATGTTGAAGTGAATTTCCCCATAGGAGGATATTACAACACCAATACTGACCAAAAACATGTTCAAGAATACGTCGCATCTTAGTTTGTCAGTTCCACAAATAACAGCCATGACAAAGGTGGCCACCGGCACTGTCATTTCAATACAGAGAAAGCTACATCCATTCAGTAGATTCTCAAGAACAGTAACTTGTAACTAGAAAAGAGTACAGTATACAGACATACTCAGAGCTTTAAGCATTTGGATGAAGGCCACAGAAATGAATAGATATGCGGTGTTGCCAAACCTGTGAGCACAAAATATGCACCTTTCAGAGATAGATAATTTTTACCTCATAGCCTCAACTCATTCATCTTCAATTGTAATTCTCTCCTAGAAATTAAGAACCGCGGAGTGTGAAGAACAAGAAAGTTAAAATCAATTATACTGCCAGCCAAAGAACAATAGATGGCAATTGCACAGGATGATACTTTTTTCTTTTCTTTTTGTCTTCTAACTCAGGGTACAATGGTTATGAAGAGTGATTTGTGGGGCAGGTAGTTCCGTACATTTTTTTGCCCGATACATAATCATACATTTCTTTATCTTTTAGAAAAAGATGCCTTGAAATTGAAAAGATTATTTGCAGGAGAAGATTTAGAAAAAATCAGAGAAAAATATCAAAATTGCAAAGAATAATTATTAAAAGAATAAGAAAATTTCACGTGGATTTTGTATGTTCCCATATGGGCTTGCAGGCTCAGCAGAGATAAGCAGAAAATTCTTGCTGAGGTATGAGGCTGGTATAACCATCTAATAGCAATCTCTAAAAAGGCACAATGACCCACAGATGGAGGTGTCCACCATCTTTATCATCATCCCTATTTCTGGCCTAATACGCTTCTATCTTTATTTTAGTACAGAAACAAGAAGTGCCAAAGAAAGGATCAAGGGAAGCTAACGTATCCACCCACCAACATAAACAAGCAGAAAGGTGTAAGATAATTCTGTAGTATGAAATCAGCTATTACTATTTACACCTACCTGAAATATGAAATGCCTACATTTCTGAAAACAGTTTTGGAAAAGGGCTAAAAGGATACCAAAAAAAGTACTTCTGTCATCAGCAAAATAGAATTAAACAATAACATGTGTTAGTAGATTAATTCCACTTGTATTGATAACAATTGAGCAGGTACGGGACTTTCTTAATTATAACTGTGAATTATTATTAATCATAGCATCCAGGAGATAGCCAGTACACTGTAATTCTCATTTAATTTCTAGGTCACTCTCAGCAGATAAAACAGTTCAGCAATTTCAAGCCAAAGATTCAAAATCTCATTGTACTTAATGTAGAACATTTCCGCTAGTATGAGCATGCCCGTTGTTCTTGTTTTGTGGGAGAAAACATGAAATGTGAGCTCAAGCAACCTCTAAAGGTAAGGAAATATCAATTTTAGGTTTGATCAGACAATGAGAGAAGCTGATCAGCCATGTAAAGAATGGAACAGCAGATACAAAAGCTTTCATAATTAGGGGAAATCTTCAATTAGTTCAGATTCTTGACCTCTGTTTCTGCCAGACCAACCCAGGGTGAAATAGTGATGTATCTACGTATGGAAGATCAATAGTCAAAAGTGTCAAACTTAAAAACAAAACATTGTTAGTAGCACATTATATGAAGCTCTAGATGAATATAAAGAAAAATATAACAAAATCCGTGTAACAGGAATCTACAACAACAACAACATACCCAGTGATTTCCCACCTGGTGGAGGTCTAGGGAGGATAAAATGTACGCAGTCCATACCACTACCTCCGAAGAAGTAGAGAGGCTATTTCCAATAGACCCCGGACGTCTAACAGGAATCTCTCCAATTTAAAACGAATAAATACTAACAAGTCACAATTGATCATGAATGACAGAACCCATAAGAAAAGCCAGTAAGTATTCTAGCTACTCAAAATAGAGAGCTCACCAGAGACTGGCAGCAAAGAAAGCACTGATTGGAATAACACACGTTGCATATCTGAAAATTCAATAATAAATGGAGAAATGAGAAAAAAGATGCGTTTCAGAGTAAAAGCAGTTCAAATCTGCAATTCTCACATTTCAAGGGTCATCTTGACAGGTGACACAACCTGCAGAAGATAATCAAGAATTAAAAGGAAAGCTAGATGATCCTTAATACCAGAATCAAAGCACTAAGATCAGACATGAAAAATTATAATTTGCCAATATAGACAAACTAAAAGATGAACCAAATTCAGAAGTTAAACCCGACAACACACCTGTAATCGTTTAGCACACAGAGACCTACAAGATTCTCAATGGAAGATCGTTTGCATGGCCACGAATGTCTCTCCAAGGCCACATGGCGGTGTAAAGAGGATAAATTTGCAACCGCACAGTACTTTACTCAAACAATTGAATTCATCAACAATGTTAAAGATCATGATGAAGAGTAACTAGGCATGACATTCAAAATAGACCAACAAGATCTCAGATGAATCTAACTTAGCCAAAATCTGTCCAAGAATTTTTCTTCCGAATTAATATACAGCACTAGAAGCCAAAATCTGTCCAAGAATTTTCTATCAAATTAGCATACAGCACTAGAATCTAATGCATGATTTCTTCAGATATTTTTTTTTTAATAGTAATTTCGTCGAATACTGTCACATACTTATTCTGTTCTGATGTTATTTAGTTGAAATTTTTGTATCTATAAATAAACCATGACCATGCAGCTTCCAGCCCCCACCCCACCCCACCCCATACTCCTTTTTGTCCTTTTTATCTGTCATTGAGCTAAAGAAAAAAAAAAAAT
This sequence comes from Capsicum annuum, assembly GCF_002878395.1. Taxonomy (NCBI): domain Eukaryota; kingdom Viridiplantae; phylum Streptophyta; class Magnoliopsida; order Solanales; family Solanaceae; genus Capsicum; species Capsicum annuum. The sequence continues at coordinate 91,586,440 of NC_061112.1, read as the reverse complement.
TGGTTCAAAATAAAATATTTGTCACTTAGGAAAACTAGAAAGACATTAATTATCTTTCTTCCAATGGGGCCCTTACTACTACAATAAGACACACAGTCATTAATAACTCAAAGGGTAATGGTAATTTAGCCAAATACCCCTTACGATTAATGCTATCTATAGTCATCTTAATGTGTGTGTTAAAACCTTAAATGTCAAATAAGAAGTACTGTTAGGTTAATCATTTTTGTCTCTCTCTCTCCAATGCATTTTTGTTGCCTTGCCAGGATAGAAGTGCCTTGCCTAGTGTCTTTTCCGATTAAAAGGTTCATAAATTTTTGTCAAAAGCTAGTTAAAATACTTCGACAAGTTGAAAAACTATTTCCACTAAATATTTTTAGGGATCTAGATAATAAAGGTATATCTATAGCCTGGCAATTGTTTTACTCTGCATTGGCAGTTTGGTAGTCCTAATTAAATCTTATACAAGAATTTCTTCACATCACAACTCACATAATATTGTGCTTTCCTAATACACTTTAGACCTATAACTGGATTATTCCATAAAAAATACGTATGTAGTTTATATATTCCATCCAAAATATACAAGGTATGATTTAACACTAGACTCATTTTAATACTAATCCTTAGATTGGAAATGCAGGGTGGATTAACCAATTCTAGTTCTTATTTATGCTATCTAGCCTAAACACCGTTAAGATCAATCCTAACTTTCAATAACATCATTAACATTTATGGCGATGATTTTTACATTATCATTACATGAGCCAAGGGTCTATTAGAAATATCCTCCCAATCTTCACAAGGTGGGGGGGTAAGGCTTTGTAGATCGAAAACACCTTACTCCACCTACCCCACTTGTGGGATTACACTAGGTATTGTTGACATTAGGAGAATCTGTACGTGAAAATGAAAAATAAAACAAGAAATTTGGCATTTTTCTTTTCATTCCTTTACAAAGCATCATTAAAGACGAAACAATGAAAAAAACAAACTGTCGTTAAGGATAACAACACCATAACCCTTATTTTTGTAGTCTAAAACTTCTTAATAATGGATTACAACCGAAAACTAACAATGGACTTAATAACAAAGACAAGAATTGACCATATTATAAGACTCAATAGATGATAAATTCCCCTCCGAATACAAGAACTACAGTTACCACCTCAATGCCAATAACGAGTTCAAAAAACTCCCTTCTTGCTCAACCTTTTAACACAACTACTTCTTTCTTTTTAAAATTTTTCTGCCCGCAACTTAATTGCTAACAACAGCTCCAAACTGTGTTTATGCAACGGTATTTCTAAGCCAAGGTGCATGATCTTATTCTTCGTTGTTTTAGTTTCATATCCAATGCTTGTGATTCTTTACAAAGATCTTCAAATGCCTTAAACACATTCGATTTTCCCACATCAACATGATCGCGTTGGCGATCTTCTAGTTTCACATCAAAAAAATTATCAATTATTTTTTCAATACATGTGGTACCATAAGAACATGGTTTTCCACTCGAAAAGAGAATAACGTCAACAACCTCTTCGGGTCGAATTGAAAGTTCATTCTTTTTCTTGAACAAGGCCTTTTTTCTTTCCGAGCAAGTAACAGTGTATGCTTGCTCACACTCAATCAATTTCATTACAATCTTTTGCCTACCCTTTTTGGCCATTTTTACATTGCAAAAGCAAATAATTAAAGAAAAAAGCGAGATGGTTTGGCTGAATAATCCAGAGAGGAATTGGTATAGTTCACACACCTACTGCCACTCAAAATCTAAGTAGCACAAACTCTTCACATTTGATGCCACACACGGATAGAATTCTCCAAAAAAATACACTATCTTTAGAGAATCCGACATGCAACCGTTGATATTTTTGAAAAGTCCTAGCAATATTATTCAGCCAAATCATCTAATTTTCTTCTTTATTAATGAACGTTTGCAATGGAAAAGAGAATCGGAAAGGGGAAGCAAAAGATAGAAATGAAGTTGACTGAGTTGGAGGAAGCACACACGATTACTTTCTCGAAAAAGAAAAAACCCTTATTCAAAAGAAGCCAATTGGAGCAGATGCTGATGTTATGCTTTTTTCACCAAGTGAAAAAACATATTCTTATGCGTCCACAAATGTAGAAGAAGTAAATAATAAATTTTTTTTGAAGTGAGACTCAAGATAGCCAACGAGATCATGCTAAGGGCAAATCAAAATGTCTTTAAGGCAATTGAAGATCTCCACAAGGAATGACAACAATTGGACAAATGAGGAAAAAACGAATACTAATATATAAGATCATGCACATCGACAGAGAAACACCGCCAGATAACACATGTTTGAGCAGTGGTTGGCAATCAAGTTACGGAACGAACAAAGTTATAAAAGAAACAAGAAGTTGGGCAAAGGACGAGTTACACGAGATTGATTTAAATGTTGTTTGAGCCAGAAGAGGGGGAGAATGCTTAAACTCATAATTATCATGGAGGTGGTGGTAACTGGAATTTTTGAATTCAGAGGAGACTTTACCAACTATGGAGTTTTTTAATATGGTCAATTCTTGTCTTTGTTATAAAAATCGATAGTTGTTAGTCTCCAATCACTAGTCATTGTCCATTTATCGAAGGTTATAGACCAAGAGAAATAGAAGGTTATTGAGTACTTGTGTTCTTAAGTCAGTATTTTTCATTGTTTCATTTGCAATCTTTAATGATGGTGCCTTATGTTGTCTAGATTAGTAAATCAATTGAAATCTTTTTGTTGAGCAAGCGAAAATTGTGAAAGTGATGGATCAAAGACAACCAGTGTGCACTTATCCCCGTACTCTCTAAGTTCCCATCTCGTGCAAGGTTGGGGCACTTATTTTTTCTCCAAATTTGATTCAAGAAAAAGACCTAGACTATTCTAGCTCAATAAAACCTTATGATATGACTTTACATCGTTGATTAGTACTCCCTCCTTTCCATTTTATGTGTCGTCATTTGACCGGGCACGGAGTTTAAGAAATAAATGATGACATTGTAAAGTTTACAAAATTGCCCCTCTTAAAATTTACTTTTAAATTGTCTTTTCTTATAAAATAGGACCCACTAAGGATAAAATGGGAATGATACCGTTAAATAATTACTAAATAAGAAAAAATGAAATTCTTTTTGGGACGGACTAAAAAGGAAATGGCAACACATAAAATGGGATGGAGGAAGTAACATTTATTGTTACTATTTTAACCTTGATTAGCTTAATTAAAGTTGTTGAGCCAATTACTTCCATTTTTTGACATTTTTACTAGAACGTGTTATTCTCAAGATTTCCTCTTTTAAGTGATGTTGTACGCCCAAACATACTAAATTCACATAGTGCATACATCACAACTCACATAATATTGTGCTTCCTAATACACTTTAGACCTATACTTGGATTATTCCATAAAAATACATGTCTTATATATATCCATCCAAACTTCACAAGGTATGATTTAACACCTGATCCACTTCAATGCTAACCCATATATTGGCAATGCCTGTTGGCTTAACAGATTTTAGTTCTTATTTATGCACTGTTAAGATCAATCCATACTCACAATTGTATCATTAAGCTTTATGGCGATGATTTTTAAATTATCATTACTTGGAACAAGGGTTTATTAAAAATATCCTCACAAAGTAAGGGTAAGGCTTCGTAGTTCGTACATGCCGCCCTCCCCCGATGACCACTTGAGGAATGTAAGATTACATTGGGTTTTGTTGTTGACATTAGGAGAAACTATACGTGTAAATAAGAAATAAAACAAACAATTCAGCATGTTTTTTCATTTCATTAGAAAAAATCATTAAAGACACAACTACATAACCCTTCATTTTGTTGTCTAAAACTTCTAAGTCAAAGGATGACGATGGAAAACTAAAAATGAACTTAATAACAAAGATAAGAATTGACAATATTATAAGACTCGATAGGTGGTAAATTCTCCAAATTCAAGAACTTCAATTACCACCTCAATGATGATAACGAGTTTAAACACTCTCTTCTTTCGGCTCTGAGGGAACATTTAAATTAAACTTGAGCAGCTCGACCTTTAACACAATTACTTCTTTCTTTTTCAACTTTTTCTGTCTGCAACTTAATTGCCATCAGGTGCTTCAACCTGTGTTTATGTGGCGGTATTTATAAGCTAGGGTGCATGATCTTATTCATTAGTATGCATTGCTTTTCTTTCCATCCAACACTTGTAATTCTTTACGGAGATCTTGAAATGTCTTAAACACATTTGATTTTCCCACATAAAGATGATCGCGTTGGCAATTTTCTAGCATCAATTCAAAAAATCTATCAATTATTTTTTCGATATGTGTAGTACCATAGGAGAATGGTATTCCACTCAGTGAAAAGAGGATAACGACAACATCCTCTTCGGGTTGAATTGAAATTTCATCCGCTTTCTTGAACAAGGTCTTTTTCCTTTTCAAGAAAGTAACAGCGTGTGCTTGCTCACACTCAATCAATTTCATTATCTTTTGCCTACCGTTTCTGGTCTATTTTACATTGCAAAAGCAAATAATTAAAGAAGAAAGACGGTTTGGCTAAATAATCTAGAGATGATTACTAGTATAATTCCCACATCTACTGTCACTCAAAATCTAAGTTGCACAGACTCTTCACTTTGATGCCACATGCGGGTCAAATTCTCTAAAAAAAATACACTATTTTTGGAAAATCCGACATGTAGTCATTGACATTTTTGAAGAGTCCTAGCAATATTATTGAGCCAAATCATCTTGTTTTCTTCTTTAATATTGAACTTTTGCAATAGAAAAGGGAGTCGAAAAGGAAAAGCAAAAGATCGAAATGAAATTGATTGAGTTTGAAGAAGCACGCACGGTTACTTTTTCGAAAAGGAAAAAAACATCATTCAAAAAAGTAGATGAACTTTAAACTCGGATTGGAGCGGATGTTGGTGTTATGCTCTTTTCACCAAGTGAAAACCATGTTCTTATGCATCCACAAATATAGAAAGAGTAATTGATAAATTCTTTTGAAGTGAGACTAAAGATCGCTAACGTGATCATGTTGAGGGCAAATCAAAATGTCTTTGAGGCAATTGAAGAACTCCATAAGGAATTATAATAATTAGACAAAGGAGAAAAAAACGAATACTAACGTATAAGATCATGCACATTGGCGGTGAAACACCGCCAGATTAACACATGTTTGACTTGCTGGCAATCAAGTTACGAAACGAACAAAGTTATAAAGTAAACAAGAAGTTGTGTAAAGGACGAGCTACACGAGATTAATTTAAATGTCGCCCAGAGTCGGAAGAGCGGGAGAATTCTTAAACTCATAATTATCATGGAGGTGGTGTTAACTGGAGTTCTTGAATTTGGAGGAGACGTCACCAGCTATGAAATCTTTTAATATGATCAATTCTTGTCCTTGTTATTAAGTCGATAGTTGTTAGTCTCCAATTGCTAATCGGTGTCCAGTTATCGAAGGTTTTAGACAAGAAATATAAGGTTATTGAGTACTTATGTTCTTAAGTCAGTATTTTTCATTGTTTCATCTATAATCATTAATGATGCCTTATGTTGCCTAGATTAGTAAATCAATTAAAATCTTTTTGTTGAGCAAGTGAAAATTGTGAAAGTGATGAATCAAAGACAACCAGTGTGCAATCATCCCCGTACTCTCTAAGTTCCCATCTCACGCAAGGTTGGGCACTCATTTTTTCTCCAAATTTGATTCAAGAAAAAGACCTAGACTATTCTAGCTCAATAAAACCTCGTGATATGATGTTACATCGTTGATTAGTCAGTTATTGTTACTTTTTTTAACCTTAATTAGCTTAATTGAAGTTGTCAACCCAATTACTTCCCTTTTCTGACATCTTTACTAGTTTTCGTGTTACTCTCAAGATTTCCTCTTTTAAGTGATGTTGTATGCCCAGACATACTAAATTTACATAGTGCATACATCACAACTCACATAATATTGTGCTTCCTAATACACTTTAGACCTATAATTAGATTATTCCATAAAAATACATGTCTTTTATATATCCATCCAAACTTCACAAGATATTATGATTTAACACCTGATTCACTTCAATGCTAACCCTAAGATTGCCAATGCATGTTGGCTTAACAAATTTTAGTTCTTATTTATGCACTGATAAGATCGATCCATACTCTCAATTGTATCATTAGGCTTTATGGCAACGATTTCTAAATTAAAATTACTTGAAACAACGGTTTATTAAAAATATCCTCTCAATCTTCACAAAGTAAGGGTAAGGCTTCGTAGTTCGTACATGCCGCCCTCCCCAACCACCACTTGAGGAATGTAAGATTACATTGGGTATTGTTGTTGACATTAGGAGAAACTATACGTGCAAATGAAAAATAAAACAAGTAATTTGGCATGCTTTTTCATTTCACTAGAAAAAATCATTAAAGACAAAAACTACACAACCCTTCATTTTGTTGTCTAAAACTTCGGAATAATGGATGGCGATGGGAAAATAATAATGAACTTAATAACAAAGATAAGAACTGACCATATTATAAGATTCAATAGGTAATAAATTCTCTTCAAAATTCAAGAACTTTAGTTAATACCTCAATGACAATAACGAGTTCAAAAACTCTCTACTTTTGGCTCTGAGGGAACATTTAAATCAAACTTGAGTAGCTCGGCCTTTAACACAGTTACTTCTTTCTTTTTTAACTTTCTCTGCCCGCAACTTTATTGCCAACAGGTACTCCAATCTGTGTTTATGCGGCGGTATTTCTAAGCTAGAGTGCATGATCTTATTCATTAGTATTCGTTGCTTTTCTTTCTCATCCAACGCTTGTAATTCTTTACGGAGATCTTGAAATGCCTTAAACACATTTGATTTTCCCACATAAACATGATCGCGCTGGCAATTTTCTAGTATCAATTCAAAAATTCTATCAATTATTTTTTCGATATGTGTGGTACCATAGGAGCATGGTTTTCCACTCGATGAAAAAAGAATAACGACAACATCCTCTTCGGGTCGAGTTGAAAGGTCATTCGCTTTCTTGAACAAGGTCTTTTTCCTTTTCAAGAAAGTAATAGTGTGTGCTTGCACATACTCAATCAATTTCTTTACAATCTTTTGCCTACCTTTTCTGGTCTATTTTACATTGCAAAAGCAAATAATTAAGGAAGAAAGTATGATGGTTTGGCTGAATAATCCAGAGATGAATATTATTAGTATAATTCACACACCTTCTGCCACTCAAAATCTAAGTTGCACAGACTCTTTACTTTTGATGCCACATGCGGGCCAAATTCTCCTAAAAAATACACTATTTTGGAAAATCTGACATACAGTCGTTGACATTTTTGTAGTCTCCCAGCAATATTATTTCGCCAAATCATCTTGTTTTCTTCTTTAATTATTGAACTTTTGTAATGAAAAAGAGAGTCGGAAAGAAAAAGCAAAAGATCGAAATAAAATTGATTGAGTTTGAAGAAGCACAAATGGTTACTTTCTCGGAAAAGGAAAAAAACCTCATTCAAAAAAAGCAGATGAACTTTAAACTTGAATTGGCGCGGATGTTGGTGTTATGCTCTTTTCACCAAGCGAAAAACCATGTTCTTATGCGTCCACCAATATAGAAAAAACAATTGATAAAATTTTTGAAGTGAGACTAAAAATCACTAACGTGATCATGTTGAGGGCAAATCGAAATGTCTTTGAGGCAATTGAAGATCTCCATGGAATTACACCAATTGGACAAAAAAGAAAAAACGAATATTAACTTAACGTATAAGATCACGCACACCGGCAGAGAAACAACGCCAGATAACACATGTTTGAGCAGTTGTTGGCAATCAAGTTACGAAACGAACAAAGTTATAAAAGAAACAAGAAGTTGTGTAAAGGGCGAGCTACACGAGATTGATCTAAATGTTGCCCGGAGCCAGAAGAGGGGGCGAATTCTTAAACTCATAATTATCATGGAGGAGGTGGTAATTGGAGTTCCTGAATTTGGAGGAGATTTTACAAGCTATGGAGTCTCTTTTAATATGGTCAATTCTTGTCTTTGTTATTAAGTCGATAGTTGTTAGTCTCCAATCGCTAGTGGTTGTCCATTTATCGAAGGTTTTAAACCAAGAAATAGAAGGTTATCGAGTACTTGTGTTCTTAAGTCGGTATGTTCCATTGTTTCATCTGTAACCTTTAATGATGCCTTCTGTTGGCTAGATTAGTAAATCAATTGAAATCTTTTTGTTGAGCAAGTGAAAATTGTGAAAGTGATGGATCAAAGACAACCAGTGTGCACTCATCCCCGTACTCTCTAAGTTCCCATCACGCATAAGGTTGGGGCACCCATTTTTTCTCCAAATTTGATTCAAGAAAAAGACCTAGACTATTCTAGCTCAATAAAACCTCATGATATGATATTACATCATTGATTAGTAACACTTATTGTTAATTTTTTACCTTGATTAGCTTAATTGAAGTTGTTGAGCCAATTACTTCCCTTTTCTGACATCTTTACTAGTTTTCGTGTTATTCTCAAGATTTCCTTTTTTCAGTGATGTTGTATGCCCAGACATACTAAATCACATAGTGCATACATCACAACTCACATAATATTGTGCTTCCTAATACACTTTCGACCTATAATTAGATTATTCCATAAAAATACATGTCTTATATATATCCATCCAAACTTCACAAGGTATGATTTAACACCTGATCCACTTCAATGCTAATCCTTAGATTGACAATGCCTGCTGGCTTAACAAATTTAGTTCCTTATTTATGCACTGTTAAGATCGATCCATACTCTCAATTGTATCATTAAACTTTATGGCGATGATTTTTAAATTATCATTACTTGAAACAAGGGTTTATTAAAAATATCCTCTCAATCTTCACAAAGTAAGGGTAAGGTTTAGTAGTCGGTACATGTCGCCCTCCCTCGACCACCACTTGAGGAATGTATGATTACATTGGGTATTGTTGTTGACATTAGAAGAAACTATACATGTAAATGAAAAATAAAACAACAAGCAATTTGGCATGTTTTTTCATTTCATTATAAAAAATCATTAAAGACAACAACTAGATAACCCTTCATTTTGTTGTCTAAAACTTCTGAATAATGGATGACGACGGAAAATTAATAATGAACTTAATAACAAAGATAAGAATTGACCATATTATAAGACTCGATAGGTGGTAAATTCTCCAAATTCAAGAACTTCAATTATCACCTCAATGATAATAACGAGTTTAAGCACTCTCTTCTTTTGACTCTGAGGGAACATTTAAATCAAACTTGAGCAGCTCGGCCTTTAACACAATTACTTCTTTCTTTTTTAACTTTTTCTGCCCGCAACTTAATTGCCAACAGGTGCTCCAACCGGTGTTTATGTGACAGTATTTCTAAGTTAGGGTGCATGATCTTATTTCTTAGTATTCGTTGTTTTTCTTTCTCATCCAACACCAGTAATTCTTTACGGAGATATTCAAATGCCTTAAACATATTTGATTTTCCCACATAAACATGAACGCGTTGGCATTTTTCTAGCATCAATTCAAAAAATTTATCAATTATTTTTTCGATACATGTGGTACCATGGGAGCATGGTTTTCCACTCGGTGAAAAGAGAATAACGCTAACATCCTCTTCGGGTCAAGTTAAAAGTTCATTCGCTTTCTTGAACAAGGTCTTTTTTCTTTTCGAGAAAGTAACAGTATGTGGTTGCTCACACTCAATCAATTTTATTACAATCTTTTGCCTACCCTTTCTGGTCTATTTTACATGGCAAAAGCAAATAATTAAAGAAGAAAGTTAGACAGTTTAGCTGAATAATTCAGAGATGATTACTGGTATAATTAACACACCTACTGCAACTCAAAATCTAAGTTGCACAGACTCTTCACTTTTGCTGCCACACGCGGGTCAAATTCTCCAAAAAAAAATACACTATTTTGGGAAAATTCAACATGCAGTCATTGACATTTTTGAAGAGTCCTAGCAATATTATTCAGCCAAATCATCTTGTTTTCTTCTTTAATTATTGCACTTTTGCAATGGAAAAGAAAGTCAGAAAAGAAAAGCAAAAGATTGAAATGAAATTGATTGAGTTTGAAGAAGCACGCACAGTTACTTTCTCGAAAAGGAAAAAAACCTCATTCAAAAAAGCAGATGAACTTTAAACTCGGATTGGAGCAAATGTTGGTGGTGTTATGCTCTTTTCAACAAGTGAAAAACCACGTTCTTATGCGTCCACAAATATAGAAAAAGTAATTGATAAATTCTTTTGATGTGAGACTAAAGATAGCTAACGTGATAATGTTGAAGGCAAATCAAAATCAAAATGTCTCTGAGGCAATTAAAGATCTCCATAAGGAATTACAACAATTGGACAAAAGAGAAAAAAATGAATACTAACGTATAAGATCATGCACACTGGCGGTGAAACACCGCCAGCTAACAGATGTTTGAGCAATTGCTGGCAATCAAGTTACGGAACGAACGAAGTTATAAAAGAAACAAGAAGTTGTGTAAAGGGGAAATTGTCCAAGTCTACGTAAGGAAACCAATTACCCATCCCTTTTTTTATGTGGGACTCTTAACACTCCCCCGCATGCCCAGACCGTGTGAACAATATAATATGGGGGGCCAATATCTATAAACAAAGAATGGGACGGACCTGACGCTGATACTATGTAAAGAATGGATCTTGAGTCAAACTCAACCCCAAAAGCTAGCTTTTGGGGGGAAGATTGCCAATTCCATATAAGGATATCAACTATCCATCTCTTTTTTGATGTGGGACTCTTAGCTCTCCCCCGCACGCCCAGATCTAGTTAATTGAAGCGTAGACAATATATTTTGGGGGCCCAACATTGATGAACAAAGATTGTGATGGACTTGACTCTATACCATTTAAAGAATGGATCTAGGGCCAAACTCAACTCAAAGGCTAGCTCATGAGGGAAGGATTATCCAAATCCATATAAGAAGACCAACTACCCATCCATTTTTCGATGAGGGACTCCTAGCACTCCCCCACATGGGCAGATCTAATTAACTAGAGCATGGACAATATATTATAGGGGCCCAATATCAAAGATCAAAAATTGGGATGGGCGTAGCTTTGATACCATGTAAATAATAGATCTTAGGCCCAAAGCTAGCTTATGAGGGGAGGATTGCTCAAAGTCCATATGAGGAAATCAATTACCCATCCTTTTTTCGATGTGAAACTCTTAACACCAGGAGGTCTAGTGTCTTCCTAAACCCCAACTAGGGCCACTGTGAGTCGATTTCGCATGCATCTCCACGCAACGCCTAGGATGTCGTCACCTTCAGCGAGATTTGACCACGTGCTAGCACGTAAGCCTGCTCCGACTAGTTTTTTGGTAGCTCTCTTGTTTAAGATCTACACGTGTCTTGATTTTGAGATGACCCATATATTTTATAGCAGTTTTCAAAAATCTTTCCAGCAACAAATCGTCTTCTTGGCGACGTTTACTACTTTTTCAACCATTCTTTCCATTTGTTCTTTTTCAAGTGAGATCCCCCAAACGCCTCTACCAGTCCTTACTAATTTTCTTACAGATATCTTCACTAAGTCTCTCACTAGTCCTCATATTAATTAAATCTATAATAAGCTCAGTACAAGTGACATGCATGCATCAGCTTGAGGAGGAGGGTTAGAATTGGAGTATGAACATAAATAATTCATAGAATCTTACTTGGAAAAGGGTTTTAATATAGTGTCCGAATTGAAAGGGGATTGAAATGTACTGTCTATAAATAAAGACTCAGTGTAATATGTAGATACACAATTCAATAAAATCTACTCTTATATTTCTCAAAATACTGCCTAGCAATCTCAAAATAGCAACCATTTTGACAACAGTGTCAACAATAATTAGAGTAGCAAGAAGTTATCATCCAAAAGGCAAATATGAGAAAAGAGTAATAGAAAAATGTCAATGTAATCCAATAATTCTTAACTACCATACCTTGAAGACACAGATAAGAAAGAAAGCCACTAAGCCTGAAAAGCCCATATGTATCATGGTAAGTGTAATTGGAAATGGGAAATTGAAATACTTTGGAGAAAGTACCCACTGCAAAAGCATAAACAAATGGCAAAAAAAAAAATCATTAGTTTGTATTGATGATATTGAAAAGTAAAGGAATTACACCTAAGTCATAGATTAAATGTATCCAATAGAAACTTCTCCAAAGCTTACAATGCACAAATACAGACGGTAAAAAAAAGAAACACCCCACTCCTACCAAGACAAGTGTCACTTTGTTTTTTGAAGAAGTAAGATGTTTCATTAAAAAGGAATCAAGTAAATGCATAATTATAGGGGCATAACCACCAGTATTATCAAAAGCAAAAGAGCTCCTAAGTCCATTGGGGCTTTACACGCAAATAAAACATGCATTTAAATGAAAAAAAAGGTACAAAGGAAAAAGATAATATATATATATATAAGCATAATGACAAATATATAAACAAAGAAATTGAAAAAATTTACGATAAAGTGAAAATATCAAGCTTAAGCATGCTTTACACACATTTTGAGCCTCGCTTGCACATTAAGGGAAGCAAAGTGCTCCATTTGTTTTGAAACTCGCCTGCACATTAAGCGAAGCAAAGTGCTTTATATGTTTTGAGCCTCGCTTCAAGGCTTAAGCGTGCTTTAAGCACGTTTTGACAACACAGACAACCACAAGTAGGCAAAAATAACAACAACAACAAACCCAGTGTATTCCTACCTAGTGGGGTCTGGGGGGGGTAAGATGTACGCAGTCCATACCTCTACCCCTAAAGAAGTAGAAAGGTTGTTTCCGATAGACCCCCGGCTCAAGGCACGAGATACCACACAAACACATAGTAAAGCACAGAAGCAGATTACATAACATAAATACGGCACCCATAAGTAATATAAATCAGAGGAAAGCAGAGGAAAGCACACAGATTCGTAATAAAACATGGAACACGGAATCATAACAGAAATAAAACCCCCACCAAGTAATTCCCTACACTAGTGACCCAAACTGGCCCTAATCCTCCGCCCTAATTCGCGTCCTCCAGACCTTCCTACAAGTAGGCAAAAATAAATAAAAAAAATTGTTTTGGTTCCCTCTAAATCTAGAGTACTAATGAAATCCAAAAATTATGGAGTAGAAGGCATCAAATAAATACCACTTTATTTTTAGTTGTGGAGTAGAAGGAAAGATACAAACCAATCACTAGGATATGTCTTTAACAAATGAAGTTTGTAAGACAAGCCCTATTGTGTGTCACTCCTATAATGCATGATATTGGAAAAGCCAAGACACTAGTATGCTAATGTGGCAAGGGCACGTCGGAGTGAGGAAGTGGCAATTTGAAACATGTGCGCCTTATTCTACAGAACCAATATAGATTCATAGTTTATACATCACAAACAACAACAAACCCAGTGTAATCCCATAAAGTGGGGTCCAGGGAGGTAACATGTACGCAGTCCATACTGCTACCTCCGAAGTAGATAGGTTGTTTCCGATAGACCCGCGGCTCAAGATAAAGGATAGTAAACAAGAGCGTAATGAAACATGAAGCAAGATGGATGGCATAACATAAATAAGGAATAAGACATAATAAAATAAAAATCAGAGCAATACGACATAAGATAAATAAGCGCAATATGGAATAAGAGATAAGAAATAGGACATCTGAAATAGGACACCCACCTAGTAGCAACATATACTCAGACCAAAGACACCCATCACACCCAAACCCTCCTGACTAGGGGCTCCTACCTATGGACACAATCCTAGGATTACTAACCAAGCTATACATGAGCTCTTCTAACTACTTGCTACAACCAACGCACTCATCCTAGCCTTCTACCCTCATCCGCGACCTCCACACCTTCCTATCTAGGGTCATGCCCTCAGTAAGCTGAAGCTGCTCCATGTCATGTCTAATCACTTCCCTCCAATATTTGTTTGACCTACCTTCTATTACCAAATGGGACCACATTTGAATTAACAATACATAACGGTCACATCATTGGCTTTCAAATCTCCCTCATTATTTATTGCATTTTTATTCCCAAGATACCTCATGTGAGAGCTTTGCTCGCACTAACATCAACTTCGGATAATTTCTCAAATGAAAAACAGTGGTTCCTCATCCAGTTCCCTTCATGTTGTTTGGTTATTTAAATGGGAAATAATGAAATTTGTGTCCTTTGTCCCGTTTGGAATGGCTACGAAAGCTCGTTTTGGACTACTAGCAAATGGTTGCATGTTTTTACTACCTTACTTCTTTTAGCATCATAAGAATAGCAATAGGACTGAAAGTTGCGGATATTATCGTTTGACCCCGACCAGTATAATTGATATCATTTACTAATATTTTTACATAGATTGAAGCCATTGGAGGCTATTTGGTTGGTGTTCCACGCATTAATAGGTTGGAGAACTTGTCATCGGCGAGATAAGTGAGGCTTTAAGCTTTCAGTGCTTGCTTATCAAATATTGTTTTAAAATTGTGTTTTTGCCTGCCCGGTCCATGTGTTGGGACAAGAGTGTGCTTGCCAGAACTGGTACAAGGCCGGACGCATATACTTTATGTTCAAGAATACAAAAATTTCCTTTATAAAATATTTTGTGATGTGATGCATTTGTGTGCTATGAGATTGGAGCATTGTGTATGCTTCTTGGTTTTAATGGGGCAGTGTGTATGCTTCCCTTGAGCATTGTGTATGCTTTCCTTGAGCATTGTGTATGCTTCTTGATTTGATATGGAACATTGTGTATGCTTCCCTGAGTATTGTGTATACTATTGATATGCGTTCGGTACATTGTGTATGTTGCCTGGAACTCCTGGTGTTGGTTAATTACTTAATTATAAATTATGACAAGTACTTGGTGTAAATTGTATTGAGATATGTGGTGCTTGATAAAGGATTGTTAGGCCTCATTGGTCACCTTATTATGATATAATTTCTATGTGTAATGACTTTAGGTTCTTGGTGCTGCTGTATTTTCTAATATTTGTTCCAGGAGTACTTAAAGTAGCTGGCTGATGATCTTACTGAGTTATATTTATATATAGTTCACTCCTTACTTGCATACCTGCAGATACGGTTGCAGAGAGAGGCTCGTGGCTGACTGTCTTTACGTGTGAATTTTGTCGCTGAGGTGAGCCTTTGCATTGTTCGTGAAGGCTGTCATTCATCTTTGGTTATTTTTAGCTTGTATTTCCTTTCGTTGGGTTTGCATGCTCAGAAGTTGAACTCATGTAACTCTGTTTAGATGCTCCATGAACTTAGTGTGGAACTTGGGTTAGAGATTTGTTATCTAAACTATTGTCGTTTTCATAAATCGCTATGCGGTATCTTGTTGGATAATTACCCTGCGTTAATGATTATTTCGTGTATGTGGAGTTTTATATGTTTTCATCTCAGTGTTTGTAGATATTGTGAATGTATAGAAAATTGGCTCTCCCGACAAGTGGTGTTGACGGGAGCCAGTCACACCTAGGGGTTATTTTGGGACGTGACAGCTTGACACTTTGGTTGTTCTTCTCAGAGATGTCTGAACCGCAGATTAAATCTAATTATAGTTTTCTTTTTTCCCTTTTGTATTTTATTTCTTTTATATATGAGGTTGCTTAAATGCCTTGAAGCTATAGATATTAATGTATTCTAGCTGACAAAGAATTATTCATGAATCCAATGAAGTTGAAAACAATCACGAAAGACTTGGAAAAAGGCACATACCTTGTTATACAAAATAACTCCTGATGAAAGCACAATATAGACAAAGAGATAAAAGTAAGTCAATAAAAGTTGTTTGCTGATCATTATTGCAAGTCACGTGGTGATCCAAGTAGCTCCACCTCCCTATATTACAATGAAATTCCTCAAATCCAAAAATCAATCAACTCAAATCCATGAGATTTGTGTAGGTACGAGGTGAAAATTCAGTTCAACGGCTGTATTCATTCCTTAAAGATGATCAGAATGCACCAGCTTTGGTTTAGCATATGCCATCATAGAAACATGGGCTGATAAAATCTGGAGATAAATGTGTCACATATCAAATTTACAAATATCACAAGGAATCTTTATTAGCTAACGACACTATCAAAACAACCTGATAAATCAAAATTCAAAGTAAGCACTAAAACAGGCAAACTGGACTATTTGGACTTTCAAAAAAGACGTATATAACGTTGAAAATATAATTATTTTTTTTTCGAGAATGAGAAAATATAAATTTTAACAGCATGTAATTCCATGAAAAGGTAAAAAGCCTGCTGCAAGACAACTTATTAAATATGCATGCATAGTTACCTAATGCATGCATGAGATATTGCAGATGGCAAATACAACTTGGCAATCCATCAGATGCAAATTATAAGACTATCTGGCTAAGAAGGGGACTCCATAAGAAGATCCGGAAGAAGCTAATGTTTAGGAACAAATTGGGTTTAAGAAATAGGGTTCTCGATTTGCCAATCTACACCCTGCAATTAACGCAAAACTTACCAAACGAACTTGCTACGGAACATTTCAAAAAGCTCACATTCCGCAAATTTTCTTTTACCTTATTGTAGAATTAACAGAGTTGGACAAATTTCTAATTGGGATATCTGGTAACAAAGTAAGCAATAAATTATCACTCCTAAGTCATGAACGATCAAATTTTCTTGTTGATCATTGCAGAAACGAAAAGCAATATAAGCGAATTCAAAAAAATGCAACCAGTAACAAACAAAACTGAAAAAGAAGAAAAAAAAACAAATACCATAGAAAAACATATGAACAGCAAAACTAAACGAAGCCGCGTAAGGATGTGTTGTGAGCGAGCAAAACAAGCTACTACTACGAACAATAACAATAATAAAACAGAAAAAAAAAAAAGAGAAAGTAGTGATGATACAAGGAACATCGACACACGAAAATTAAGGCTGAAATAGTTGATTAGCGCAAAAGGAGAAAAAACATACACACACATATGTCTTATACACACAGGCGTTCAGATTAAGAATGCATACCGACAATGGAAACAAGGAGAAAGAAGTGGAAATGGTGAGATGGAGATCGGCTTCCGGCGAGATTGCCGATGATTTGTCGCCGTTGGATCTGATTGAATACTCTCTCGATTGCTCTGTTTGCCCTAGCAAAACGATTACCAGCTCCGTGTTCAGTATTCACAGTGATTGTGTGACCTGGATAACCAAGAGGGGATGCACAAGGATTGGGAAGAGGTGCAAGTGACTACCGACGGTCCTACAAATTAATTATACTCACTCCCTTCCAAAATAGTTGTCAAGTTTCGTTACCAAAGTCAATTTCATTAATTTTTAAATTTAAATTAGATTATATTAACTTAATATTTTAAAATTTAGAATTTAAGTATTCAACAATATAAAAAAATCATACTATTTTATTTTACTTGATTTTTATTAACTTAACGTATAGCTTGAAAAACTCTTATTAGATATTTATTTTATTAAATTAACTTTATTAATAATATTTTAAACTTTAATTTTAGTTAGTACTAATATTTTATACAGTTATTTAATGTTGAGGATAGTGCAAAAAAAAAAAAGTAATAAAACTCTCAAAATTGACAAATACTTCTTCCATTTCAAAATAGTAGGTCCTTATTTATTTGACACTCTTCTTAAGAAAAAATGTATTAAGAGTTTATTGTATCAGATTAACCTTATTAATTATATTTTGAAAATATAAATTTAAGTATATACATATTTTATTTAGTCATTTAATGATAGGAATAGTATTGGAAGAATATAATTAAATTATTTTGATTTCATAAATGAGACACTTAAATTGAAACAAATATATTTAGAAAGAGGGTCAATTATTTTAAAACAAAGGGAGTAAATTAAAACATCTACTTTACTATAAGGGTCAAGCAAAATAAAATCGAGGAGTATAGATTACAATTTTTCTTATATCAATATAAAAAAAAATATTTTAAAATATTAATCAAAATTTTATATCACAACACTCACAAAAAGGAACTTGTCACAAGTAAAAAAAAAAAAATTTAATGCCTTCTTTACTCGATGCAAAATTAATTGCTATAAGTAAATTAAATTATTGAATAGCTTTAAGTGACAAAAATGATTCTTAGTAATATATAAATTGTTACGTATTTCTCAGTATTTCTTTTAAAGTAATGACATTTTATACCATAATTAGTATTCATATCTCTTTTTCTTCTTCATTTTGCTTTGATTTTTAAAATACATTCATTAGCCTTCCTGGTATATTCTTTTTATTGAAAAGGGTCAAAAAAAATTCTCCATTTTCGTTTATTAATTAACTTTATCCTTCGTTATATGATTAAGCCAAATACTTTTATTGTTATGAAAGTATTTAAATGTGCCCCTATTTGAGATGGAATTCCCAAATTAAATAAAAATACAATTTTTTCTCTAAATAACTCATACCCCTCTTTTAATCCGATTTGATCAGACCCTCTAAATTAAATAACTTATATTGAATTAAATCTAATTATATACACCCTAATCCATTTTTTAGTTTTCCTCTATATTTATAATTGCCTTAAATTTTTATAACGTGATTTTACTTCAAGAAAATGAATCTTTTTTTGCTAAATTTCTTTTCAACTTTGAAAAAAACAAAGAGAAAGTTTTCCGACCAAAGTATTTATAACTTTTTACAAAAACTCCAAAATTGACTATAGAAATTTTTTAGCAAAGGAGCACCATTTTTTAGCAAAAGCAAGTGCCTCCCTTTTCTATGCAAGACAAATATGATTTGAGATATAATTTCTATCTTAACAAAATTGTAGTTCAAATGAACCACCAGAGTTGGCATAGTGGTTCAGCGCTATGTCCCTTAAGCAAGAGGCCGGGGGTTCGACCCCCGCCTCTGGCAAATGAAGTAAACTCTGTGGCCAATTTTCTACCGTAAAATGCGCTGATCGTGGAACGAAGGAGTAGTCTCATGGCTGCCGGCTGTGGGAATACTTTGGGAAACCAAAAAAATAAATGTAGTTCAAATGAACCATATTACTGATTTTGCACCTGAGAAGTGTTTTGAAGCCACTGTCGAGTTCATCAATCAGCAAGCATTAGATAACAAGGAAAAATTAATTAGAGTATTTATAATTGAGAATTAATTTGATATGAGTTATTTAGTTTAGTGGGTCGGGTGGCGTTAAAAGAGCAAAGTGAATCATTTGGAGGAAATTGGACATTTTTATTTAATTTTGAGAGACCTTTCTAAAATAAGGGCATATGTGAATATTTTCATGATGCTAATAACAAGGAAAAATCGATTAGAGTGTTTATAATTGAGAATTAATTTGATATAAGTTATTTAGTAGAGTGGGCCGGGTGGGGTTAAAAGAGCAAAGTGAGTCATTTAGAGGAAATAGGACATTTTTATTTAATTTTGAGAGACCTTTCTAAAATAAGTTTCATGATGTTAGGGGGTATATTTGACTCGATTGTATAACGATGGATAAAGATTAGATAATAAACAAAAGTAAATGAGTACATTTGATCCTTTTTCAACAACAACCACATACCTAGTATATTCCCACCAAGTGGGGTTTGGAGAGGGTAAGTGTACACAGTCTATATCACTACCTCAGATGTGAGATAGAGAAGCTATTTTCGATAGACTCCTACTCAAGACATAACAGTATCGAAAAGAATTTTTGTCACTTTTTTCTTTCTTTTATTTTAGAGCTCAAATTTTAATAGTGTCTTAGCACGCATTTGTTCATACAAACCAAGAAAAGAAATCACTTTATTTAAAACTTTTAAAATTGAGTTGAAGTTGTGTCTAACCACGCAATAAATTTTAGAATTTAAAAGTATTGCTTAAAAAATATATATATATATATATAATCTAGAGAAAAATGCTCTATTAAACCCCCCCCCCCCCGGTCAACCTTTAGTCGAAATCTCAACTACACACTTATACTTTGTGGGGATCCTATGACCCCCTTGAACTATTTTAAAGTGGAATTATTACCCCCCCTATACTCTGACGTGACAAGAGAATGTGTTTCACTCTTTTTAAAGAGAGTGAGAACGAATTTTTTTAATTAAAAATTTATTTTTAATAATTCTTTATTTTCTTTATTCATTTTTAATTATTCTTTTTCTTTATTCATTTTCTTTCTTCTTCTTAGAAACAATGGCATACAAGAACTCATCAATGACATCCAAAATTAACTTATCATTTTCCTCCTCTCCAAGCACAAAATCAATTGGTTTCGACTTTAAATTCGTCAAAAATTTTAAAAGGGGTATTGTTCATTATTTCCAACTTCAAGATTATCGTAAATTTTAAAATCGATATTGTCCATTATTTACGACTTCAAAGTCATCGTAAATTTTTAAATAGGTATTGTCCATTGTTTCCGACTTGAAGGTCGTTGAAAATTTTAAAATTCTCTATTGTTTCCGACTTTAAGGTTATTAAAAATTTTAAATTTGGTATTGTTCATTGTCTCTGGCTTCAAGGTCGTCAAAAATTTGAAATTGGTATTCTTCATTGTTTCCAAATTTAAGATTGTCAGAAATTTAAAAATTGATATTGTTCATTGTTTCCCACTTCAAGGTTGTCGAAAATTTTAAATTCAATGTTGTTTATTATTTCCGACTTTAAGATCATCGAAAAATTCAAAATCGATATTATCCATTATTTTCGACTTCAAGGTCGTCGTAAATTTTAAAATAGATATTGTCCATTATTTTCGACTTCAAAGTCTTGAAAATTTTAAAATTCTCTATTGTTTCCAATTTTAAGGTCATCAAAAATTTTAAATTCCGTATTGTTCATTGTGTTTGGCTTCAAGGTCGTTGGAAATTTTAAAATTGGTATTGTTCGTTGTTTCCGGATTTAAGATCGTCGAAAATTTAATAATTATATGGTCATTGTTTCCCACTGAAAATTATTAAATTCGATGTTGTTTATTATTTTCGACTTCAAGATCGTTGGAAATTTCAAATTCGGTATTATTCATTATTTTCCACTTCAAGGTCGTCGAAAAATTATTTGCATAGAAGTAGGAATAATAAAGTTTGAAAAGGAAAAGAGATGAAAAGTAATGGTGAAAAAAACAATAGAGAAAAATGATAAAAAGTGATAAAAATGGAAAGAAAGTAAATAAAAATTAATTGTAAACAAAAAAATACGTGTCAAAATGTTGTTGGCGCATGCATCACACCTTATCCAAAATGACTGGTTGTCAGGTTTTGGGGGTAATAATTCCACTTTAAAATAGTTCAGGGGGGTAATAGGACCCCCGCAAAGTATAAGTGTGTAGTTGGGATTTGAGGTAAAGGTTGGGGGGGGGGGGGCGCTTTTGATCATTTTCTCTATAATCTATAATTTAAATATGAAACCTAATCTAATGGTTATTTTATGAAAAATAAAAATTTTGGAACTTCTATGAGAAAAACTGAAAATAGAGATTTGGCTGGTTTCCAAACACAACTTAAAGTTGTATTTAAAATTTTCATTGTCAAATACTCATTTTTCAATAAACTAAAAAAAATTCAGAAAAAATTTAAACAAAAATACATGACCAAACGGATCCTTACAATTTATTATATATATGGATATACATACACACACACACATAAATATATGTATATATATATATATATATATATATATATATATATATATATAGTAGTATATATATATATGTAGTAGTAGTAGTAGTAGTATTAAAACTTTACTATAATGGCTAACTTGATTTTTTTTAAGTTATACTAACAACACGAGTGAATGAATCGTTTACGATAACATGCAAAACAAGCAATCTTTTCATGAAATTTCAATTTATGAACCAAAGTATCTTGAAGCACTATCATAGCAATAAAATCAGGTGGCATCTAAACTTGTTCATACACCTCAGTATGATCCAGGTCATCCCCATGAAACACATTTGGATCAAGAGATATTGTCCTATCATGACCCTAGGTGATTGTCGGTACTCGGCCTGTAACAGGTGCTGCAACACTACCTCTATCTCGTGCAACATTCCTAGCAATAAGTGTGGGTACAGGATCATGATTTCTGATCGCAGATGCACAACTCCTCACCATCAAAGAGAGAATGAGGCAACAGGATTAGAATTCAAATTGATGCAAGTGTACACAACAAGAAGTGAAAGAATAAGAGTTTCTTAACTGTTCTATAGTCTCTTAAAGACATGTACATAAATCATCGCATCAATTTGAAAGATTGTACTAGATATTGCTCTTGTACTTTTGAGATTGATGAACTTTTATAACTCTTACATCAAATTGTCACGATCTAAAAACACAAATATCGTGATGACACTCATGTTACCAACCAATAGGTAAGATAATTCAATGGATTTATCAATTTAATTACTGTCTGTTTGGGGTTGCTTTTTTTTTTTTTTTCAAAAATAGTACTTTTTTGTGGGGAAAAATGATGTTTAGTTAACTTACAAAAGTTCTTTTAAAAAAATGGTATTTGTTGGGAAGAAATGGAAAATTTATGCTTTTCAAAAAAAGCAGAAGCAAATTTAAACCATATCACACACACATTTATATAACCATCTCTCTCTCACACACTCACTCTCACACACACACAAATATATATATATATATATATATATATATATATATATAAATATAAATATCCCTAATTAATTAATTAGCATATCTTATAAGTTTGATTTTAAATTTTTATACTTCGTATTACATCATAATTCTTTATTTTATTTTATGATTTATATATTATTATTTTTTCCTCGCTACTTTTCTTTAAATAAAATCAAAATTATCATTGATTGTGATGATCGAATAATATATGACTCTTTATTTTTTATTATTAATGATAATAAATGACAGACGAATCACGTTGCAAGATCAAATGATATTTTGACGTCACTTGTAAATATTTTTTCTCAGATACTTAATCTTTTTAAATTAATAGTTCATGAAAACTGACATATTTATTCACATGTAGTATACATATGAATATGGTGGTTGCTTATTTTTAAAAATTTTGTCACGGTAAAAATATATCTTAAAAAAGAGGTAACAAATAACAGATAAAATCTTATTTTAAATATTTTTAAAGAAGTATATAAATATTGATTGAAATTTTTATAGTACGTACTTTTTAATTAAATAAAAATAAAAAAAGTTAATGAAAAATATTATAATAGATATTTAAAATAAATTCTCACTATAAAATGATTTTCGTAGTAAAAGTCCATTGATACAAGTCCTTTTTCATCATTTGTCTCAAACTTCTTGTAAAAGATTAGCCAAACACAATCTGTTATCAAAAACGCTTTTCAAATAAATTCGCCAAACAAAAATTGCTTTTTTTCAAAAGCACTGAAAAATATTTTATACAAGTGTTTCTTAAATAAGCAGTTTTCTAACAACAATCAGAAACGGGTTCTTAATCAATTAAGTAGACAAATATCGCCAGTTAATTACTTAGTTAGCAAGTAATTGAATGTAATTGGCAGAGGGCAATTACACTCACCAATACTCAGGAGAGTTGTGTATTGCTGGTAATTACACGATATAATCGCAAGGTTACTTTTTAAATTTCTTTCTTTTATTTTTATTTCTTTTTCTCTTAACTTATTTTTATTTTTATTATTTTAAATTATTTTTTTATTTTTATTATTGTCATGACCTAAAAGTTGAGATCATGATAACACTCATCGAGACCCAACCATGGTGAGTAAGCTGATTACCCCAAAAAGAAAGAAGATCGAAAAGTAACTGGAAATAGAAAATAGTGTGACTTCTAGAACTAAGTCCGGTCAACACATATACAAACACAGAGGAAGTCTGAAATAAATACCATTTAACCCCAACATCTGGTGTCATAAGTGTAAAGCATCTAAATACAACTCAGAAAGTACGAAAAATACAATATCTATCTCTGAAAATAAGTAAGGATATCTAGATAGATAAGAAGAGATTTGGAGTCAACTCTGGAACCCTAGAGCATGCCAGTACCTATATCACTGGCTCTGACAAGCACTACAAGAAAAACAATCTATAAGAAAGGGAAATATGGTCCCAAAAAGTCCAAATCTTGTCCCAATTGGTCTTTTAGGAACAGAAAAATCCGGTCGCGTCCCGTCCTAACAGACTTCGCCACTACAGATCATTAGTGACGAGCCCAATAAACCGGTCCTTAAGACCCTTTTGTGACGGCAAAAAAACTGGTCGTAATTGTCTTTTAGCGACGGTATATCTTGTCCTAATCGACTAACTACTTGGTCTTAATTATTCTTTTAGGACGAACAATATCGTCCCAAATAAATTAACTACCTCATCATAATTATCTTTTAGCGACGGTATTTCTTATCTCAAATAGACTAACTACCTCATCGTAATTATCTTTTAGTGACGATATATCTTGTCTCAAATAGACTAGCTACCTCATTGTAATTATCTTTTTGCGCCAGTATTTCTCATCCCAAATAAACTAACTATGTGGTCATAGTTATCTTGTAGCAACAAGAAAAATTCTTTTCTTAGATCAACCTTTAAGGACAAGCCATATTCTAGTTGTAGATCAACCATTAACGACGAGTAACATCTCATCCTAAATAAACATTTAAAGACGAGCAATATTTCTAGTCTCTAATTGACCACAAATGAACCTAATATCATAAAATAATAAATTTCATCAAATAAATACCAAATTGCTATCGAGAATCTCGATACCAAAATATGATATATATAATTAGAGACCAAAAAGCTTAGTAACATCCTATGATATTAGTTTCAATATTTGTTTCACAAAAAACATAGTTACCATCCCGACCGAGCTAGAGTATCATATCAAATTTTTCATAACATTTGAATACATAGCAAAAAAAGTAATCAAGTAACTCCTGTTTCTACTGTTTAATTAAGTCATCGACTTTCAATTCAAATTGCTAGCTTTCATCACAGGGCCAAAAAATAATCAAGTCCTCGACTTTCAGTTCCTATTGTTTCACCTAAATCAAGTAACTCCTGCAACAGTAAAGCAGAAATTTAGTACATTGCTTCACCTTATATGCTCAACATAAATCAAGTAAGTGAATATATCAAAGTATCAAATTCAATTTTGAAACACTCTAAGTGCAGAGAAAGATCTAGGAGATGAAGAAATAACCATTTGTTTAATGTAGACTACAACAAAGAACTTTGATAGTTTCATTATACTGCAACTATTCCGAGGACGCAATAACATCCATGAATACAAATAAAATATGATAGGTTCATTTATAAATTCTATGGAGGTAAAAGTGCAAACAAACACACAACCAAAGATGAGAAGGACAACAAACTTCTCAGAATGCAGATGTGTGTGCTCAGAAACAACAAGAAGAAACTGGAAAAGTGGTAAATCTGAATGCAAATGAAGTTGAACACAACAAGATATATTTGAGAACCACGGGTATTCTTTCTCCCCAACCCGTGATCCCGATGGTTGTGTGACTGGTTTCGTGCATGAATCTTGTGATGGTGTGATTGGTTTTGTGCGAGAATCTGGTGGTGTTGAGAAGGTTGTTAACCCCCATCTTGCCAATCTGAATCATGTGGTGTATGGTTTGATAATACATCCGAAGTAAAGGATTTGGGACAAGGAAAAGAGGTAGAAGTTGGGGTAGACAGTATTGCAGGTTCATCTACTGATGTGGTTAGTGCATCTACTGGTCATATAAGTAGGAAAATGGGGTTAAACATCATATTCCTAAATCCTGATGATATGGTTACTGGTGGTGAGAAAGATATGCCGGTACCAGTAGTCCATATTAGGAATGTTGTTGATTCTGATAATTTGCTTCAGTAAACTTTTCAAATTGCACAAATAGATTGTTCCATTAAAAGTTTAGGAGTTGCTAACATTATGCAGAGCTACTCAAGGGTTGGGTAAGAGAATCAAGCTGAACCACTGAGGAATCATTAATTAGTTTTAACATAAATACTCTTTCTAGTTGAACTATGCTCTCATGTTATGCCGGTTTGTGTGACGTATTCTTGTCGTTACCAGACTACAGATAAGATGAACCTATTCATAAGAGAGAGACTACGAAGCAGATAAAATAGAAGTCAAGAGGTGTTCTCCTTTTGTTTTTTTTTTCAGTAATAAAGGTTTTTTTTGTATCTCTAAAGGC
The DNA here is from genome assembly GCF_002878395.1 of Capsicum annuum. NCBI lineage: Eukaryota > Viridiplantae > Streptophyta > Magnoliopsida > Solanales > Solanaceae > Capsicum > Capsicum annuum. The sequence goes on along the minus strand of NC_061112.1, from coordinate 91,560,243 downwards.
TTCAAATTTTATTCTAGACACGATTCACTGTCCAATCAAATCTCAAGTAACTATTTTCTTTTGACACTCTTCTACAACTATATTTTTCATACATCACAACTTAGTTACAACTAAACTGAATGCCTGAATAATCAGGTTTTGAGATTGTAAAATTGTAAGATCCCGTAAAATCCTAAAGCTTAATTCAGTCCTTTAAGCTTATCAAGGGGTCCCAGACTTAGAAAATTCTAGCTAGGTTCCCAGACTTAGCCTATTATTGGCCTTCAAAAGTTGGCAATCTCATTTTTCCACCTTAACGTCCTTTAATGGTCCGTATTTTTATTAGTCATGATCAGGAAGGTCAATAGGTGTTTCCGGACAAGTTTTGAATTTTTTGGAACATGTTTAGATCATGTTCGGAGTCCCAAAATAATGGACCAATGTGATCATGGCATGCTGCATCTCCAATCACGTTGGTCAACATTTGTGCAGGCTGCCAGAGCCAAAACTTTTGAGGCTTGATGTGATCATGGTGCGACGCATTGAGTGTCGCATTGCAGCCATCAACGCGCCGCGTCACTCGCAGCGTCGACACCTAGTTTTTAGTCATTAAATGTCCACATTTTTAAGAGAAAAAGGGTTAATTTTACATCCTTAGATAAACCCAATAACACATGATTCAACCATATTTCACCCAAAATATAGAGTTTCTCTCAAGTTTCTCTCAAGAAAAAGTTAGGGTTTTCAATTAAGGATTCAAATTCAATACTCAAATTCAAGAATCTCTCTGTCAATCTTTATAAAATCTGGAACTAAGGTATGTCAAGTGTTGATTTATGGATTCTTTTCATCCATGAAGTCCAAGAACCCTTTTTCAAATTATAAAACATGATATGTATATTGTAAGTTATTTGTAACTATGTTTATCTTGTTGTATGATTCCCAAGTTGGAATCTTTATGTGTTTTCATGAAACTACGTTAGCATGTAAGATAAAATCCACGAATTAAGTTGTTTATGATGTGTAATTTGATGATTTTACCTATGCCCTAAGTTGTGCATGTAGGGTGTTTGACAAAATGGCTAGGAGGATAGAAATTGGGTATTATAGCTCAATTGGACTCAAATAATAACTGGATGCTTTACCCTTATGACCAAGGCTGACTTCCATGATATTGTGTGCATTATGAGTATTTGATGAAATATTCATGAGATTAGGTTGATGAAAGTATGACATGTCTATATGCAATTCCATCCATGTACAGCATTATGACAACCATGTGTTTCATGAAATCCCTAACTTATTGTATTATGAATTGTTGATATTGGTTATGTGTTCACGAAGTGTCAAGTCTTGTCAGTTTTATGCTATCGAGTCCTGGGGGTACTTGTACTCGACAATTTAGCTGTGTGCCTAGAGCCAGTGTCAGTTTTCACGATACTCCCATTCAAGCCATGATCGTTAGAATTCATTTAGTTACATGACTCAGGAAAACTCAGTAATCTCAATAATCTCAGTCAGTTATCAGATCTCAGTAGTATTTCGTTAGTCAACGGAATTTAGTGAACTCTATTCAAATCAGATAAATAATACTATCAGTAACAGTTCAGTTCAATTTAAACCAGTTCACTGTCTCTTCAGTTAGGAGTAGGATTCAGCACCGAGTAAACCCAAGGATGGGGAGTCACTTATTAGCCAGTAGAGGGTGTGATCCTTAAAAGCAATCCTTGAGTTCCAGAACTGCGTAGCCAGTTTAGGTTGAGATGTACCCTACGAGTTTAAGGATTAGACACCTCATTTGAGTTTTTCCCACTAGAAAGGGTTGACGGAAGAACTTCCTATCAGAGAGGTTTTACTCACAGCTTGTCTTTACTCGTGGTATGGTACTGACACCCTTCTAGGTGGGGTTACTGGTTGGACCCTGCTAGTTCAGTTTTGGGGCATGTCGGTTTGATGATTACCTCCCATGGTCTCAATTTCGGATCTAGTCTCAGTAATAGAATTCAGTTCAGTTCTACAGTTTCAGGGCTGTCTGATACAGTTGCTCAACTCAGTACGGAACTCAGCTAGTTCCATTAGAATCAGAACTATCAGACAAAATCACTTAGTTAATAGTATATTAATTATATGAAATTCATGTTACCAGTATTCAGATTTTAGGACTGTCAGATACAGTCAATTAAACCAGTTCTTCATAATCAGAACTGTCAGAAATAGTCATTCATTTATCAGTAATATGACATCAGTTCCTTAGTACTCAATAGACTTAGTCTTTCAGTATCCCAGTATTAGTACCCAGATATCAGTAAATCCATGTTATCAGAATTTATGAGTCAGTGTTATCATGATCTCAGATACAGTTACATATTCATGCATGTATTCTCACGTTCATATTATTCAGTCAGTTAGTATTGTTCATACATATGAACCATTGCATTCAACCTACCTCACTTGCATACCATTATATTCAATGTACTGACATATTTGCTCTATGGTGTTTTATACCATATGTTCAGAAACACGCACTCTGGAGTATTAGTATCATTCCAGTTTCAGCAGTCAGAGTCAGCAGTGAGTCCTCATCATTCTAGGATGTTATTATTTGATTATTTCATTCTTTCAGTACTTAGTTTATTTTAGCAGATGGGGTTAGTTGGGGGATTGTCCCATCAACTCTTTATTAAGACGGTTCAATTTTAGAGGCTTTCAGACTATAGTATGTTCAGACAGTTATTTCAGTTATTTTGGTATTGTAATACCATAATTTCAGTTAAGTATCAATATTGAACCTTATGGCCTTTCAGTTCATGTTTCTGCATTTACAATATTACCATTATTATTCAGGGCTTAGTTATGGGTTAGCTTATGGTCCTTCTGGATTATGAGCACCGTTTAGCGTTTCAGGTACCAGATTTGAGGCGTTACAAAAATTCAATCCAGAATGCTACATTTTATATACATTAACAATCTAAATAAAGAATATAACATTCAAGAAAATATGACAAGATCACAGAGATGTTTTATTTTAGTTTCAAAACTACAGCTGACAAGAAACAATTCAAAGAATAACAAACTTTCTAGGCTGACAAAAAACCAACTGAAGTTGCTAAAAGTAATACTAATTGTGTAAGTTCAAATCTAAGAACTGTATCTACATTGGAAGTTCAATTCCGAGAACTGTATCTACATTAAATGCATAAGATAGTTCCTCTATCCCAAAATGAACCACCTACTTTAGCAAGCACAAATATTGATTTTAGAAAGTCGGAATACAATATTATATTTTAATTTGTTAAGAGTATAGGAACTTATGATTGGAATACGCGAAAACACTAGGAGATCTAAAGATGTCAAAGCGAATCCCAAATAAAATAAAATACTACTATTATTTATGTCAATTAACTCGCTGATAATTGTAACTATGATGTTGAAGGACAAACGTCAATCAACAGCTTTAAACAAAATAAGAAGGAGCATAAATCAATTATCTTTTGATAGTCTTTCTTATTTCCAAAATGCTATAGGAAAAGCAGGGTGGTGGAAATGATACAATAGCACAAAGACTAATACAAGCAGGTGTTGTTCTGCGTATATCTTACCTTTCTCATTCTCCGGTTGTGGGATTACACTAGGTATGTTATTGTTGTTGGGTGTGAATACACCATTATACTTTTAATTTGTTAGAGTATAGGATATGATAACTTGAATTTCCTGTAAGATAGGCATTTAAAGATGCCAAAGTGAATTCAAATAATACAAAATAATCATTCTATTGAAGAGAAGATGTTAAACAAGGAGCATGAATCAAATAGCTATTCATAGCCTTAATGTGATTATCTTTATATTTTACCAATTAAAAATAGATAGTGTTAATGTTATGCTCAAAATACTACTGGAAAGGTGGTGGATTCCAACACGACTAATTACTCTCATGTCCCTCCAAGAATTTTTTGTAGTACATTTAGGATATATAAATCCGAAGAACCAATACACGCCAGTGCTTGCTGACAACTTAGCCCCCCAAAATGCTTACACACAGAAACAATCCTTGTTACTTCAATGGTCTATGTAATAATGTAAATCAATTGAATGTACAGTATGAAATATTAGGTCAAAATCAAGGTTTAAACAATATGTAACATGTATAATAACAGAAGACATTGGCTATAAGCTTCTCATAGGAGACTCGTTATCCGAATCATCACTTTTCCAGTCAGCTCCAACAGCCAAAGCTGCAACTTTTTTTGCTTCCTTTAATATTTCCTTCTTCCGAAGAAATTTTCTTGCTCTTGCAGATTTTGCCAACAGATAAATTATTTGGTCAGATATTACTAGCCACTGCTGAGATCTATCTTATTATATATCCCTTCTTTATAACTGCAGGTTGGATCCCAGGTAAATGAGTGGAAAAATGACCCAATAAATTCTGTCAAAATTCAGAGATCTCCTCATCGATGTCCTCTTCTTGTAATTGAGCTTTGAATACTCTGTATCAGCAAAAGGTGTCAAACATGAGAGAATATACAGGTGTCTATGTCCTCTTTTTTGGAGCCAAGACGCATGCCTTCCATAAACCAGAAGCCTTTCTTCCTGAAGTAGTTGACTAAAAATTATCTTTCATGCGATCAATATTGTGAGTTTATGAAGCAGGAGTTGTTCCATAACCTGAGTTATGTCACTATACTACTGGTTTTACATATGGATAACACCACGTGCTTAAGAGACTTGGGTACTTAGCATCATAGGGTGCAAAATTATGAAATGTTAGATTTGGAGATTTTTGTTCAGATATATTCTAATGCTCAAAACTGGTGAGGTGACATTATGACCAGATACTTCTTACCTGCAAAAGCTATGCAATACAAATGAAATACCAATAAAAGTGCAACACCTTCATCTATTAATAATTCAGAATATGATAAGGACATTGTTGTTGTTTCTGCAGCTCCAGTTGACAAATTAACAAAAAGTGCAAAGTAAGAGAGAGAGTCATCAAGGGCCAAGGCTAGAGCAAGAGCTAGGGAAAGAACTATGAAGAAAATCTGGACGCAAATTGAAGCACAAGGAAAACAGTTCAAAGTAGCTCAGAAAAGGAAATAACAAAAACACAGAAACACAAGGAAAACTGAATGTACATTGCACGTCATATTTTATTTTGAAATAAAGTTATTTTATCTTCTTTAGTTGACACATTTAGGCATCATTGAACCACTTGAGAATACACACAAGAGAACCACAAGATGATAAAGTAGGAATCACCACTTTACACTAGCAATTTTATAAATAAAAGGATGACATGCCAACATACTGCCGAGAGATGAGAACATTCTACTAAGCAATAGCCAATGATGCTACAACCATGCTTACCAAAGGAATAGATATGTTACCATTTGCTGTTCCATTAATAGGGTGAGACTCCGCCATAGTTGCTACAAATGACACCACAGCTACTCTTTCTATCATTGAAACCCAATCCAAATTAAAATATCCCAAGGCTGAGAAGTAATAGAGCATGCCAATGGATATCAGGAAACCAAAAAACAAAAATGGAGAGGCTACCAACCCAACTTTTCTGACCCAAACCTTCTTCTAACAATATTAGTGATTTCATCACCACATCACCATAGTTTTAAAAAGCTAAGGCTCTGTCGCATCCCACCCAGCCTCGTCTCACTTGGAGACTGGCCCATCCTACCCCGCGTAGCAGTAAACCAACCCCACTCTATACCCACTACACCCCATTGCTATTCATAGTAGCTAGACGATATAGAGACGATAACTGACCAACCACAAATTGACGAATTTCATACTGAATTACGGAGTTGTACAAATAAAAAAAATAACAGAATAAGAGTAGCTTGAACACCAAGCAATAAAACTAATTTAGAATAATTTTGAAAGAAAAGAGCAACTAGACAGAACAAAAATCATACCTCCAATTCGCGATAGAGATAAAATAGAGGTTAGGGCAAATTACTAGCTGTAATAACCCGTGGAATTGAAGAAGCAATTGAAAAATCTGATCCCTCACTGCAAAATTGATACGTATATTGATGGAACTCTATGGTAAATTTACGACCAGATTGAAAACGATGATGATGTACAGTACTTTATACGTATGCTAGAGGCGAGAGCTCTCAGAATTACTTTTTAATTTTTTGGAAGTAATTAATTATTAAAATTTTGGCGCGTATTAAGTTTAGTGCATTATTAAAATTTGAATATTTTACTTTGGCATTAATTTTTTCCGCTCAAAGCTCCTAATTAAAATTTAGGACCAGTTTTAAAAAATAGGGACCGAATTTTGTACCTTCACAATAAAATATAATATTAAGGATCAAAATTTAATCTCGTCCTAATAAGTAACTTTTAGAGACCAAATTATTGACTTGTCCCTAAATTTTGGTCTTAAGTAGACCTTTTTCTTGTAGTGAAGCACGAACTCAGCTCCCGCTCCTTGTACTCATACTATGTTCTGCACCAAAAGAACATAATATGAGTGAGTATGATCCACTTGTATTAAGTAGGTATCATAGGCTGACTGAGTAAATAGAAAATAATATGGTAAAGAAATACTATAAACACTTCACCTGCAAACATAAAATTTTTTAAACAGTAGCTCACATTTTCTCCACCAATAGTTCTAATATGTAAGCAAAATCAAATAGAAACTGGCATTCACGAAGTTACATAGAAATTGATTACACATCAAGTAGTACATAAAAGAAACACATAAGATGTATTTGCAAATGCAATGAATGATGAAGTGAATAATTTGAAAGTTATTGTATGACTTTCTGTATACACCTATCGAGCCTCAGTGCTTCCAAAATATGACGCATGGGGGGTTCACAATCTCAAAGTCTCTACCCACTTCTTCGACTTGAGTTCACGGATCAAGGTATCACAAAAATATCTCATTTTATTTCTAAAAAATGTCCCTCAATGTACTGATATCTCATGAATCTATATCTATGAAATAAGGATATAATGCTCATAATCAAATCTATATGAAGTTAACAATTTCATTCAATATGTGTACAAGTGTGCCCAGAAATTAACTCAATATGCCATCATTTCATGATATAGTTCTAGCTTGGCATCATTGGAATAAATACACATGTAAGATAATTAATATCATATCAAACCATAACACGGAATATTTCGATCATGATAAAGAGAAACAATGTTCAATAAGGCTTATGATATCTATTCAAGCCCCCACACGAACATCAAATTAATAATAAAGTCATTTAAATGCTTAAATAAGGACAATGATGTCAAATAAAGCCCTCACACAAGCAACACGCAATATATGTCATCACAAGTCAACAACAACAAAAATATAAGTATCCACACGGGCACACAACAATAATAATAAACTCAAAATACAATTTTCATATTTATTTTTTCAACCTGTAGCATGCTTTACTTATTTATTAACTATCCCGCCAGTTTGAAGAAAGTTCATCCATAACCTACCTTAAAGCGCTGAAATCCCAGACTAAAGTCCTTCAACAAGGAGTCTTTCTGTTTTGAACGGTTTTGGAATCAACTAAAACACACAAATATAGCATCTACGCATTAAAAAGGCTAATGATACCTATGTTGATTATTTCTAAGATGGGTCCAAAACAGATTTGAAAACGAAAGAGATAAAATAGGAATTTCATTTTAGAAAAAAGTTTTTCAAGGTTATAGGAATCTACAGTTGAAAACCCACACGAAGATGATTTAAATACAATGTTCGAATCAAAGAAAAATTATTTTTAAGCTTTACCAGCAAAACCCCAATTATCCTGTAATACCTCATATATTTCTAAGCTACAAAATGAACCATTGTTCCTACGTATGAAACCTCCTATCCTATGATTCATATTTGAGTACATGACTTACAATGAGTATCCTAGTGAGAACAGAGATTATTATGTGTTAAGCGTGTTCATAAGAGTCACTTAGAGTAAGGTAAGCTAAGAGCTTTTGAATTCATCAAGTTTTAGTGTTTGATTTCATAAGAGTCATCTTTGAATGAGAATAACTTGATGTATATATGATATTTTGGCATATTTAGACTCATCAAATTGTAAATAATCAAATCATCTTTCCAACGATACCAATTTTACCAAAATTCGACACCCGAGTAAGAAGTTATGGCTTTGCAAAATGGAGTGCATCGCCTAACAAATCGCCTAAGGCTACTGGAATGGTTATGCCATAAGTTGTGCGACGCACAACCTAACTTATGCCATAAGTTATGATGCACAACCTAACTTAGGTGGTATGTTGTGCGCCACACAACTTAGCTTCCGCAATAAGTTGTGCGCCGCATATCTTATGGCCCAAGTGACGTAAACACCCAATTTTTGAGTTATTTTAAGGGTAAAATGGGTATTTCCTACCCCTATATAAACCTATAACACGGGATTTATCCCCAATTCAACCAAAATATAGTCATTTCTCTCAAAATTCTCTCAAGAACAAGTTAGGGTTCTCAATTGGGGATTCAAATTCAAGAAAATTCCACCATAAATCTTTGTAGAATCACGTACTAAGGTATGCATAGTGTTCATTCATGGATTCCTTTCGTCCATGAAGCCTAAGAATCAAGTTTTAAACTATGGATTATGATATTCATGCTATGGGTTGATTATGTTCATGTGGTTGTTGTTGTATGATTCCCAAGTTGGAATCTTTATGTGTTTTTATGACAATATGTCAACATGTTAGTTGAAAACCATAAATTTTAGTTGGTTATGATATGTTAATTTGATGATTATGCTATGCCTTAAGTCATGCAACCTAAGTGTTTGATAAAATACCTAACAGACTAGAAATTATGTAATATAGCTCAATTGTGATTTATGTGATGGATTCATATTTTACCCTTATGTTCAAATGACTCCCATGATATTGATGTGCAATGTAGATGTTGGTAGGAATACTCATGATGTTAGAGTATGAAATTTTGACATTGAGTATATGCATTCCTACCATGTACTTCATGAAATCCTCAACTTATTGTATTATGGATTGTTGATGTTGGTCATGTATTCAAGAATGTCATGCCTTGTCAATTTTCTTCTATCGAAGTCCTGGGGGTACATGTACCCGACAATTTAGCTGTGTGCCTAGAGCTAGTGTCATGTTTTCATGATATCCCCAGTTAAGCCATGTTCAGTAGAATTCAGTCATTCATGTGACTCAGGAAAACTCAATTAATTTAGTAATCCCAGTAATCTCAGAAAGTTCAGTAATTCAGTAATCTCTGTAGTATTCTGCCAGTCAACGAAACTCAATGAACTCAATCCAGTTTAGTTCAGTTAATCATGTTCAGTGTCTATTCAGATGGGAGTAGGATTTAGCATCGAGTGAACCTTAGGATGAGGACACACACTAACAGTTGAGGGTGTGATCCTTAAAAGTAATCCTTGCATTTCAGAACTATGTAGCCAACATAGGTTGAGATATCAACACTGATAGATGAGGGATGATGAGGTGGATAAACACTGTCAGATGAGGGTCCCATCATTCTATTTTGGGGAAACTGCCAGATGAGGGTCGCCCACAACTTGTCTTTATCAGTAGCGCGATATTGACACCCTTCCAATTGGTGTTATTAATTGTACCCCAACTCAGCTATAATGCGTTATTTGGGGTATGTCAGTTAGATGACTACTTTTCATAGTCCCAGTCTCAGTAAAAGAACTCAGATAGTTCTTCAAATTTCAAGACTGTCAGATACAATTAACTCAGCAAAGTATAAAACTCAGCTAGTTCCATCAGAACCTAGACTGTCAGATACAATCACTTAGTATCAGTTATATCAGTTATCAGTAACTCATGTTATCAGTAATCAGACTCAGTAGCCAGTACCATCACGAATTCAGTTGTAGTCACTTATTCATGTATGTATTCTCACGTTTATGTTATACTGTCAGTTAGCATTGTTCATGCATTTGAACTTTTTACATTCAGCCTATCTTACATGCATACCAATACATTCAATCGTATCGACGTATTTGCACTATGGTGTTTTATTCTATACCATAAGTTCAAAAGCACGAGCTCTAGAGCATCAGTAGTATTCCAATTTCAGCAGTCAGAGTTAGCAGTGAGTCCTCATCCTTCGAGGATATGATCATTACTTTATTTCTTCATTACTTAGTTTATTTCAGTAGTTAGAGTTAGTTGGGGGTATGTCCCATCAACTCCTTATTCAGATAGTTCGATTTTAGAGGCTTTTCAGACTATAATATGTTCAGATAGTTTTGTTTCAGTTTGTTTTGGTATTGATATACCATACTTTCAGATGTTATATTTTATCAGTTTTGAACCTTATGGCCTTTCAGCCTTTATTTCCACATTTATATAATATATTATGCAGTGTTCACGTACAGATATCAGTCATGGATTAGCTTGTGGTCCTTCAGGGTCATGATCACCGTGTAGCATTCCGAGTAATAGATTTAGGGCATTATAAACTTGGTATCATAGCCTAAGGTTCAATAGTGTCCTAGGAAGTCTGAAAGCCACATTTAGTAAAGTCTTGTACATGGGTGTGTTGTGCACCACATTTATATGCAGGAGGCTATAAGATTTTTTTGGAATAGTTTCCCTTCTTTCAGTATTCATGTTGTGCCAGTGAGCATAATATCAAGTTAATCTCTTAGTCTAATCCTTTTCTCTTCTATTTACAAAATATGCCTCCCAAGAAGAGTACTGGAAATCAGTCAACCGCTTAGTCCGAAGATCCTTTAGGCAAGTATGTCTCTCATGCAGAGTTCAGAGCTGCATTTAATATTCTTGCTCAGTTAGTTGCAGCTCAGAATGAACGACCAGTTGCCATTTTAGCCAACCCAGTGGCCAATTCAGCTGCAGCTAGGATTCGGGACTTCACTCGAATGAATTCTCTATCCTTTTATGGGTCTAAGACAGATGAGGACCCTCAAGAATTTCTTGATCAAGTTCAGAAGGTTATAGATATCATGGGGGTTACTTCTAGTGAGAGTGTTGAGCTAAATTCATATCTGTTGTAGGATATTGCTCACACTTGGTTCAAGTAGTGGAAGTCAGAGAGGTCAGTTGATGCAGGATCCATAGAGTGAGAGGAGTTTGCCACCGCATTCTTAGTTAGATTCTTTCCCCAAGAGTTGAGAGAAGCTAAGGAATTAGAATTTATCAACCTCAGGCAGGGAAATATGACAGTGAAAGAGTATTCTCTTAAGTTTACTCAATTAGCCAGATATGCTCCCCATGCAGTGGTAGACAGTAGGGCCAAGATGAGTAAATTTGTTTCTCGGGTAAATGATAGTGTGGTCAATATGTGCAGGTCTGCGATGTTGAATAGTGACATGAGCATATCTAGGATTATGACCCATGCTCAGCAGATAGAAGAGCAAAAGATTAAGATGAGGGAGAAGCAGAATAAGAGAGCAAGGACAAGTAGTTTCAACTTTGCTCAGCCTAAATCAGAAGGAGGGAATTGTTCTTAATTCCATCCTAAGTCATCCATTCCAACTCCTTCTTCATCTAGTGCTTCAGTGCCAAAATTCAGAAACGGCAATAGAGATAGCAGGCCAGGCTCTAAGTCTCAAGGTAGTGTCAACAATGCCCAAACTAATCCCCTTTGTCAGACTTGTGGTAAGGACCACAAAAGTGTTTGTAGAGCTAGCAGTGGTGTCTGTTTCGGATGTGGCAAGCTAGGCCACATAGTCAGGGATTATCCCTAGTTAGGTTATCAGGGTCAGCAGAACCGTTCCTTAGCCTAGTTCGGTCACCCAAATCAGCAGGGTGCCACTTTCAGTGCTACTAGTGGGCAACGTCCAAATAGACTTTATGCTCTCCAATCCCGGCAAGATCAGGAAAATTCTCCTGATATGGTTATTGGTATGTTACCGATCTTTTACTTACATGTTTACGCTTTACAAGATCCAGGAGCTTCCTTGTCTTTCGTTAATATTTACATAGTAGTTGATTTTGGAGTCATTCCTAGAATTCTAGCAGAGCCCTTTTCAGTCTCTACCCCAGTATGAAAAACTATCATAACCCGATGGGTATACAAGAACTGTCCGATTATGATATTTCAGAAAGTCACCTCAGTAGACTTAGTCAAATTAGAGATGACTGATTTTGATATCATTCTCGGTATGGATTGGCTTCATTTCTGCTATGCCACAATCGACTGTAGAAATAGAGTTGTCCAGTTTCAGTTTTCGAATGAACCTATCCTAGAATGGAGGGGTAGTACTTCAGCTTTCAGAGGTCAGCTTATTTCCTACCTTCGGGCAAGGAAAATGATATCTAAAAAATGTGTTTATCATCTTGTTCATGTTAAGGACTCTAGCTCTGAGACTCCCAGTATTAAATTAGTCTCAATCGTGAATGAATATTTAGATGTATTTCTCGAAGATCTTCTAAGAATTCCTCCCGAAAGTGAAATACACTTTGGCATTGATCTTCTTCCAGATACTCAACCTATATCTTTTTTGCCATACAGAATGGCACCAGCAGAACTCAGAGAATTGAAAGAGCAGTTAAAGGATTTCTTAGATAAGGGATTCATCAGACCCAACATATTCTTGTGGGGTGCACCAGTCTTATTTATACGCAAGAAAGACGGTTCTCTCAGAATGTGCATTGATTATCATCAGTTCAATAAAGTCACGATCAAGAACAAGTATTCACTTCCCCGAATTGACGACTTGTTTGACCAACTTCAGGGTGCCAGTTATTTCTCAAAAATAGACCTCAGATCTGGCTATTATCAGCTCAAAGTCAGAGAATGTGACATTTTAAAAACAGCTTTCCATACTCGGTATGGTCACTTTGAATTCCTAGTCATGTCCTTTGGTCTTAGCAATGCCCCAATAGCTTTCATGGACTTGATGAACCATGTGTTCAAACAGTACTTGGACATGTTTGTCATAGGCTTCATAGATGATATTCTGGTCTATTCCTGTAGTGTGTGTGATCATGCAGACCATCTCAAAATCATGCTTCAGATTCTTAGAGTTCATCAGTTGTTCACCAAATTCAGTAAGTGCGAATTTTGGCTAAGGTCAGTAGCATTCCTTGGTCATATCATTTCCGGTGATGGCATTAGGGTTGATCCTCAAAAGACCAAAGCAGTAAGAAACTGGCCCAGACCTGTCTCTCCATCAGATATCAGTAGTTTCTTGGGTTTGGCTGGCTATTCCAGATGGTTTGTTGAGGTATTTTCTTCTATTTCATCCCCTATGTCCAGATTGACTCAGAAGAAAGTCAAGTTTTAGTGGTCAGATTCTTGCAAGATGAGTTTTTAGGAGTTGAAGACTTGACTCACCTCAGCTTCAGTTTTGGCTCTCCCAGATGGTTCAGATGGGTTCGTAGTGTATTTTGATGCATCCAAAGTAGGTTTGGGTTGTGTCCTCATGTAGCATGGTAAGGTCATAGCCTACTCCTCCAGACAGCTTAAACCCCATGAGAAGAATTATTCGACTCATGATCTTGAGTTAGCAGCTGTAGTATTTGCCTTAAAGATTTGGAGGCATTATCTATAAGGAGTTCATGTAGATGTGTTCACAGATCATAAGAGCCTTTAGTATGCCTTTTCCCAAAAAGATCTCAATCTTCGTCAAAGGATGTGGTTAGAGATCTTGAAAGATTATGACATGAGTGTCCTTTATAATCTGGACAAGGCCAACGTAGTGGCCGACGCTCTCAGTAGACTGTTTATGGGTAGTGTTGCTCATGTCGAGGATAGTTAGAAAAAGTTAGCTTAGGAAGTCCATCAGCTTGCCAGACTAGGTGTTCGCTTAGTCGATACATAAGGGGGTGATATATGGGTTCAGAGTAGTTCAGAATCATCTTTAGTTTCCGAGGTGAAAGAAAAGCAGGATAATGTCCCAGCCTTGTCAAGTTGAAAGAGTTAGTCAAGGACTAAAAAGTAGAGGTTTTCTCCCATGGGGGAGATGGTGTGTTGCGTGCCAGGTGTAGATGACTTGAGGCAACGAATTCTTGTAGAAGCGCATGGTGCGCGCTACTCTAAATTTGAGGTTCCATACTCAATGACAATGTCAAATATTCAAAAAAAGGATTGTTTTCAACAAATTAACCTTCAAGACCCCTAAAAGCTTATTTAAACTAGTTTCTAATAGAGGATCGAAATGCAAGCTAAAGGTTCCAAACTCGAACCAACCCCGCTATCAATCTAAATCGATGTTTTGAATCTTATCCAAGTCGCCATCCAGGACTTGGAACATCAAATATTGACCAAAGTCATACTATAGGTTTTTAAAACCTCTAAGAGTTTCAAATTCTCCCAAATCATTTTTGAATGCATCGGGGACCATGCCAATAATCTCCCCAACCCAAAATCAATATGTAACTAATACGGGGAAGGAAAAAATAGTGAAAACACTAAAAAATGAAAGCTTTCACATATTAGGTCATTGCAATATCCACCACTATGACTCTAGTTCGTCCTTAAACTAAAAGGTGTAAGAAGTACCTAGATCAATAAAGAGTTAAGGGTAAATACTACATATGTCAGACTCAACCTTAGTAGCCTCCTCGATGGGACAATATCTCCATTGAGCCTTAACTATAGGAATATCTCTAGAATTCAATCGTCTAACATCCCTAGATAATATGGAAACTTGCTCCTAAAAAAAGGTCAACCTCTCAGTCAACTGAACTGAATCCCAACGACGCACATGAGACACATTTGGAATATAGCATGAAACATAAATACATGAAAGACTGGGTGAACGACTGAAAATTTTGGGGGTAAGGCTAAGTTACCTTTCTATTTGTCTAAATAATCTAAAATGGCCTAATATATCAGGGACTGAGCTTTCCCATATTTTTGAACCTCATCATGCCTTTCATGGGTGACACTGGGAGAAAAACTTGATCACCAATCCCAAATTTTAAAGAACAAAGCCCGTGGTCTACATAACTTTTTTGCCTACTCTAGGCTGCCCAAAACCTATCCTGGATCTGAACTCTATCCAAAAACTGGTGAAGCAAGTTAGTAACACAGGGCCAAGCCTCAGAAGTCTCAAACCGACCAATCGGAGATCGAGAACTTTTACAATACAATGCCTCAAAAAGTGCCATCTTAATACTTGAATGATTGCTACTATTATAAGCAAACTCCGCTAAGGCTAAAAGTTGCTCCCACTGACCTCTGAAGTCCATAATATATGCGTGGAGCATATCCTCCCAAACTTAAATAGTTTGCTTCGACTAACCATTGGTCTGGGGGTGGAAAGCTGTTCTAAGGTCAACCTAAGTACCTAACTCCTCCTGAAACATCCTCCAAAAGCTAGAAGTGAACACTGAGCCTCTGTTTCAAATAATAGTCAAGGTACCCTATAAAGATGAACTATCTCACGAATACTGATACGAGCCAACCTCTCGACACTAAAGGAAATCTAAATAGGGATAAAATGAGCCAATTTGGTTAATTAATCTATGATGACCTAAATGCTGTTAGAACCATGGAAAGTATGAGGCAACCTACTTACAAAGTCCATAATGATCCACTCCCACTCCACTAAAAAATGGGTAATATCTATCGCAAACCCGACTTTAGATTCTCGGCCTTCACCTACTGATAACACTACAACAAGCTACGCATTTACTACATCCTTCTTCATACCACCCCACCAGTAATGATGCTTTAAATCACGATACATCTTGGTCACTTTTAGATGAATGGAATATCAGAAAAATGCGCTTCCTCCAAAATCAGTCTCACCTATCCACCAACTCTCGGTATACAAACTCAGCCATCAATCCTTAAAATACTCTCAGAATCAAGAAATGTCATCTTAGCCTTATCGTTCAACACCTTATCTCGAATTACCCTTAAACTATCATCTTCAAAGCGATGATCTCGAATCTTCTCCATTAAACAAGACCTAGAGTTATCAAAAGCTAATACATGTCAAGCCTAACCATCTGGTTAGCTAAAGACTAGATCTCTAAGGTTAAAAATTGCTCTTGAGTTAAGAGATGAGCTAACCTCCTTATACTAGTCGTCTCCCGGCTCAACGCATCCACAACCATATTAGCCTGACTCGTATTGTAAAAAATAGAGAAATCATACTCTTTAACCAACTCAAGCCAACATCGCTGTCTTATATTAAGATCTCGCTATTTGAAGAAATACAGAAGGCTATAATGATCTGAGAAAATCTCACAATGGAATCCATATATGTAATGCCTTTACAACCTTAACACAAGCACAACCGCATCCAACTCTAATCACGGGTAAGGTAATTCTTCTCATGAGACTTCCACTGACGAGAAGCATAGGCAATCGGATTACCTTCCTATATCAGCACTGTACCCAAACCCACACCAGAAGTATCACAAAACTTACTAAAATCTATGCTTTCCTTGGTAAAAATCAATATAGAAGCCAAATTCAACAACTTCTTGAGCTTTTCAAAGCTCGCCTCACAAGCATCCGATCACTAAAAAGTAACCTTCTTTTGAGTCAACTTGGTCAAAGAGCAGCAATAGATGGGAACCCCTCTACAAAATAATGATAATAACCTTACCAAACTAATACAACTCCAAATCTCGATAGGAGAAATAGGTCTAGACCAATAATGAATCACCAAAATCTTGGTTGGATCAACCATAGTAGCATCCTTGGTCACCATATGATCCATTAAAGTGATAAAATCCAACTAAAATTGACACTTGGAGAACCCGGCATACATGTTCTCATCACACAATCTTTGAAGTACAGTCCTCAAGTATCTCACATGATCAGCCTCATCTTAGAGTAAACCAAGATTTGATCTATAAATACAATCACAACGGAGTTGATAGACAAGACATGACCAAAAACCTATAATGACTATATCGAATCAAAAAAGCCATCTTGAAACATCCAAAGATCTAATATTTAACTGGTAATACTTGAATCTCCAATCAATCTTGGAAAACAT
Organism: Capsicum annuum; assembly: GCF_002878395.1. Classification (NCBI taxonomy): domain Eukaryota; kingdom Viridiplantae; phylum Streptophyta; class Magnoliopsida; order Solanales; family Solanaceae; genus Capsicum; species Capsicum annuum. The sequence goes on along the minus strand of NC_061112.1, from coordinate 91,543,318 downwards.
AAAGGCACCCTAAAGCTGGTCAAATAAACCAGTCATGTGAGAAAGTGGATACTTATTCTTAGCTGTCATTTGTTCATCAGTCGATAGTAAATACATATGTGCATAGAACTGTCCTTCTTCTTTATGTATAAAATAGGAGAACCTCAAGGAGATACACTAGGTGTAACACCTTGGGAGTACACCCTAGATGCTACACGGTGCTTACAATCACAAGTGACCACAAGCTAACCCATGAGCTAATATCTATGTGAGCTCTAAATAATGATAACAAAATAAATATATATGGAATATCTGAATACACCATAAGGTTTTAAATATTAAAACATTTCTAAGTCATAAATATGAAAACAATTATCGATCAATAACTATCTGAAAATTGATAAAAATAATGACAAACTAACTGACTATCTAAAGTGTTTGAAAGCCTCTAAAACTGAATGAATAGGAGTTAATGGGACAGGCCCCAGCTAACTCCAATTAACTACTGAACTGAAAGCATAAAAATAAATATAGTCGGTCCTCGAAATATGAGGACTCACAACAACTGATGCTACTGATGTGTTGGGATATCAAGTGTGATCGGGAACTTGAGCATTCAAACCTATAATATGAGACATCATAATGCGAGAAACGAGTATACGTTCAGTACTTTGAATGTACTGACATGCTAAATGGGGTTAGGTTAATATACATAGGCTCATGTACATAAATAGTAATTGATTGAATAGCATGAGATAACTGAATAACTAATATAAATAAGTGAATGCTGTAAAATCTGAGAATACCTGACCAAGCATATAACATGATTCTGAAAATAGTTTGTAAACTAAAATACTAAAATTTGATAATTGAATAACTGATAACTATGTCCTATGGTCAATGCAAACCTGAACTAAGGTATACTGAATACAAAACTGAGACTGTGGGAGATGACTATAACTGACATGCCCCAATATGTTATCAGGGTCCAATCTGTAACCCTAGTTAGAAGGGTATCAATACGATGCCACGAATACTAATGCTGGCTATGTGGATCCACTAATCTAATATCCTGAAGGACGAGGGTGTCATGCCTATCTGATGGGGGACCCCTCAAATCTATGGTGGTGTTGTAGGTCTGGAACTTAGGGACTGCTACTAATGTCTCATGCCTATTGACGGAGGAGACAAGTGTCTCATGCATACTGATGGGAGAGACACCATCCCTATGTTTACTCGGTGCTAAGGTTTACTCCTAATTAAAAGACATTGAATTATTAGACTGAACTGAGTTTAACTAATTTCGAATTCTGATAGTGCTCATTATGATAATATAACTAAGAAATCAACTATGCTTATAGTTTAACTAAAATCATTCTTAGGATAATGAAAGTATGTAAATAGCTAAATTTCAGGTATTCAAACCCCAGGGTTCGATAACAGTAACAACAATATTATACTAAAACTTTGAGGACATAACATATAGTCAATATTCCAAACTCATTCTTTGAGGTATTTCATCAAACACTTGCAATGCATGGCTTAAGTATAGGAATAGTTTTAAACATGTGGTAGTGGCATGATTTTGATACTAAATAACCAATTAAGGCTTAAATCAGTGAACAACACCATTCAAACATGTAGGGTTTAATAACAACAATAATTTCATGTAGACATGATATAAAATTTGAAATTCAAGAAAGTTCATGGGCATAATTAATAAAAATATATAAGGATTATGATTCCAAACATGGAAATAGATTTTTGGACTCCATGGGTGAAAAGGACCCATGGATGAATATCTAACATACGTTAAAGCTTTGATCTCGAAAGAGAATTGACTTTTCTTGGATGCTCTTGGATTGGGAACCTTAAATTCTTAATTATCTTGTAGAGAGTATGACGGAGTCTTGAAGTTATTGGGAGATTACTTTAAAAAGAAACCCTAATCTTGTTCTTGGGAATACAGAGGGTTAAGAGCTTTTAAAACTGATTCACAATAGCTAAGTACATATTTTTGGTGATTCATGTCGTAGGGGGTAAGGTTTGGGGTGAGGAAATAACTAAAATACCCCTATAAAATCAAATCGTAATTGCTGAGATTTTCAGTTGACGACTTGGGCTGATAAGCCATCATTTAGGTGATGGCCCATCACCTCAAGTTGTCACTTGAAACTGAAATTTATCACATACAGATTGTGGGTGATGACTTGGGCTGATAAGTTGTCACTTAGGTGATGGCCCGTCACCCCAGGTCGTTACTTGGAAGCTGGAATTGATGTTTTCTACCTAAGGCTAATAACTTGGGATGATAAGTCATCATATAGGTGATTTTCCGTTAGCTCAGGTCGTCACTTTGTTGACAGGCTGACATGCTGGAGTAAAATGATTATAACTTTTCGCCCCGACATTAGATTAAGATGAAACCAAATAAATTGGAAAGAAGATTCAAAAATCTTTATTTGATATAAGGTTGGACACGTAACTCATTATGTACAAGGATTAATGGTCATTTAAAGTTGACCTAAGCTGAATATTTTATTATAAGTTAATCAATAGAAGTGTTCTCAACTCGTCTTTGAGTTTGGAGATTTTTATGACCTCGACTGATATAAAAGGACATTTTCACACTATATAATTGATTATCACACATATATAACTGTAAAATCATTGGATTTCGGTCTGCGTACTTTATAACAACAGTTTGAATTCTAGCCCAAAAATGTGGGGTGTTATAATATCTCCCCCTTGGGAATATTCATCCTTGAATGAGGCTGGTTAAGCTGAGAACACTGAGGATTTGAGGTTATATGTTGAATATACATGCTGAAAACATGATTACATAATTGAGTCTGAAACTTGACACATGCCTGAACTGGTTCGTGAATGCTTGGAGTGACATGAAGATGATTAGTTAGAAATAAGAATGGAAAAGAAAAGTGTTACCTTAAAATGAGTTTGAGTTTGTGGAGAAAATATGAGGGTAGTTGGTTCACATATTAGCTTCTACTTCCCAAGTGGCTTCCTCAGCGGACTGGTTCTGCCAAAAAACTTCGACCAAGGGAATTTCTTTGTTCCTTAGTGTACGAATTTAGAGATCAAGGATCTCGACTAGAATTTCTTTATAAGAGAGAATGTTTTGAACATCTACTCTTTCTAAAGGAACAACTACAACTGGGTCACTAGTCCACTTCTTCAACAAGGATATATGGAATACTGGATGCACCGAGGCCAAATCGGTAAGCAACTCAAGCTCGTAACTACCTTTCCAAAGTGACTCAATATTCTGAAAGGACCGACATATCGGGGACTGAGCTTTCCCTTCTTACCAAACCTCTTTACTCCCCTCATGAGAGAGATCTTCAGATATACAAAATCATCAATCTCAAATTTGAGATCTTTTCTCTCACATTTGCATAAGATTTCTGTCGGCTTTGGGCTGTCTTAAGCCTCACTCTAATCAATTAAACTTTATCCAATGCATCATATACTAACTCAGGACCTATCAAAGCAGTCTCACCTACCTCAAACCAACCAATTAGAGATCCATATCTCCTATATAAAGCTTCAAATGAAGCTATTTGGATACTGGAATGATAGCATTATTAAATGCAAACTCAATCAAAGGCAAGTGATCACCCCAACTACCCTTAAAATCAATAACACACGCTCTCAATATATCCTTCAGGGTCTGAATGGTTCTTTCTGCTTCACTATCAACATAGTAGTCCTACACTCTTTGACCATACTATCAGCTACACCAGAAACAAACTTACTCATTCTAGACCTATTGTCTGCAACCAATTTAGGAGCATACATTACCAACTGAGTAAACTTAAACAAGTATTCCTTCACACTCATATTAACTTGCTTCAAATTAATGAACTCCTGTACCTTAGCTTTACTTAACTCGAATGAAAAGAACCTATCTTGGAAGGCTATGAAAAACTTCTCGCACTCAACAGGCCCTGGCTCAACACCCCTATCACCCTTTCACTACTTATACCATGTATGAGCTACATCTTGCAAATGATAAGTAATCAAATCTACACTCCCACTTGAGGTGACACCCATGATATCAGTCACCTTTTGAACTATATCAAGAAACTCCTATGGATTCTTATCAGACTTGGATCCTAAAAACAAAGGAGGGTTTATTCGGGTAAAGTCCCAAATCCTATCTACAGCTGTATTAATGACTGGATTAGCTGGCGCAACAGCCTACTGATTATTCTGAGATGCTACTGAGTGAGCTAAGGTAGTGAATGCAGCTCTGAATTTAGCACAAGAGATGTGCTCATTCAAGGGATCTTCTTGAACATATGGAGGTGCGGGCTGATTTCTATTTCTTCTTTTATTATTTCTCTTGGGAGGTATTATCTGTAAACAAAAGGAAGAATGAGTCAAAAGAGAGTTTAAATAGAGCTTATACTCACACGCATGACATAAATACTGAAACAAGGGAAACTTTTCCTAAAACGTCTTATAGCCTCTTGTCTATAAGTGTGGCGCTCTTCACACCCATGCACAAGTCTCTACCATAACATGACTTTCAGACTCCCTAGTACATTATAAATCCTTAGGCTCTGATACCAAGTTTTTTTATGACCCGAGGCTACCCCCTAGTCGCGATAATGGTGCTTACAGTCATAAGTAACCACAAGCTAACCCATGAGCTAGTACCTGCTCTGAGCACTAAGTAAAATTAATCATAATGACATATGCAGAAAACAGTTGATAATGCCATAATATTTTAAATACTAAACACGATTAAATCATAGTTCTGAAACATATGAAGACATACTGAAAAGTCTGATAAAATAACTGATAAACTGACTAATTGTCTGAATATCTGAAAAACCACTAACTGGCTGACTATGGAGTTGATGGGACAAACCACCATCTAACTCCAACTGATTGAAATAGAGAAATACTGAAATAACTGAATAGCTGATAAACTTTTCCTCAAAAGATAAGGACTCACCACTACCGTTGCTCCTATAATGTTGAATTGTCCAAGCACGGTTAGGAAACTATGCGTCCAAACCTATGATATAAGACATCCTAGCATGAAGAAAGTATGCCGTTAGTACTTTGAATGTACTTCTATATGAGATGAGGTTAGGCTAAAATACATGGGTTAACTGTGCATAAAGTAGTGACTGATTGAATAATATGAGATAACTGAGTAAGCATGCATGGAAACTGAAATTCTGAGAATGCAAGACCAAGCATTTATACATTTCTGAAATAATTTGTAAACTAAAATACTGAAATATAATAACTGAATAGTTGAGAATCTGGATGCTTTTGTCAACCAAACCTGAACTGAAATTATACTTGATATTATACTGAGACTGTGGGAGCTAGCTTTAACTAACATGACCCAAATCTATTGTTGGGGTCCAACCTGTAACTCCAATTGGAAGGGTGGTAGTACTGTGCCACAGGTACCAATACTGGCTGTGAGGATCCACTAATCTGATATCCCAAAGGACTTGGGGGTCACGCCTAACTAATGGGGGACCCCTCAAAGTCTACGGCGGCTCTGTAGGTTTGGAACTTAGGGACTACTACTAATGTCTCATGCCTAACTGATGGGGAGACAAATGCCTCATGCCTAACTAATAGGGGAGACACCATCCTTACATTTACTCATTGCTAAGTTTTACTCCTAAGTGAAAGACATTGATTACTGGACTAAACTAAGCTTAACTAAACAAACAACTAATCATAATAACTGACTGAATAATAATGCTCATGGTATATCTGAAATCATTATGAAGATTCTAAAATTATGTAAACAGCTAAGTATCGGGTGTTCATAGCCCTCCAGCACTGAGTTAAAATAACAATAAGGATATGTAAAGCTTTAAAAACCATAATAAAAGATCATTGCTCAAAACCCAATATTTAGACATTTCATCAAACACATAGGAGTCATGAATTTAAGCATAAGAATGGGTAAAACATGTGATTGAAAACATAGTTACAGTACTAAAATCACGAATTAGGGATTTAACATGAGGATTTCAATGCTCAAATCATATAAGGGCTCATTCCATAAAAAAACACTTGCAACATAACTTGTAATCAAAATCAATAACAACTTCATAGAGACAATTCATTATAAATATGTAGAAACTCATAAGTTGATATTAAAAGGGGATTCTTGAACTCCATGGGTGAAAAGGCCCCATGGATGAACATCACACACACCTTAAACCCATATGCTTGAAATAAGAATACAAATCTTTATGCTTTCTTGAATGTTCTTGGATTGGGGAACTTGAATTTCTTAGTTTCCTTGGATAACAAGTAATAGAGTTGATGTTCTTGGGAGATGATTCGGGTTTCCTTGAGAGAATAATTGGAGAAGAGGGGTAAATAATGCCCAAACTAGTGATATAAGTCGTCATTTAATGACTTGGATTAAGGGTAAGAGACATAATTTCCCCTCAGGGATTTTAAGTCATAACTGGAACGCAGATGACAAGCCTCATCGCTATTACGATCGTGATGGGAAGATATCGCGGCGAACTTCTGGAATCAAAATCTAAACATGACCCAATCCTCATCCAAAAAATCTGAAACTTCTTTGAGACATCATTCTTACACTTCTATACATGAATTAACTCAAAAACCAATGTCTTGGGGTCGGGAAGACTTATTTAAAAATTCTCAAAGTTAAGAGGCCAAAATAATACTAAGTACCCAACACTTCGTTAAATTTTTATACTTTAAGCCTCTTATACATGCAACTAGGAGCTTAACTAAGCTAAGAAAAGTATGCGGTATTGCATGTTGACATCTTATCAAACCATAAGATCTTGCAGTACCTGTTCACCTAGAAGGAGTTGAATCTTAGGCAAAAGAGATGTCTATATTTGCTAAAGGACTATGATATGAGTCCCATTATTATCTAGGTAAAGCTAACATAGTTGCTGATGCTTTTAGCAGGTTATCTAAGGGTAGTTTGTTGCATGTCAATGAAGAGAAACAAGGGTTGGTGAAGGATATTTACCATTTGGCTAATATTGGAGTTTATTTTTTAGACTCTAAGGATGGTGGTGTGATTGTTCAAGAGTTGGCAAAGTCCTCTCTGGGTGTCGAGGTGAAGAAGAAACAGGTTTCAGATCCTATTCTGATGAGAATTAAGAATGATGTCGGTCACTAAAAGATGATGGTTTTTTAGATTAGTGGTGATGGTATCTTGAGGTATTAAGGTAGATTGTGTGCTCCCAGTGTTGATGGGCTGCAAAAGAGGATCTTGGCTGATGCTCTTGAGTCGAGGTACACTATTCATCTAGGTTTGATGAAGATGTACCATGATTTGAAAGAGATGTATTAGTGGAATAACATAAAATAAGATATGGCAAATTTGATAGCTAAGTGCATAGTGTGTTATCAAGTGAAGGTGGAGCCCTTGAAGCCTGGTGGGTTGTTTTAAGAAACTGAGTTGCCTGTGTAGAAGTGGGAGGTTTAATATTGATTTCATTACCAGTCTCTCACAATCTCAAAATTAGTTTGATTCAATTTGGGTCATCGTTGATAGGATGACTAAGTCTGCTCACTTTTTTCCAGTGAAGATTTCTTGTTCTGCAGAGGATTATGCTTAGTTTTCAATCCAGGAAATCATCAAGTTGCATAGTGCTTTAATTTCCATCATATCTAAATAAGGCAATCAGTTCTCATCTCACTTTTGGTGTTATTTTCAAAGAGGTCTAGGAACTAAAGTGAGCCTTATCACCATTTTCCACCCTCAAGTGGATGGAGAAGCGGCAATGACTATTCATAAATTGGAGGATATGCTATGGTCCTGTGTGATTGACTTTGGTGGTAATTGGGTTGATCATTTTCCTCTTATTGAGTTGCGTATAACAATAGTTTTCACTCTAGTATTGGGATGGCTCCTTTCAAAGCCCTTTATGATAGGAGGTGTAGGTCTCCTATTGGTTGGTTTGAGGTTGGTAAGAATAGGTTATTCGGTCCCGACTCAGTTCACCAAGTCATGGAAAAGGTGAACTTGATTTGGGATAGATTTAAGGCTACCCAAAGTCGCCAAAAGTCCTATGCGGATGTTTGGCGAAGGGACTTGGAGTTTAATGCAGATAATTTGGTATTTTTGAAAGTATCTCCCATAAAGAGAGTAATGCGGTTTGTAAAGAAAGGAAAGATCAATCCGTGGTATGTTGGTCCCTTTCGTATTTTGAGGTGAGTGGGCCATAAGTCTTATAAGTTAGAGTTGCTATCTATGTTGGATTCTATTCATCCGGTCTTCCATGTTTCAATGTTGAAGAAGTGTGTGGGTGATCCTTTCTTAATTGTTCCTTTGGAGAGTGTTGGTATTTCCCGTTGTAATTTTGGATAGGAATTTCGTCATCTGAGGACTAAGGATGTTGCATCAATGAAGTTTCTATGGAGGAATATAAGGTCGAAGACGCTACTTGGTAAGCCGAAAAAGACATGAAGTCCAAATATCCATTCTTGTTTCCCACTTTGGATAATCGTGCTTGAGGTATGTATATTCCCTAACGTCTTTGTTTTTTGTCTTCATTAAAGATAAGTTTGGTTGTGATCTGTGTTAAATCGTGCTAATAGATGCCTTGACTCATCATTCGAGGATGAATGATCCTAAGGGGGAGAGGAATGAAATACCCTAGATTTTGGTCCTTGAAAATTTCTTAGCCTATGAGCTTACTGCCCAGACAATGACTCTCCTTATAAATCGTAGGGTGTCATTATGGGTCATAGGACCCCAATCGTATCCAGACCAGTGTTCTAGCCTAAAGTTTCTATTATGACTATGACTAGGAGGTTCTGAGTCTTAAAGACTCAATACAAGTCGTATAGTCCCAAACCATAGCCTTACCAGTAAAGATTTCCTAAGGTACTCCCTTGATCATGATTAGACTTAATGAGTCATAATGACTCAATACTAGTCTTAAGATACCAATCGTAGGGTGACCAGTGTATGCCTAAAATTTTCTATTTTGATTAGGACTTGGACCCTACGAGTCATAGGGTTACGTGATGAGTCATATGCTGATCCATAGTCATTGGCAAAAATTTTTAAGCTTTTGATTAGGGCACTTTGGACATTTTTCTATTTATCCACTTAGACCCTCTGTACATAAAACACCTTGGCCATTATTTCCAACTTTTATCAATCACAAACACTCTCTCAAATCCCTAAGGTAAGAACAAGCTAGGTTTTCTCAAAGTTGGTCATCTAAGGGTTCAAAGGTTAAATTCTCTCCATAATTCTTTGTCCTTTTAGGCATGCTACTCTTTCACAAATCTTAATTTGTAAAAAGCATGTGTTTTAAATAGTTTAATTGTATGGATTTGAATATGGGTTTTGACATGGGTTTAGGGTTTTGGAATGATTGATCCTTGAATTGTTTTCCCATGGTTTTCATGCATTGTTTATGCTTTTAATTGAATGTTTTTGAACTAATGGGGTGCATGGTTGTGGGAATTGAAATAGAGGTCAAGGTATTCCCCCAAATTGATGTTTTAAACTTGGAAATTGGTTTTGATAATTGTGATTCCTCAACCCACTTGTGTAAATGGTTTTGAATTGTGGAATTGTTACTTGGTTTGACTTACACACCTATAATATTGGATTGCACAAATGGTTAAACAAAGAATATAGATTTTGAAAGCCTTGTTAGCTATGTTTGATTTAATGAACAAAAGGGGTCGAGGCGTTCCCCCAAGTTAATGGAATTGTAATGGAATAGTTATGAGCTTACAGGCTAAATGGTATGACGATACCGTGGTGTGCCTTAATGTATGATTCCTTGGTTAATAAATAGGTTATGTTAAAATTGTTTTTAATTAGGCTTAATGGGGATTATGTAACTAAGCCATGAAGGTGTAGGTATCAATTTACTTATATTGGAAACTATCATTTGCCGATGTGAGGGTTGATCTAGATAACTGTGTGCATAGTTCACACCATTAATATATTTTAGATCTAGGATTCACGTAGGGTTGGGGCATTCCCTGTTCTTTCTTGATACCTCCAGTTTATGCGGTTAACTTTCACTGAGGCCTTTTTAGCAGGGGAAGTTGAACCCATATAGCCTATGGGTGTCTATTTATGATGGTTGAGCTACATAGTCCAGGATAATATTTTACTATTATGCTAAACCTTGTTCCCTACCCCCGCATCTAATATATATATGTATGCATGAATGTGAATATGTACAATGAGTTTGAAAATGAACTTTTGACTGACACTACTTTATCCTTACCTGAATTACATGCCAGTGTTTGCCCCATTAATCATCTCCGTACGCTTTATCCCCATCCGATATAGGGTCCGAAGGCACTTCTACTTTTCCTGCACAGTAATAGGTAATCTTAGAGTCGGTCATTTGTAGTGAAGTGGTGAGCTTCTATTCTCTGAAAAACTTGATCATTTCATCAGTTTTCCTTTCATAAATTAGAATTAAAGACTTTACATTTACATTGTCATTGTTAGCGTCAGGGGTATGTGCCGACATAGGTTTTTTTTGGTATAGAGGCTTTGTGGATTACTGTGGACTGGGTATCGGTTGTTGAAATTCTCAAACTTTGAGTTACCGTTTACTCTATCTTGTTATATGTTTTAAATTCATCCATTGACTGGTGTATTATATTGTGTTTGACTAGGAAAATAGAGTGGTCTCTGGTCCTCGATGAACTTTAGATACCTGTCATGGTCAGGCCCTGGTTCGGGTCGTGACACTTTACCTCGGATGTCTGAAGTATAGCATAACACTATCCACGTCTGCTTCTAGATTGAGCAACATCGCTACCACCACCATGAGCTCCCATACCTTTACTATTAGCATCTTTTGAACCACTCTTACTACACTGTGAGCCACCTTTTACTATGGATGCCATAGTAGAGCAAAGCTAAAGTTGAGAGAACTACTGAGTACTTCCATACATACGTGAAGGACAATCCTTGGTCAAATGGCCAACTTTATTACATACATAGTGTCACGACCTAAGGCTAGCCCCTAGTCGTGACTTGGTGCTTAAGGCCACAAGTGACCCCAGCTAACCCATGTCTGGTACCTGCTATGAGCATTGAATAAAATGAAGGTAAAATAACATGCGTGGAAAATAAACCAATAATGTATTGTCAATCTGAATACTGAAATATATTAAATGACATGTCTAAAGTATCTGATAGATAGTGGAAACTAGACTGTCTGTCTGAAAGCCTCTAAAACATAAGGAGTTAATGGGACAAACCCCCAACTAACTCCAATTGACTGAATCATAATGAAATATTGAAATAATATATCATGCCCTCGATGGATGAGGACTCACCACTATTGCTGTGGGGAACTGCTGAGCTATATAGGGATGGTCGGGAAACTGTGCGTCCGAACTATGTTATAAGACAACATAGCACAAGAGAAATGTATGCAATCAGTACTTTGAATGTACTGGTACGTGAGGTAAGGACTAACTAAAAATAGATACAACAAATGATGACTATATAGACTTTGTTTATTAAGATTCATGAGCCGTTATGATTCAAGTAACTATATAGCTTTGTTTCTAATTTGACTCGCTATGCATACTTGAGAATCAGATTTCCTTTTCTAATTCTTGTTTTGGTTCTTTCTCTTCGTATATGCACTCGGGAGCAAACAACTGGAGTCTTAAGGCTATATTCTCGTACCCGTATGGAGTCTCTAAATGAGACTTGACGTTACCCCTCATTCTAGCAAGGAGTCATATTCCATATTCTTAAGTCAAACCGACTAGCAGTCTAGTGCCTCTTTCTCTCTTTTGAACTTTACTTTTCATTATCGACACTTATTATTATTTCCCTTTAAAAATTTTGCACATTATTATTCGAAATTATTGTCTTGTTAGCTTTTATTCGAATTGGTCTAAATTATTAAATATGTTGGTAAATTTGATTGTTTCCTTCCCTGCTCTCTTTGGATATTAATTTTAGCATAATCACTAGGCTTCGACATTTAGTTTTGCATCCCTAGAAGTCTAAAAATTTGGTAGGTAAAATATGTCCTTTAAAATAATGATTGAGTTTGTTAGAATCCGTTAATGCTTCTTTAATATGAAATAGTAGCTTATCTTTAGAATCAATTTAGTTTCTTACTATATAATAATTTTGAAATTCCTTAAATATAAATTTTGTGGTAGATGGGCCTATTATCGCTAAACTCGGAAAATCGGCTTTACTAATTTTGGGTATGGTAAATCAAATTTTATTTTTATTAGTTTCAAATAAAAGATGGCACTTCGCAAGTCCCTTTTAAGGATTTCTAATGACAAGAAAAAATATTTTATTTATTTGTATCATAATAAATAATTCTCAAGTCACTAGATATTTGAACAATTATGTATTTTATGTATTTACTTAGTATAGGATAATTAACTTATTTTTATGAAATTTAATTTTAAAATGCAAAAGATTTTTTTTAAGATAAAGGAAAATGTAGAGTTCTTAACATAACTACCCTTTTAATTATTAATTGAACGTTTTTTTTCATATCTTTAAAATATATGATCTAAAATAGCTTTCTTCTCAATAAAATAAGGTTGCATAATTTTTAGGAAGTCTTATAAGCGAATTATCTTTGGTAATTTTGAAAAGTAGATTTTTGGCGCAATGTTCCATAATTTTTTTTTTTAAAAATCTTTTTGTTATAAATAACTAGCATGTTTTATATTATATATTTTTTTGTAATGCCTCCTTAATATTTTTCTTAATATAATTTTAATTGTTTTATTTAATCTAAGTTTTGCCGGTTAATCGTGATTAACGGATCCTTTAAGGTGCCTAATCCATTTTCTTAAGAATAATTAGAATCCTTACCTAGAATTTTAAGTTACGTAGACCTTAAAATGAAGTTTTTTTTCTTTTAATCACATAGTTTATAATAGGTGTCCTAATTCACCATAGAACTAATTAGGTAGTGACTTCTTTTCTTTTTAATTAGAAGTTTTCCAATATGTTGTACCTCTATTTGACCCGTGTTAAAATGAGGTGTAACAATCGTCCTCAGTTCAGCCCAAAATCTTTAGTCCCAGCTTCGTCTTCGGCTAGTGCACTAATGCCCAAATTGAGGAATGATAATAAAGATAGGGCGCCAGGCTCTAAATCCCAGGGTAGTGTGAACAATGCTTGAATAAATCCTCTTCTTCAGAAATGTGGCAGAAACCATCAGGGTGTCTATAGGGCTGGCAGCAACGTGTGTTTCGGGTGTGGTAAGCTAGGCCATAGGATCAGATAATGTCCTCAGGTGGGTTTGCAAAGTCAGTATAATTGTCCCCCAGTTCAGTCCTGTTGCCCGTCTCAGCAGTATGCCACTTCCAGTGCCACTAGTGGGCAGCGCCCAAATAGGCTCTATGCACTTTAATCCCGACAGGATCAGGAGAGTTCTCTTGATATGGTTACTGGTATGTTGCAAGTCTTTCATTTACTTGTTTATGCTTTGTTAGATCCTGGAGCTTCTCTATCCTTTGTAACTCCTTACATAGTCATCAACTTTGGAGTTAGCTCCAAAATTCTAACAAAGCCTTTCTCAGTCTCCACCTCATAGGGTAAGCCTATCATAGCCTGGCAGGTATACAAGAGCTGTCCAGTTATGATGTCTCAGAAAGTTACTCCAGCAGACCTTGTAGAGCTAGAGATAATGGATTTTGACGTTATTATCGGCATGGATTGACTCCATTAATTCTATGCTTTAGTTCATTGTAGGATCAAAATTATCTATTTTCAGTTCTCGAATAAACCAGTCCTTGAATGAAGGGGTAGTACCACAACACTTAAGGGTCAATTTGTTTCATGCCTTAGAGTGAGAAAAATGATATCCAAGGGGTGTATTTATCATCTTTTCTGAGTCAAAGACTCTAATCCTGAGGCTCCTAATCTTGAGTCAGTTTCAGTAGTGAGGGAGTTTCCATATATGTTCCCTGAAGATTTTCCTGGAGTTCCTCCCGAAAGGGAATTGACTTTGGGATAGACCTTCTCCTAGATACCTAGCCTATCTCTATTCAGCCATACAAAATGACTTCAGCCAAACTCAAAGAGTTGAAAGAACAGTTGAAGGATCTCCTAGATAAGGGATTTATCAGGCCCAACATATCTCCTTGGGTTGCACCAGTTCTATTCATGCAAAAGAAATATGGTTCTCTTAAAATATGTATAGACTATCGTCAGTTGAATAAAGTCATCATCAAGAATAAATACCCACTTCATAGAATCGATGACTTGTTCGACCAACTTTAGGGTGCCAGTTACTTCTCTAAGATAGAACTTAGATCCGGCTATCACCAGCTCAGAGTTAGAGAATGTGACATTCCAAAAATAGCTTTCTGAACTCGGTATGGTCACTTTAAATTTCTAGTCATGTCATTTGGTCTTACTAATGCCCCAATAACTTTCATGAACTTGATGAACATAGTGTTCAAGAAGTACTTGGACGTGTTCATCATAGTCTTCATCGATGACATCCTTGTCTACTTCTGTAACAAAAATGATCATGTAGATCACCTCAGAATAGTATTGTAGATTGTTATAGCCCATCAGTTATTTGCTAAATTCAGTAAGTGCAAATTTTGGCTAAGATCAATAGCTTTCCTTGGTCATATTATTTTTAGTGATGGCATTAGATTTGATACTCAAAAGACCGAAGCAGTAAGAAACTGGCCCAGACCCATCTCTCCATTAGATATCAGGAGTTTCTTGGGTTTTGCTGCCTATGACAGATGGTTTATTGAAGGATTTTCATCTATTGCATCCACCATTTCCAGATTGAATCAGAAGAAAGTCAAGTTCCAATGGTCATATTCTTGTGAGAAGAGTTTTCAGAAGTCGAAGACTCGACTCACTACAACCCCAGTTTTGACTTTGCCAGACGGTTTAGAAAGATTTGTTATATACTATGATACCTCTAGACAACTTAAGCCCCATAAAAAGAATTATCCCACCCATGATCTTGAGTTACCAGCTGTTGTGTTTTCCTTAGAGATTTGGAGGCACTATTTGTATGGGGTGCATATTGATGTATTTACAGACCACAAAAGCTTGCAGTATATATTTTTGTAGAAAGACTTGAATTTGCATTAGAGAAGGTGGTTAGAGTTGTTGAAATACTATGTAATGAATGTTCTGTATCATTCGAGCAAGGCCAATGTAGTGGTAGACGCCCTAAGTAGGTTGTCCATGGGTAGTGCTGCTCACGTTGAGGATGGTAAGAAGAAGTTAGTTCAGGAAGTTCATCATCTTGCTAGACTAGGTATCCGTTCAGTTGATTCAGCTGAAAGTAGTGTTTGGGTGCAAAAAAGTTCAGAATCTTCATTAGTTTCCAAAGTAAAAGAAAAACAGGAAAGGGATAAAAAGTATAGGTTTTCTCCCAAGGGGGAGATGGTGTGTTATGTTGTGAGGGTAGGCTATGTGTACCATATGTAGATATCATGAGACAACAAATTCTTGTTGAAGCGCATGGTGCGTATTACTCTATTTATTCAGGGGCCACTAAGATATACCGCGACTTGTGGGGAGTCTATTGGTGGAGTGAGATGAAAAGGGACATTGTAGAAGTTGTGGCTAAGTGCTCTACTTGTCAGCACGTGAAGATTGAGTACCAAAAGCCTAGTGGTTCTATACAGGAGTTATGTATTTCCACATAGAAATGGGAAGAAGTGAACATGGACTTTATGACGAGTTCGGCTCGTACTCGTTGTTAGCATGATTCAAATTGGGTCATTGTAGATAGAATGATAAAGCCCGCCCATTTCTTGCCAGTCCATACTTCTTTTTTAGCTGAGGACTATGTTAGGCTCTATATCAGAGAGTTGGTTAGGTTACATGGTGTCCCAATGTCTATCATTTTAGATAGAGGTATGCAGCTCACCTCTCATTTTTGGAGAGCCTTCTAAAAGGGTCTGGGTACCAATGTCCATCTTAGTACAGCCTTCCACCTTCAGACAGATGGTCAAGTAGAAAAGACTATTCAGATATTAGAAGATATGTTGAGAGCATGTGTCGTTGGCTGTAAGGGTTGTTGGGATGACCATTTACCTTTGATTGAGTTCGCATATAGTAACAACTATTATTCCAGTATTGAGATGGCTCTGTTTGAGGCCCTTTAAGGGAGGAGATATAAATCTCCCATTAGTTGGTTTAAGGTAGGTGATGCCGCAGTGGTAGGGCCTGACTTAGTGTCTGATTCTTTAGAGAAAGTATAGTTCATCAGGGAGAGTCTTGACAGCCCAGAGCTGACAGAAATCATATACATATGTGAGAAGGAAAGATCTTGAATTTAACGTTGGTGACTTTGTGTATTTGAAAATCTCTCCCCTGAAGGGAGTGAAGCAGTTTGGTAAGAAGGGAAAGCTTAGTCCCCGATATGTTAGTCCTTATAGGATTCTGAGTAGTTTTGGAAAGGTAGCCTATGAATATGAGTTGCCTGATGACCTAGCATCAGTGCACCCAGTATTTCATGTCTCATTTCTAAAGAAGTACATATGTGACCGAGCAGTTGTAGTCCCCATAGAGAGTGTATATATTCAGAATAGTCTCTCTTCTGAAGAGGTCTCAGTCAAAATCCTCTATCGTCAGACTCGCAGACTAAGGAACAAAGAAGTTCCCTTGATCAAAGTTCTTTAGCGGAACTAGTCCATTGAGGGATCCACTTGGGAAGTAGAAGCAGACATGCAAACCAAGTACCCTCATCTTTTCTTCGCAAACTCAGACTCAGCTTAAGGTAACAATCTTCCTTAGATTTAATCGGTTACATGCTTAGTTCCAGTTGCATATCATTCTCATATCATTCATACATTCATTAATCAACTAAGTCATGTGCCATGTTTAAGATTCAATCACATTTGTTGTATGTGTCATAGTAATCACAGTTTCTCAGCTTAACAAGCCTCATTGGAGGACGAATATTACTAAGGGCGAGATATTGTAAGACCCTGTATGATCCTAGGTTTTTTCAGCTCATTCTTGAAAGTAGGAAGGGGTTCAAGACTTAGAATATTTTACTAAGTGTTAGGACTTAGACATTTATAGAGCCCTAAACTTTGATGAATTTATTCTCGACCTTCCTGATATTAGAAAGTTAGTTTCTAAGTTGATTCATGATCGGGGAAGTCAATAATACATCTCGGGTGAGTTTTGGATTTTTCAAACAAGTGTAAGAGTGTGTTTGAAACTCAAAAACAGCAGCTCAGGGTGATTAGCCAGCGACGCCCTGCCCAGTCTGGTGCTGGGGGGAGCCCGCGATGCCCTACCCAAAGCGGTGCTCCAAAGCCCACGGTTCCCTGGCCAATCCAGTCCGTGTATTTTCTACAGTTTTGTTCTACATTTTTATGTGCAAAAAGGTCTTTTACCTTTACCCAAGTTTTTCAAAACATGAGATTTGAGTCCCACAACATTTTTGCCCCCAAATTGATATTTTCACTTCAAACCTCTCAAGAACAAAACCCTAGGTTCATCAAACTCAAGTCCAAGTCTCAAGAATTTACCATCAATTCTTACAAATTTAGAAAACAAGGTATGTTTAGGTGTTCATCCTTGGATTCTTTCCACCCGTGGAGTTCAAGAATCCTTTTTGAGAACTTAAATTATGATTTACATTCTTAAATTGAATTGTGTTCATGAATATGTTGTTGTATGGGTTTCAAACTAGGAAGATTATGAATTTCATATAAATAAACTAGCATGTGTGTTGATTTATGTACTCCTCATGTCATAACCCATGAATTGTGAGTTGAATATTGTACCCATGATATCCCCATGTTATTCTTTCTCATGTACAAGAATCATGCTCCCCAAGTGTTTGAAAAAGTGTCTATGTGAATGAATTGTGCATGGTGTCCTAATTGTAATACTCTTAGAGTTGTGATATGGTTCCATTATTTATGCTATCGAGTCCTGGGGGTATCGTATACCCAAAATTAGCTGCCTACTTAGTTTCTAGACGTAATAGATAATCCCGTAGTATCCCAAATAGTAGCATTCGGTCAGTTAATAGAATCAGCATGAGTTCAATCAAGCTTAGTACAGTTTAGTTGTAACGCCTTGAGAGTTCACCCTAGGCGTCACAAGGTGCTTGCAGCCCCAAAAGACCATAAGCTAACCCATGCTGGCACTCGTTGTGAGTAATGAATAATGTAACAAGGAAAACATATGCAGAATTTAACTAGAATGACATAAGGTTTTAAAAACAGTAATCAATACTGAAACATGATGTTAACATCTGAAAACATACTGAAATTTGACTAACTCTCTGTAATAGTCTGAAAGCCTCTAACTGAATGACTGAGGAGTTGATGGGACAAGTCCCCAACTAACTCCGACTTTCTGCTAAAACAAAGAAATTGAAATAAATATAACTGGTCCTCAAAACATGAGGACTCACCACTTCAGTTGTCACTGGTGTGCTGAGATAACTAAGTACGGTCGGGAACCTGAGTGTCTGAACCTATGATATGAAACATCATAGTACAAGAAAAGAGTATGTGGTCAGTACTTTGAATGTACAGGTATGCTAAATGAGGTAAGGCTAATATGCATGGGTTTATGTGCATAAATGATAGCCAACTGAATGACCAGCATGTGATAACTGAACATAAAGTAATAACTAGCTAAATGATATAAAGTAACTTAGTAAGCATGCATGGAACAGAGTCTGTCTAGTTAGCATGAGAATACTGAATATAAATGTGTGAAAGCAGTAAAATCTATGAATGCATGACCAAACATATAATATGTTTCTGATATGGTCTGTGACTAAAATACTGAAATCTAAAAACTGAATAACTGATAAACTGTATGCTATGGTCAAGCAAAACTAAACTGAGTTTTGAACTGAATAGTGAAACTAAAACTGTGGAAGGTATTATCTAACTGACAGGACCCAGTCTGAGCTGATCGGGGTCCAACCTGTGACCCCAGTTGGAAGGGTGTAAGACCCCATAAAATTTCAAGCCTAACTCAGTCCCTTATAGCATGAAAAGAGGCCCCAGACTTAGAAAATTTTAAGCTAAGTATTGGCACTTAGTCTTATTTTGGCTTGATATTTCCATGAACTTATTTTTGACCCTTACTACCTTAAAAATATTGATTCTTAGGTTGATTCATAATCAGGGTTGTCAGTAGGTGTTTTCGGACGAGTTTTGGATTTTTTGAACATCGTTTGAGGCATTCTTAGGAGTCCAAAATAGTGGATGGATGCAATCTTGATGCGTTGCAACACCTATCGCATTGATAGATATTTTTCCCAAGCTCCCAGTTCAAATTCCAGTAAGCTGATGAAATCTTGACATATCACGTTGGTCATCGCATCGACCCCATTGACGCAATGCGTTGGTCTGTGTTTCGCTGGGCACATTTTTAGTAATTTAAAATCCCACATTCAAAGGGGAAATTAGGTCAAATCCCCACCCTATTCATCCTCAAAACACGTGATTTAGCCATCCAAAAGCAAAAATTCATTATTTCTCTCAAATTTCCTCAACAACAAACCCTAGGTATGTTAAGTGTTCTCTCCAATTATTTCTCTCCAATTTCAAATTCAAACTTCAAGAACACACCATCAATCTTCACGAATTTAAATGCAAGGTATGTTAAGTGTTCATCCAAGGGTTTCCTTCCACCCTTGGAGTTCAAGAACCCCTTTTAAAATCTTAAGTTAATAGTGTTATGAATTACATATACCAATTGCGTTGTTTTCATGTTCATGTTGTTGTGTGGGTTTTCAATCCAAGATTTAATTACAGTTTTCATGAATATAAGATATCATGTATGTAATTATTGAAATCCCCATGTTGAAACCCTTGAATTGAGAATTGATATTGTAGTCATGATGTATCAACATGTTATTCATGCCCAAGTACAAGATTATGCCTCCTAGGTGTTTGATAAAATGCTTAGTTGAGTAAATTGTGCAATTATACTTCATTGGTGACCCTAATGTTAAATTCATGCTATTACTACGTGTTTAAATTACTATCATGCTAAAGTTATGCCTTGAAAGTGTTTGATAGAATATCCATGTGAGTTGAATAGTGTAATTATGACATGTAGCATGTATTCCTATTTATGTACAAGTTCATGACTTCTAAGTGCCCGATGAAATGTCCTAATGATTGCATTGTGATCAGTAGATCATTCCCATGTTTTCAAGTGTTGCCATGTTTTATGATTATAAATGCTATTGAGTCATGGGGGTATTCAATACCCAAAAATCTAGTTGTTTACCTAGAATCTCAATAGCTACAGATTAGTCTCAGTAGTATCATGAACAATACAGTAGTACTCAGTTAGATAACAGAACTCAGTAATAGTTCAGTCAAGCCTAGTACAGTCTAGTGATCAGATCAGTGTCTATTCAGTTGAGAGTAGGATTCAGCACCGAACAAACCTAGGGATGGGGGCATTCTTTCTAACATAGGGTTGACCCTTAGTAGTAGTCCCTGCGTTACAGAACTACATAGCCAGCGTAGGTTGAGATATATTCCCACCAGATAAGGGTTGATACATCTCGTATGAGTTTTCCTGCCAGTGATCGTTAACGAAATATTTTCCTACCAGATAGGGTTTAACTCATAGCCATTGTTAGTGTCCCTTGCAAGGTGCTAACTCCCTTCCAACTGAGGTCACATATTGGACCCCAACTCATTTTATAATTGGGGTATGTCAGTTAGATGAGCACTCGCACTATTATAGTTTTAGTTTTAGACTCAGTACAGAACTCAGTTCAGTTCTTCAAGATCAGGAGTGTCAGATATAATCACCCAGTTCAATATAAAACTCACTTTAGTCCTATAGAATTAGGACTGTCAAAAATAGTCACCTAGATAGTAGTATATATATATATATACATATATCTAGATATATGCACAATAGTGCATAACCAGTATTTACAGTAGTTCAGTCATACATATACTCTCAGTCAGTTACATGCATGTTATTCAGTCAGTTATTGTTCAGGCATATGAACCCATGTGTTCAACCTTACATCACTTAGCATACTAGTATATTCAAAGTACTGATGCATACTCTATCTTTTGCACTATGATGTCTTATATCATAGGTTCAGACACATAGGCTCCTAACTGTACTTATGATCTCGGATTATCAATGACAGATATAGTGGTGAGTACTCATAGTTCGAGGACAAAGTCAACCTTTCAGTATTTTAGTATATTTTTTAGTAGTAGGAGTTAGTTGGGGACTTGTACCATCAACTCTTCCTTCAGATAGTTAGAGGCTTTCGGACTAGACAATTTCAGACAGATGTTCAATTTTTAGTATTTATTTATCAATAATTGATTTCAATTATGAACCTTATAGTAGATTTAGCCTAATTTCCTCATTAGTATAGTATTTTATTCAGTTATTATTGTAGGTACTAGTAATAGGTTAACTTGTGGACCTTCGGGATCGTAAGCACCGTGTGGCATCCGGGGTACAGACTTAGGGTGTTACAAACTTAATATTAGAGCTTAAGGTTCAACAGAGTCCTAGGGAGTCTAAAAGCCGCATCTAGTAGAGTCTTGTGCATAAGTTTGTAGCGCACCACACTTATGAACAAGAGGCTATGAGGCATTTTAGGAATAAGTTCCCTTTTTTTAGTATCCATATCGTGCGAGTGAGCATGAGCTCAAGTTAAACTCTCAGTCTAATTCCTATTTTTCTTTCGTTTACAGAACATGCCTCCTAAAAGGACCAACGAAAGAAGGACTGGGAATTAGCCAGTGCCTCTGCCTATTCAAGAAGACCCCCTGAATGAGCACGTTTCTTATGCAGACTTTAGGGCAGCTTTCACCACCCTATCTCATTCTGTGGCAGCCTAAAATGAATGCCCAACTACTGGCCAGACCAACCCAGTGGCTAGTACTACTGCAGCTAGAATTTGGGACTTCACCCGAATGAATTCTCCATCATTTATCGGGTCTAAGTCTGAAGAGAACCCACAGAAATTCCTTGACATGGTGCAGAAAGTCACAAATATCATGGGGTAACAACTAGTGAGAGTTTGATTTAGCCACATATCAGTTATAGGTTATGGCTCACTCATGGTTCAAGCAGTGGAAGGTAGAGTGGGCCACAGATGTAGGTCCCCTAGAATAGGAAGAGTTTGCTACTTCTTTTCTGGATAGGTTTTTCCCACTAGAGTTAAGGGAAGCTAAGGTTTTGGATTTTATTAATCTGAAGTAGGGCAACATGGCAGTGAAGGAGTATAGAAATGTAATACTGATTAGGAAGATGGATATATCTGGGATCATGGTCCATGCTCAACACATAGAAGAGGCTAAGAATAAAGAAAAGGAGAGGGAAATAAGAGAGTTATAATAGGTACCTTCAACTTTATTCAGCCTAAGTCAGAGGGTAGTAACCGTCCTTAATTCCACTTAAAATCTTTAGTTCCAACTTCGTCCTTAGCCAGGGCTCCAGTGTCGAATTTAGAGATGACAATAAAGATAGGGCTCCTATCCCTAAATCTCTAGGTAGTGTTAGCAGTGCTCAAACAAATCCTCTTTGCCAGAAATATGGCAGAAACCATCAGGGTATCTGCAGAGATGGTAGTGATGTATGTCTTAGATGTGGAAAGCAAGGCCATAGGGTCAGAGAGTGTCCTCAAGTAGGTTCACAGAGTCAGCATAATCGTCCTCCAGCTCAGTTAGGATGCCCAAATCAGCAGGGTGCCACTTCTAGTGCCACTAGTGGGCAGCGCCCAAATAGACTTTATACACTTCAATCTCGATAGGATCTGGAAAAAATTCTCCTAATGTGGTCACTGGTATGTTACAAGTTTATCATTTACATATTTATGCTTTGCTAGATCCAGGACCTTTCTTATCCTTTGTAACTCCTTATATAGCTGTTGACTTCTGAGTCTGTCCCGAAATCCTAGCAGAGCCTTTCTCAGTCTCAACCCCAGTGGGTAAGTCTATCATAGCCCAATGGATATACAAGAACTTTCTAGTTATGGTATCTCAATTAGTTACTTCAGCAGACTTAGTAGAGTTAGGGATGGCAGATTTTGATGTCATTCTTGGCATAGATTGGCTTCATTCATGCTATGCTTCAGTTGACTACAGGAACAAAGTTTTCTATTTTTAATTTCCAAATGAACTTGTCCTAGAATGGAGGGGTAGTACCTTAGCACTTAGGGGTCAACTTATTTTCTACTTAAGGGTGAGAAAAATGATATCCAAGGGGTATGTCTACCATCTTATTCAAGTTAAGGATTCTAGTTTTGAGACTCCTAGTCTTGAATCAGTTCCAGTAGCATGTGAATTCCCAGATGTGTGTCCCAAAGATCTTCTCGGAGTTCCTCTTAAAAAGGAAATCGACTTTGGAATAGACCTTCTTCCAGATACTCAACCTATCTCTATTTTGCCATACAAAATGGCTCCAGTAGAACTCAAAGAGTTAAAAGAACAGTTAAAGGATCTCCTAGATAAGGGATTCATCAAACCCAATGTATCCCCCTGGGGTGCACCAGTTCTATTCATGCATAAGAAAGACGGTTATCTTAGAATATATATTGTCTATCGTTAGTCAAAAAAAGTCACAGTCAAGAACAAGTATTCACTTCCCAAAATTGATGACTTGTTTGACCATCTTCAGAGTTCTAGTTACTTTTCTAAGATAGACCTTAGATCAGGCTATCATCAGCTCAGAGTCAGAGAATGTGACATTCTGAAAACACCTTTCAGGACTTGGTATGGTCACTTCAAATTTCTAGCCATGTTATTTGTTCTTACCAATGCCCCAATAGCCTTTATAGACTTAATAAACTATGTGTTCAAGAAGTACTTGGACATGTTCATCATTTTCTACATTAATGACATTCGTGTCTACTCCTGCAGTAAACATGATTATGCAGACAATCTCAGAATAGTATTACAGACCTTCAGATCCTATTATCTATTCGCCAAATTTAGTAAGTGTGAATTTTGGATAACGTTAGTAGATTTCCTTAGTCATATAGTTTCCAGTGATGGCATTAGAGTTGATTTTCAAAAGACCAAAGCATTGAGAAACTGCCCAGACCCGTCTCTCCATCCAATATCAGGAGTTTCTTGGGTTTGGCTGGCTATTACCAATGGTTTGTTAAGGGATTTTCTTTTATTGCATCCCCTATGTCCAGATTGACTTAAATGAAAGTTAAATTCCAGTGGTTAGATTCGTATGAGAAGAGCTTTCAGGAGTTGAAGTTTTGCCTCACTACAGCCCCAGTTTTGACTTTACCAAATGTTTTAGATAGATTTATGGTATATTATGATGCTTCTAGAGTTGGTTTGGGGTCTATTTTGATGCATAGAGGTAAGTTCATAGCCTATGCCTCTAGACAACTTAAACCCCCATGAAATAAATTACCCTATCCACGATCTTGAGTTAGCAACTGTAGTGTTTGCCTTAAAGATTTGGAGGAACTATTTGAATGGGGTCTATGTGGATGTGTTCACCAATCATAAAAGCCTGCAGTACGTGTTTTCTCAGAAAGACCTAAACCTACATCAGAGAAGGTAGTAAGAGTAGTTAAAAGACTATGACATGAGTGTGATGTATCATCTAGGCAAGGCCAATGTTGTGGATGATTATCTCAGTAGGATGTCTATGGGTAATGTTCCTCATGTAGAGGATGGAAAGAAGAAGTTAGGATAGTAAGAAGAAGTTAGTTCAGAAAGTTCATCACCTTGACCAACTAGGTGTCCGCTTAGTTGATTCGGCAGAGGGTAGCGTATGGATGCAGAATAGTTCAGAATCATCTTTGGTTTCCAAAGTAAAATAAAAGAAGAACAAAGATCTCAATTTAGTTAAGCTGAAAGAGTCAGTCAGGATCAGAAGGTAGAGGTTTTCTCCCAAGGTAGATGGTGTGAGACAGAGGATTCTTATAGAGGAACATAGAGTGCGTTACTCAATTCACCTAGGGGCTATTAAGATGTACCACGATTTTTGAGAGGTCTATTGGTAGAGTCGGATGAAAAAAGACATTTCAGAGTTTGTGGCTAAGTGCTCTACATGTCAACAGGTTAAGATTAAGCATTAGAAGCCTAGTGGGTTTATGTAGGAGTTCAGTATTCCTACGTGGAAGTGGGCGAAAATGAACATGGATTTTGTGATGGGCCTGCCCCATACTCGTTGTCAACATGATTTGATTTGGGTCATTATGGATAAGCTGACCAAGTCAGCTCATTTCTTACTAGTTCATACCTATTTTTTAGCCGAGATTATGCCAAGCTCTAGGTTAGAGTGTTTGACAGATTGGATAGAGTTTCATTGTCCATCATTTTAGATAGAGGTACACTGTTCACCTCTCATTTCTAAAAAGCCTTCCAAAAGGGTCTTGGTACCCAAGTTCACCTTACTATAACCTTGCATCCTCAGATGTATGTTCAAGAAGAAAGGACCATTCAGACTTTAGAATATATGTTAAGAGCTTGTTCCATTGACTTTAAGGGTAGTTGGGATTACCACTTGCCTTTGATTGAGTTCACGTATAATAAAAACTATCATTCTAGCATTCAGATGGCTCCTTTTGAGGTGCTCTATAGGAGGAGATATAGATCTCCCATCGGTTGGTTTAAAGACGAAGAGGCCACAGTAGTAGGGCATGACTTGGTATTTAATACCTTAGAAAAAGTTCAGTTGATCAGGGAAAGGCTTGAGACAACTCAGAGACAATAGAAATCTTATATAGATGTTTGAAGAAAGGATCTGGAGACTAAGATTGGTAATTTTATGTAATGACCCGAGACTACCCCTAGTCGTTACAGGGTGCTCATGACCCCGAAGGACCACAAGATAACTCTTTTTCCAATGTCCGTACCTGAACACTGCACAATATCTGAAAATAAATGCAGAAAAAAACCATAAGGTTCAACACATCTATAAATACTTAAAACTGAAAACTGAATACTAATACATCCGTTCAAAAAGACTCTAACTGTCTGAACTGTGGAGGTGATGGGACATGTCCCCAACTAACTCCGTCAACTAAAAATAAAAAAATTCTGATGTATTAATAATACAAGGATTATCCTCGAATAAAGAGGACTCACTTCTACGTCTACTGCTGCTGACTAGGACTGAACTGCTGAGGTAACTCTGGATCACGTGCCTCTGGACCTATGGTGTCAAATAAAACACCATAGTACAAATGCGTCAGTACAGGAATGTACCGAGTATACAGATGAGGTAAGGATAAATGAAAGGGCTCATGCACGAACAATTACATAATTGAATTATTATGAGAGTACCGAATGAGAACACATACAGGGATGTACAAATCATATTCAATATTATCACAACTCTAGATACTGAAATTCAGATACCGCTTTACTGTCATCTGAACTCACTACTAACACTGAGATACTGAGCCGCCATCCCTTTCCTCACTCTGTTCTAGCTCCTTCTCCAAATTGAAAGACTCTGAACTGAATTCTCAATTGAACACAAACTGAACTAAATCTGATACTGATCATGTTTCTCAAATGATCTGACTGAGTTAAGCTAAATTCACATGGTTTTGTATCTGATGAAATACACTGAATCACGGTATCTGACTGAAGATACAAAGTTTGGATAGATTACTCGGTTACTACCGAGGCCAGAACTGAACACTTGAATACTATAAGATCTGAGCTAAGTACAAATTTGAGACTAAGTTACTAGAGATACTGAGATTTCAGAGATTTCTTAAATCCTCTATCTATATGAGGATACAGAGTTCTATAACTCACTGAGTTCTGAGAATCATGGCTCGACTGGGATTATTGTGTAAACTAACACAGGCTCTAGACAATAGCTAAATTGTTGGGTATAAATACCCCAGGACTCTATAAGATAAAAGTAAAACATAGCCATTCTTGACTAGTCATAACTGCGGTCATTCATTCATCGTCACAATCACTAAAATATCTCTTCAAGCATTTGGGAATCACAACATATATTCACCATCACAATCACTAAGGCATCACTTCAAGCAGTTAGGAATCATAGTTATCTATTCACCATCACAATCACTAAGGCATCACTTCAAGCATTTAGGAATCATAACATATATTCACCATCACAATCACTAAGGCATCACTTCAAGCACTTAGAAATCATAAACATCTATTCATCATCACAATCACTAAGGCATCACCTCAAGTATTTAGGAATCATAAACATCTATTCATCATCACGATCACTAAGGAGTCACTTCAAGCATTTAGGAATCATAGACATATAATAGCGTAGGGGAAACATGTTACTAGATCATACTCCATTCAACAAGGTCTTACATTAAGTACTTCGCACGTATATTAGTCTTGGCCTGTATTAGATAGCACATGATTGGGGAAACTTCATACTATCATGTCTCAACTTACTCGTCAAACACTTGGCATGTATTAAAGGCTTAGCATGCATCAAAGAGCAGTAATTGGAGAATTTACTACTATTATGTCTCAACTTGTTCACTAAGGCCTTTCAACAAATATGACGCATGCATGGGTTTACACCTAATTGGGGATTTCATGCTATGATATCACAATTCATTTACCAAGGCATTTCATCAAACACTAGGCATGCATGGGCTTGCTCGCAATTTGGGGTTTCCTAATCAACATTCCATAATGGCCCTAATTCTTCACATAAGTATTTTATCGAACATATGGGGAGCATTCTTTGCTTATTCAACCATTTCCACACTTAATTGCCATGAACACATCATCTAACAAGCAAATTGAAGAGGCTTTATCATGAACATCACATACTAGGGTCAAAGCTTGAAAACTTTGTAAACAATCATGAATTAGAACTCAATAATAGATGGAACATCAATTTCAACTTACATGAATCATTTAAAACCATAAACACAAGATTTTTGAATTTTATAAAAAGGGTTCTTGAGCTTCTTGGATTAAAGGGACCCAAGAATAAACATCTACATACCTTGGGAAAACTCTTTTCTTGAAAGTTCTTGGAGAGATTCGTGATTCCTCTTGATTTCTCTTGATCTCTATTGATTTTTCTTGAAGAAGAAATAAGGTTTTTGATTTTTTAAAACCCTAGTTTTGATGTTGAAGATGTAAAATGAGGCTGAGAGCTTTTATTGGGTATATATAGGGGCTGAAAAAGAGTGAGAAAAGAACAAAAATCCCTTGGAATTAAACTAAAAAATCCCAATTTTACATGCTGGAATGACGCATCACAATTGTACCAGTTCACTGGAAATTGAACAATTGGGAAACTGCATGACAGCGCGACGCAGTGGCAATCATGTTTCCACCTTGGTTGCAAACTAGAAAGGCACCGCAACGCAGTGGAATCATGTTGGTGCACTGGAAATTGATGATTCTAAAATTAATCCTTGGCGTGACGCGCTATAATCATGGAGGCTCACTGGATTTTGATGATTGCTATTTTGGCGGGCTCTGCGATGCGCTAAAGTGCCAGGTGGCATACTGTATCACTAAAATAGCTCTAACTCTTTGATCGAGTATCAGATTTGGGTGAATTTGGTATCGATAGAAAGCTTATTCAACACTCTACATGTCAAAAAGTCAATATTAGGGAAATTCTACATGGTTCAAAGTATTTCACACTTGGGAAGACATCTCTTAAACTTTTGGGACCAAATTTTCTCTTCACTGAACTCACTCTAAGGCTCAGACTAGGAGAGAATTTTATGGGGTGTTACATTTTGAGTATTTAAAAATCTCTTCAATGAAGGTAGTGAAGAGGTTTGGCAAGAAGGGGAAACTTAATCCCCGATATGTCTGTCCTTACTGAATTCTCAGCCATTTTAGGAAGGTAGCTTACGAGCTTGAGTTGCCTCCAGAATTAGATTCAGTGCATCCAGTTTTTCATGTCTCCTTGTTAAAAAATTCACCCATGGAGTCCAAGACCACTTTTTAGTTTTGAATTATGAGTTTTACACGTTTAAGTTGAACTATCTCCATAAATCTCTTGATAATTTGATTTTAAGTAATGATTTTTAGTTCTTTCAAGTGGAATGAGCCATATCATGTTTTGAATGTTGCAATTCCCATGTTATGTTCAGCTAATTTTGAGTAAATCCCTAAGTTATGAACTTAACCATGTAATCCTATTGTTTTCTCATGTCTAAGACATTCCCAAGATACAATTTTTACATGTTTGATGAAATGCCATGTTGGGTATTTGAACCATGATCACATATTATAGTATTTCCAAGTTTAATACATAATATTTATAATTATTTAGTGCTGGTGGGTTATGAACACCCGATACTTAGTTATTTTGCATAATTTCAGTATCTCAGAATAATTTAATTTAAACTATGAGTATTATCATTCAGTCATTTGTTATGATCAAACCAGAATAAGAACTGTCATCTGTATGTTAAATTAAATTAAATTCAATTCAGTCCAGTATCAGTGTCATTCAGTTGGGAGTAACACTTAGAATCGAGTAAACTTAGAGAAAGCGTCTCCCCGATCATTTAGGCATGGGGCATTAGTAGAAGTCCCTAAGTTCCAGACCTACAACACCACCTAGATTTTGAAGGGTCACCCGTCAGTGAGGTATGACACCCTTGTCCTTCAGGACATAATCCTTGTGGATCCACATCATCTGCCAGTGCTTGTACCCTTGGCAAGGTACTGGCACCCTTCCAACTGGTATTATAAGTTGGACCCCGATAATAGATTTAGGGCATGTCAGTTATAGCTAGCTCCTACAGTCTTAGTGCAGTACTCAGTGTATGTTTAGTTTATGTTTTCTTGAATTATAGACTTTTAGATATTCAGTTTTATAGCATTTAGTCTTTCAGATTACAAATTATCTCAGTAACATAACAGATATACACTTAGTCTTGCATTCTTAGATTTTACAAGTTCATGTATTCATGCACAGTTACCCATGCATTTTAGCCTATTCTTATCTCATAGACCAGTATATTTAAAGTACTGACTGCATACACTTCTTTGTACTATGATGTCTTATATCATAGGTTTAGACACTCAATTTCCTAACCGCTCATAGACATTTCAGCATTACTCAGCAATAGCAGTGGTGAGTCCTTATCTATCGAGAAAATAATTATTCATTTTAGCTATTTCAGTAGTTTAGTGCATTCAGTCAGTCAGAGTTAGTTGGGGTCTTGTCCTATCAACTCCACAACTAGATAGAGGCTTTCTAACTTTCAGATAGTCAGTTAGACAGTTAGTCAGCTTTATCAGTCTTATCAGTTGTTTTTAGATAAACAACTTGGTTTTTAGCATTTTATCAGATGCTTTTAGAATTATGATTTAGTTGTACTATCTGTATCTAGATTTGTAGTTATTTATCATTTTATCTTCCGTGTATATGTGTTTATCTCTATTTTGTCCAATGGTCGTAGTAGGTACCAGTTCATGGGTTTCCTTTTGGTTACTTATGACCATAATCACCATTGTTGCAACTAGGGGGTAGCCTTAGGTTGTGAAAAAACTTAGTATCAGAGCTCAGAGTTTTTAAAGTGTCATAGGGAGTTTGAAAGCCGTATTGTGTAGAGGCTTGTGCATGGGTTTGAAGCGCTCCATACTTATCGACAAGAGGCTACAAAATGTTTTCAGAAAAGTTTCTCTTCCTTCAGTATTCATGTTGTGCAAATAAGAATGAACTCTACTTAAACTCTCTTTTTAACTCATCCATCATTCTGTTTACAGATAATGCCTCCCAAAAGAAACAATGAAATAAGGATCGGGAATCATCCCGCACCACCACTTGTTCAGGAAGATCCCTTGAATGAGCATGTCACTCATGCTGAATTAAGGGACACTTTCATGACTCTAAACCAATTAGTAGCTGCTCAAAATAATCGGCAAGATACTTTCCTAGCCAATCTAGTGGAAAATACAACTTCAACTAGGATTTAGGGTTTTACTTGAATAAATCCCCCTCTATTTTTGGGATCCAAATCTGAGGAGGATCCGCAGAAGTTTCTTGATATGGTTTAAAAATTGACAGATATCATGGGTGTCACATCGAGTTAGAGTGTAGAGTTGGCTGCATATTAATTGCAAGACGTATCTCACACCTGGTATAAGTAGTGAAAGAAGGATAGAGGTGTTGATGCAGGGCCTATTGAGTGGGAGGAGTTTGCTACTACTTTTCTAGATAGGCTCTTTCCATTATAGTTGAGGGAGTCTAAGATTCAAGAGTTCATTAATTCGATGCATAGTAATATGAGTGTGATAGAATACTCACTTAAGTTTACATAGTTGACGAGGTATGCTCTTTTGATAGTGGCTGATAATAGGTGTAGAATGAGTAAGCTTGTGTCTGGGGTATCAAATAGTGTGATCAAGGAGTACAGGACCACAAAGTTTATTAAGGATATGAACTTATCTAGGCTCATGGTTCATGCCCAGTAGATTAAGAAAGAGAAGCTTAAGGATAAAAAGAGAGAGAATAATAGGGCCAGAACATATAGTTTCAACATTTCTCAGTCGAGGTCAGAGGTTAGTAATCATTCTCATTTTTTTTCATAAGTTTTCATTTCTATCTCCATCTTCATCTAGTGCTCCAGTGCCGAAGTTTAGGAATTACATTCAGGATAGAGCGCCAGGCTTTAATTCCCAAGGTAATATGAGTAGTGATCGTACTAATCTGCTTTGTTGTTTGTATTCGTATTATGTAATTGACATCATATCTTCGCACCCATGGTGCCACAGGTATATTTCTAACTCTCCCATTTTGGTTTAATGCATTGGGGACATTGCATGATTTTAAGTTGAGGGTAGAGCTACTTATGGGTGTTGATGTCCTCTTGGGGTTTTTATTGTCGTGCCTCTTTTCCCTGGAGTCTTGTTCCTAGTAGAGCCGGTATGTTTAGGCATATTGTGTTTGTTTTGTGATGTGTTGTGGTTAACAGGGGGAAAAATAAGTATCCAGGACAGTTGACATATTTTTGTTGATTTTTCATGGAATGATAAATACCTCTCCAATTGTCTATCTGGTAACTGTGTGATGAGCATCTATATATGACTATTGTGAATCTTTTTATGGCATTAGTATTAGGGACATGATAATCATGGCTAACAATTGCATGAGCCGAATGGGTAGTAGCTTGTGATGTACCTTTGTGCCATGTGTGTGTGAGATTCAACCTAGTTCTCGTTGTGTGTTAAATCCAGAACTTGCTCGTTTGGTCTTGCCTTATAGAATAACGGTTAGGAAAGGATCATAGGCCGTTGTTGATATTAGTCCACTTTTAGCCTAAATGACCTTTCATGTGTGAATAATATTCCTTGATCCTGATTTTGAGCCTGAATGCCTATTCTTTTTATTATACCTATCACCTTTCCATTTGTATCATAATGAACCTGTTTTGGCCTTGATCCTCCTTGGATATTGTGCACTTTGACTTAGGC
>NC_061112.1:91424576-91507951 GCF_002878395.1 Capsicum annuum | reverse complement strand
AAAAATAAAAATAAAAATAAAAAAATAGTGTAGTGCCAAGGAGGCTTAGTTACTTTAAATATCCTTGTGTATCATACCATCCCCAAGCCTACATTACAAATTGAAGAAAAGTCCTATAGTAATCCTAAATTAACTGGTAACTAATACCAAGTTGTAATTGAAATCTGAATATGAAACTGAATAGGCTTAAGGAAAACTATTACCTTGAGTTGAGTCTAGATTAGCGAAGAAAAGGTGAGGATACTTGGTTCGCATGTCTGCTTCTGCTTCCCAAGTAGATCCCTCAATAGACTGATTCCACCAAAGAACTTTGACTAGAGGGACTTCTTTATTCCTCAGTGTGTGAATCTGATAGTCAAGGATTTCGATTGGAATCTTTTCATAAGAGAGACTATTCTAAATATCTATGCCCTCAATAGGGACTACGACAGTTGGGTCACCTATGCCTTTCTTTAGCAAAGAGGTGTGGAAAACTGGATGCACTGAAGCTAAGTTTGAAGGTAACTCAAGCTCGTAAGTTACCTTTCCAAAGCAACTGAGAATTCGGTAAGGACCGACATATCGGGGACTGAGTTTCCCTTTCTTGCCAAATCTCTTCACCTCTTTCATAGGAGAGATTTTCAGATACATATAGTCACCAATCTCGAACTCAATCTTTTCTGCGCATATCTTGATACCACATTCAGTGTATTATACTAATACACTAAAGTATCATACTGAAATTTGAATATGAGAACATACTGAGCCTGTAACGGATACATGGACTTAGTATCTTGGGCCAAACTGAGCCTCCGAATACGTGGCTTACGGCTGAGATTGGAACTTGAGGGTCAACCTCTGAGTACCCACTATTCCAAGGTTTAGGGCATGAAAGCTCGGGGGTTATAGTGCATCTCCCCCTCAGGACATTATGTCCCTCAAAGAATACCGATTTGGCTAAGATGCTGAGAAAAAGCTGGGACGATGCACTGGGCACCTATGAACTGAGTCGTGACTGAGTATTTGGGATCCAAAATTGAGACATGATAAATGAACTGAGTTGATTGCATAACTACCTAGTTTCCCCATCTTGGAACAGTTACATTCATGAGAATTTGGATAGTGCGACTAGTGGGAAAAGTTGAGAAACCAAGCCATACGAATTTGTCCACTCAACTACTAAACTAAATTTCTGGCTTTACAAACTAACTTGTGCTGAAAACTCATGCTCGACTGGAGAATTTCCTTGATACTCTTTCTATAGAGTTTTTAGTGACTTTAGGGAGAGAATAATCTTTTCCTAGGTTGAATAAAGCATCTGAATATATGTGGTGAGGCCTACGAGACCTCATCTAAAATAGAGTGACTAAGCCTCATGCACTGAAACTAAGATTTCCAAATTAGACATGTCCCTTGGATACTCTCTTAACTATACTTTCCACCTTAGCATGGCGCTTCACCTGAGACTACTGAAAATATTCACATGGGCGCTGGGCATAAATGCATGAAAATATTGTCTTATCTGATTAACTGAATTATTGATAGTTGAATACTGGTCATGCCAGATCAAACTGTTCTTAGTTTGAATAACTAGACTGAAACAATAGAGTATTCAACATATGAGGTAAGGACTGATTGAGTAACATGAGACAATTTAGCATAAATTTGTGGAAGACTGTATTAATTGAAAGTACAAGACCAAGAGTATAACATGGTTCCAAAATAGTCTGTAAAATAAGGTACTAAAATACTGATACCTGAATAACTGATAATTGTATGCTATGGTCAAGCAAACCTAAAACTGAATTGAGTTACTAATTTGATTACTAGAATGGGACTGGGACCGTAACTAAGATGGTAGCTGATACTGTAATTGGGACTCATACTGGAACTGAATATTGAGTTTTGATAACTGGATACTGGTAACTGAGGTTTAGACTAATACTGAATACTGGACTATGATGTCTAAGAAACTGATAAAAGATAGCCATGGTTTTATAGAACTATCTAAGTTCTTTACTGAATTCTGAGGATGAATACTGATTACTGAGTACTAAATACTATACCAGACTCAACACTTAAATGATGCCTGAGGAATAGAATATCAACATCTTGGGTGGATCTACCAAAAGATCTAGGCTGAGGATATACATGTCACAATCTGAATTTAGCCTATTCGTTAGGAGGGTAGCATGAGTCATAGGTACTAAGCCCACTGTAAAGCTTGGCATACGTACATAATTCAGGAGATGCATTACCTGAGTCTAGAGTTTTTATGTTCATCGAACACAATTCATAACACTGAGTAAACTGGAACTCCTATACTAGGAACTGTAAGCATAGAGCTGACATGAGCTGTGATCATAGGGCTGACATGTAAGACATGGATAGAATCATGATAATTGATAGGCTTCAAGAGTCTGAAGTATGATTCTGAGATGATCTGCATGACCATTTTTTCTACGAGAATAGATAAGAATGTCATCAATAAAGACTATGACAAACATGTCCAAATACTACTTGAACGCATGATTCATCAAGTCCATGAAAGCTTCTGAGGCATTGGTAAGACCAAAGGACATGACTAAGAATTTAAAGTGACGATACCGAGTTCTGAAGGCTATTTTAGGGATGCCCCATTCCCTGACTCTGAGTTGATGATAGCCTGATCTGAGGTCTATCTTAGATAAATAGCTGGCACCCTGAAGTTGGTTAAACAAATCATCGATTTTGGAAAGTGGATACTTGTTATTGATTGTGACTTTATTTAGCTGATGGTAGTCTATTCACATTCTGAGAGAACCATCTTTCTTACGTATAAATAAGACTGGTGCGCCCCACAAGGACATACTGGGCTTGATGAATCCCTTGTCTAGGAGATCCTTTAACTGGTCTTTCAATTCTCTGGGCTCTGTTGGAGCCACTCTATATGGTGAAGTAGAGATAGGCTGAGTATCTGGAAGAAGATCAATTCCAAAATCAATTTCCCTTTTGGGAGGAACTCCGAGAAGATGTTCAGGAAACACATCTGGTAATTCACATACTACTGATACTGATTCAAGAATAGGGGTTTCTGAACTAGAGTCCTGGACCCAAATGAGATGGTAGACACATCCCTTAGATATCATTTTCTAGCCCAAAGGTAAGAAACAACCTGTCCCCTAAGTGTTGAAGTACTACCCCTCTACTCTAGGATGGGTTCATTTGGAAACTGAAACTAAACAATTCTATTTCTTCATTCGACTGAGGCATAGCAGGAATAAAGCCAATCCATGTCGAGAATGACATAAAAATTAGTCATTTCTAATTTGACTAAATCTACTGAAGTTACTTTCTGATATATCATAGCCGGACAGTTCCTGTATACCCACCTGGCTATGATGGATTACCCACTGGGGTAGAGACTGAGAAAGTCTCTACTAGGATTTTGGGACTGACTCCAAAATTAACTACTATATTTGAAGTAACAAAGGACAAAGAAGCTCCTAGATCTAGTAAAATGTAAACATGCAAATGGAAAACTCGTAAAGTACCAGTGACCATATCAGGAGAACCTTCCTAATCTTGTCGGGACTGAAAAGCATAGAGTATGTTTGGGCATTGTCTTCTGGTGGCACTGGAAGCGGCACCCTACTGATTCAGATGATCAGACTGAGCTGAGGGACGGTTATGCTGACTCTACAAACCCATCTGAGGACACTGTCTAGCCCTATAGCCTGGCTTAGCACATCTGAAACACACATCACTACTAGCTCTACAGATACCCTAGTGGTTTCTGCCGCACTTCTGGCAAAGAAAATTTGTTCGGGCACTCCTTCGCCTTGACATTCTGGCCCTCTTACTCTTTCTCACCTTTTTTCTATGCCTCTCCTCCTCACTCTATGGAGTATAAGCCATAATCCTAGATATGGTAATAGCTAGCTGATTGTTTTGAGAAACTATTGAATGAGCTAAGGCGGTGAAAACAACTCTAAATTCAGCATGAGAAACAAGTTCATTCAGGGGATCTACCTGAACGTGCAGAGGGGTTGGCTGATTTTCATTGCTTCTTCCATTAGCTTCTCTGGAAGACATATTCTAGAAGCATAAGGAAGAGATGAATTAGACTAAGGGTTTAATTTGATTTATGCTCGGTCGCACGATATGAATACTGAACGAAGGGAAATTATTCCTAAAAACACCTCGTAGCCTCCTGTCCATAAGTGTGGCATGCTACATACCCATGCACAAGACTCTACTAGATGTAGATTTCAGACTTCCTAGGTCCCTGTTGAACCTTAGGATCTGATACCAAGTTTGTAATGCTCTGATTCTGTACACCAGACACTATACGGTGCTCATAATCCCAAAGGACCACAAGCTAACTCATGATTAGTACCTGCTATAATAACTGAACACTAATACTGAATAATATGTGAAATTAGGTAGAAACATGCCATAAGGTTCAATATATAAATAATACTGATAGGGTATAACAATACCAAAAGTGAATATCAATGTTATAAACTGAATAATTATCAGAGTGTACTATAGTATGAAAAGCCTCTAAAACTGTCTGAACTATGGAGTTGATGGAACAAGCCCCCAACTAACTCCATCTACTAAAATAAAAATAAAGCATTGTAAAATAAGCATGTCTTTGAACTATACTAAGTTTTGTACTGACAGTATCTGACAGTCCTAATTCTGTGGAACTATACTAAGTTCTGTACTGAGCTGAGTGACTATATCTGATAGCCCTGAATCTGTAGAACTGAACTAAGTTCTATTCTAAGAGTGAGATTGAAATTGAGACTGTGGGAGGTAATCATCTAACCGACATGCCCCTTCCTAAACTGATTGGGGTCCAACCTGTAACCCCAGTTGGAAGGGTGTCAATATCATGCCATGGGTAAGGACAAGCTGTGAGTTAACCCTCTCTAATAGAAAGCTCTTTTGTCTACGCTCTCTCGCAGGATAACTTGGGTGAGAAATATCAACCCTCATAATATCTGTTAGGAAGACATCTCAACCTACACTGGCTACATAGTTTTGTAGCGCAGGGATTGCTACTAAGGGTCAAACCCTCTACTGGCAGGAATGCCTTCATCCCTAGGTTAACTCGGTGTTGAATCCTACTCCCAACTGAATAGACACTGAACTGATTCCTAGTTTGTACTAGGATGGACTGAACTGTTACTGAGTTTACTGCTTAACTGAACTGAACTCAGTACACTAAGTTCCATGGACCGACGGAAACTACTGAATTCTGTTAACTGACTGAGTTTACTGAGGTCTGTACTGATTACCGAACTAGATTGGAAGAATACTAAGTCTACTGAGTTTTCCTGAGTTCTGTAACTGACTAAGTGTACTACTGATAGTCACGTAACTATTACTGTTCTACGACTGACCATGTCTCTGAATAATCAGCTAAATTGTCGGGTACAAGTACCTCTAGGACTTTATAGCATAAAATAAGATACATGGCATAAACTTGAAACAAGTAAACTAAGCATTTGATCATTCTTCATTCCTTAGGGCATTTTAACAAACACTTGCATGACATGAACTGGAATACATCTTTAAATGACATAAATTCACTATTTAACTCACATGCTCAATTCATCAATCACTTGAAAGGCATAAAATACGCACATAATATGAATTAATATGTGAGCATACAATTTCAAATACCAAATTCACAATTTGAAAGCCTTGGCATGATTTCACATGATAACACATATAGATAAAGTAACCCCACATAAAACTTATCATAAAACATGGAGTTAAAACCCAATTAGTCATTTTAAACATGGATGTTATCAAACCCAACATGGAAATCATGAAATCAATCATACTAGAAGTTCAAAAAGGTTTCTTAGACTCCAAGGGTGGAAGGGACCCTTGGATGAACACTTTACATACCTTTGTTGATGAATTTCTAAAAGTTAATGGTGGAATCTTATGTTCTTGATTTGAGATTGACTTTTCTAGGATTTTGTTCTTGAGAAATTTGTGAAAGAATGAGCATATTTGCTCTCTAAGGTGATTAATTTCATATTTTGGGGGCTAAAAACTGTGAGAAAAAGACCTAAATACCCCCAAGGACGCAGTCTTTTAATGACTGAAAAACTATATTATCGATGCGCAGGCCGATGCGCTACATTGACTCATTAGAAATTGACACTGGGAGCTGGGGAAAACATTTATCAATGCGGCGTGCCAAGATCACATTGATCCACTATTTTAGGATTCCGAAAGAGCTTCAAACAAAGTCTGAAAAATCCAAAACTTGTCCAGAAACACCTTCAAACATTCCTGATCACGAATCAACTTAAATATCCACCTATAATGGACGTAATGGCCATGAAATAAGATCTCTAACTTTCGAAGGCTAGAATGACACTAAGTCTGAATACTTAGCTAAAATATTCTATGTCTGGGACCCCTTAACAAGCTTAAAGGACTGAATTAAGCTAAGGATTTTGCGAGGTCTTACAGTGATGCAAAGCCATTTCGAGGCATAAAAAAGTATCCCATTTGATTTATTTTAAGGGCATAAAGGTATTTTTTCATCCCATAATCAATCCTAACCCTCTTTGGACAAAATTAAGGCCTTAAAAATGTTACATTACCTCTGTAAATCCCTAAATCATGTCTCCAAAATCAAGAGAGGAGAAAGTACCTAGGGCTGAGGATTTTAAGCTTCAAGGGCCAATTTTTCCAACGTTATCTTTAATTTAAAGGTATGTGGGACTATCCTAAATCTCATGGGCGTAAGATTTAACATTTTTATAAGCCATAGAGTATATATATGTATGTACATATTATGAGTTTTGAAATTGTTAAAGAGCATAAATTGGGAACCCCTTTTTATGATAACATCTTGTTTAAACTATGAGACTTTCCTTAAACTTGAATTATATTCATTAGTATGGATGTTATGAGGTTATAAAATTTATATGAGAGCATGATTTACAAAACTCCCTCTCTTGTTATGAAACTCATTATTTTTACATGTTGTGGGTTGATTATACAAATTGTTAAAAGCTTGAGTTTGAAGGTTTACTGTCGTTTATGAATTATACTATTTTTATGACTAAATAAGAGGGTAATTCCTTGATTTGTAAATGTTCATGTTCCTAAAAAAGAATTTTATGTGATTGATGAAAGAGATGACCACCGTATGTTAGAGTATTGAAAAGATAGTTTTTTTGGCACAAGTTTTCATGTGTTTTTGAAAATAAGAATTCTTATATGATGTTAAATCTTTTGGGTGGCCATTAACATACTTTGAAATAAGAATGGAAGTATATATGATGTGGTATGAAATGAAGGACTTGTAAGTCTGGGTATGACGATACCCTAATATGATATGCTCTAAACAGAACAAGAAAAAAATTGTTTATAATAAGGAAGTATGATTTTAAGAATCTAAAATGGGACATAAGGAGAGTTAGGTGGTTATCCAAAGAAGGAATGAGTTTAGATAACTCATTACCAAAAACTGCGTTTTGTCAATACGGGTTTTATTTTGCCTTGAAATAGAGAATTGTACGTTGGCGATGGCCTTGTGGCATAGTAGAGTGCAAAGACTCTAGACCTTGCAGAAAACTTGGGTTAGGGCCTTGACACCTAGTCAAGGGCGGATTCCATATAGCTCGTGGAATTACAAAATCATAGGGTGTACCATCTAGCTTAGAAGTAATACAAAAAGTTAAGTCAGTGTTTTTACAAGAATGGTTGAAGCTCATCAAAATTATGCCCATGTTTTTCAATTGTTTTATGCTGACATGTTTTTATAAATTGATCTCACTTATGTTATACAAAATATATTTTGTTTTTGGACAGCTCTACATACCAGTACTTTCGAGTATTGACCCCCTATTTTAGGTTCTGGGGTTCATTCCTATGGTCCACCACATCAGCTGTTCATATTGGGTAATGACAGAGTTGGTGAGCTATTCATCTTCCAGAAGGAATGTTATTCATATATTTATAATTATCTGATTCTATTTATATGAGATATTTTCAGACTTCTAATTTAGTCATACTATCAGTATTCAATTTATAGTTCTTTATCAGTTTATCTTCTGCGTATATGTGTTTATATCTATTTTATTTAGTGTTCGTAACAGGTACCAGCTCATGGGTTAGCTTGTGGTCACTTGTGACCGCAAGTACCATTGTTGCGATAGGGGTAGCCTCGGGTCATGACACCAAATCTACTCCATCAAGGAAGACCTAGCCTCCACAAATGCCAAATCACACCCAAGTGTAGAAATATCAATCATAACTATCTGGTTAGACAAATATTGAACTTGTAAGGCCAAAGGTTGCTCTTGAATCAAAAGATGAGCCAAGCTACCCATGCTAGTCTACTTCTGGCCTAAGGCATCCGCAACCACATTAGACTTATAAGGGTGATAGAGAATGGTAAGATCATAATCCTTAATCAACTCAAGCCAATGAATCTACCTCATATTAAGATCTAACTGGGAGAAGAAATACTGAAGGCTATGATGATCCAAGAAAGTCTCACAATAGACTCAATACAAGTAGTGCCTCCACAACTTCAAAGAACAAATAACCACGCACAACTCTAAATCATGGGTTGGATAATTCCTCTCACAATGCTTCAAATAACGAGAAGCATGCATAATCACCATACCCTCTTGCATCAACACCGTACCTAAACCAACACCAAAAATATCACAAGAGATGGTTAAGCACACAAGCTCCTTGGTCAAAGTCAAGATATGAAATGAAGTCAACAAATCCTTAAGCCTTTGAAAGCTCACCTAACAAGTATCAGGCCGCTAAAAGGAAATCTTCTTTTGAGTTAACTTGGTCAATGGGGCCACAATAAATGAAAAAACCATCAACAAAGTACCGATAGTAACCTTCCAAACCAACAAAACTTCGAATCTCAATAAGAGAAGTAGTCCTAGACCAATCACAAACTACTATGTAAAATCTTGTCCGGATCGTCTATATACCCTCCTTGCTCACCACATAACCCAAGAAAGAAATAGATTCTAACAAAAACTCACACTTGGAGAACTTAGCGTATAACTTTTTTGTCCCTCAATCTCTGAAGCACAATCCTCAAATTCTTCTCAAGATTGGCCTCACTCTTGGAATAAACAAAAATATTATCTATAAATACACTAACAAAGGAATCGAGATACGGTCCAAATACCAGTTCATCAACTCAATGAATGTGGTTGGGCATTGGTCAATCCAAAGGACATGGCCAAGAATTTATTATGACCAACTGAGTCCAAATAGATGTCTTTGAAATATCTGAATCTCTAATCTTTAACTGGTGATACCCGAATCTCAAATAAATCTCCAATAACACTAAAACACCCTGATGTTTATAGAACAAATCATCAATACGAGAAAGAGGATACTTATTCTTAACCATCACCTAATTCAATCGTTGTTAATCAATACAGATGCACATGGACACATTTTTTTTCTCGAACAAGACTGGTACACCCCAAGGTGATACATTATGTTGGATAAATCCCTTATCCAGCAACTCCTGCAATTGAACCTTCAATTCCTTCAACTCTACAGGGGCCATCCTATAAGGGCGAATAGAAATGGTCTTGGTTCTCGGCTCAACATTAATAGTAGAGTAAATATCACTATCCAAAGGTATACTAGGCAAATCCAAAGAGAAAACATCCATGAACGCATAAACAATATAAACAAAATCCAAAAGAGGCGAGAAGCAACGCTAGTATCATGAATATGAGCCAAATAAGAAACATACCCCCTCTCTACCAAATAATAAGCCTGAATAAAAGATACAACCCTATTGGGACCCAAATGAAGAGCACCCTTCTAAGATTTCCTTGGCACACCCAGTGGAGCTAAAGTCATGGTATTAGAATAACAATCTACGATAGCATGATAAGAAACTAACCAATCCATACCTAAGATGACGTCAAAATATACCATATCTAAAATAATCATATCTACCTAAATCCTACACCCAGCAAAAGTCACAACACAAGATCGGTACATCTGATCTACCACTAAAGAGTCTCCTATAGGGGTAGATACATAGATAGATATGGTAAGAGGCTCAAAAGAAGAATCAAAACTCAAATAAAATTATATAGACACATAGAAGAAAGTTGATCCCAGATCAAATAACACAGATGTAGATCTACAACAAATAGGGATTATACTTATGGTGACAAGATCATAAGCCTCTATCTTTAGTCTGGCGGGTATATCATAGCACTGTTTGGGACCACTACCTGATTGAGTAGCCCTGCGACCAACACCATGGGCACCACCGCCTCTACCTTGTGTACCTTTAGTAGGACCTCTACCTCTCACATCCATATAGAAGTAGCCTTAAAAACATAAAAAGGATAGTCCTTGACTACATGGCCAACCTCATCACACACGTAGCAACTTCTATGTCCCAACTCAACAGGAAGAGGTAAGGCTGAGCTAAAACGACCACCCAAAGTTACTGAAATAGAAGATCCACTACCTAAACTCTGTAGTTCTGCTTGCACTGGTCTACTATGATACCCACAAAACCTCTAGAATCTCTACCTCAAGTGGTAAGACCTCTAAACTAGCCCTGACAATGCACCCTCTTGGTGCCTCCCTAAAATCCTTGAAAAATAGACTCAATCATCTTAGCATAATCCACTATACACTGAAATAATGCCCCTATACACTACCATCTGCATCCTACCTTGCTAAAGAGAAACATCTAACCCTTTCAAAAACTTCTAAATCTTCTTAGACTCAGTGGAAATATAGGCATAAAACATCAAGACAAGGCATAGAAATGTGCATTATACCCTATAACAATCATAGAGCCTTTCTCCAAGTGATTAAACTTATCTCTCACCTGATCCCTTACACTGTAAAACACAAACCTATCTAAAAAGTCCTCAACAAACCAATCCCAAGTCATCTCTGGAGAATCAAGAGGTTTTTAACTGAAAATGACCTCCACCAATCCTTGCCAGCATCTCTCAACAATAAGTAGTGTAGCAACCCTATGCGACTTAAGCAATCCAAAGTTATGCAACTTCCCATGATAATTAATCAAAAGCTCATAGGCATCCTCACCTATAGCACCACTAAACCTAGGAGGACCTAAATGAGTAAATTCCTCAAACCTCTTCAAATAACTATACCTGTAATAATAAGAGGCATGGTGAATCTACCTTGATAAGATCCACCTGAGGTGGTAATATAGATGAATGTTGAACTCTTAATCTCAGAATAACATACTCAGACATAGGTATTGAAGAAAGAATAATACTTAAAGTCTGTGGGGTACCATAAGAAGATTTCAGTACTACTAGAGGATCCACACTTAAGATAAGAAAAATACTATAGCTAGACTCTAGCACAAATGGAGGTAGGGGAATACCAAGTCCACTAAGAAGAGCACCCTCAAAATATGTTAGTAAGCGAATAAACAACCCCTCTAAAACTAGGGTAAACAAACTCTGTAGGACTGGAGTATGCTCCATAACTCCAACATTCTTAACCTGAGGCTTAGGGGAGAGTCCCCTAGTACTATCTCTAGATGGGGTAAAGCCTTGTTCCAATCCTCTACCTTAAGCCTATCCACGACTCGAAACTCGCCCACTATCTAGGATCTCACCTTGGATGGTGGTTCTATATCTCTTGCCTCATGAGATTTAGTCCTCACCATCTATAAAGAAAGAGTAAAACTAAGTTTATAACACAAAGGTATGAAATATCTGCAAGATATAGAATAAAATAAGAAAAAATTCCTAAATATATGTTATAGTCTATCAAATTTAGATACAAATATCTAAGTACTAATTCGTAAGACTATATTAGACACCCTGTACTTACACTGTTGAGACCAATGAAATTGGCTACTCTGATACCAATTTTTCATGATCCAAAAACCAAGGGTCATGATGGCACTTGTCGCGGGCAAGCCTTGACAAGTAAGCCTATCACCCAAACATATATGACATGGGAAACAATATTAAAACCTAAGGTAAGACTCCTAAAATAGATTAGAACTACATATATATAGTAGAAGCAGAAAATACATAACCAAAAATATCATAAGAACATCCCAAAAACTGGTGTCAAGTGTAAGAACTACTACGTATATCTCAAATGTCAAAAGGTACAAAAATAGACCAAATGGATCATAATTTGTCCCTTAATACAAATAAGACAAAATAGATAGA
This sequence comes from Capsicum annuum, assembly GCF_002878395.1. NCBI lineage: Eukaryota > Viridiplantae > Streptophyta > Magnoliopsida > Solanales > Solanaceae > Capsicum > Capsicum annuum. The sequence goes on along the minus strand of NC_061112.1, from coordinate 91,495,766 downwards.
AAGAGAAAGTAGATCATATTCGAAAGCATAGAACAACTGTTGCCTTAAATATACTCCAGATACTGCCTGAATCAACTACTGCAGCTCACTTATACCTAGTTTTGCATTAAAAAGGTGCAGTAGAGGTGAGTATATTCCACTTGTACTTAGTAGGTATCATAGGTAGACTTGGCTATATAGAAAATAAAGCATACAAAATACACGCTATAGGTATATCACCTATAGAATAAAAGTCCTAAATGGTAGCCTACGTCGTCTCCACTAATGATTCTATAATTTTCCCATATACCACAAATACAAGTATAAGAAGAAGCATAAGTGATACCAAATACAATTAGAAGAAGGAAGTATGAAGAGACTTATATCACATTAAGGACAATAATACAACACAAAATAAAAATAATATATGAGATACAAAAAAGATGATGATGATGTGATGCTCAAGGTTCTCTCATAATCTTCATATACAGCTATTTAGTTGTGCTCCCAAAGTATGACCCACGGGGGGTTCATCAATCCATATACAATCAAATAGCTAATGTCAATATCTGTGACTCCTTTCTCGAATATCCTTTAGTGGAGGGTCTATAAAAATATCACAAGCCAATACTTCTAATATTTCCATAGTGGCACCAATATTTCATAAGCACATATAATATAAGGATGTAATGCTCACACCCAACCAAAATGAGAATTTCCAAAGACAACCAATATGCCAACCATGTGAGCCAAAAATCCACTCAATATGCTAACTATTCATGATTTCACATTAATCCATATGCCAATAGAGTGATATACACAAAAAAATACCATTAATACCATATAATTCCACTTTGGTCTTTTCACCTTAAAGATACCATCAAGTATACATACATAAGGCCAACAACATCAATAAGACCCTACAAAATAACAGATAGCAAATAATATCTCAAAACCACTAAATAATAATAGTATAGGCTCCCACACAGGCAAAACACAATAATAAATATATTTTTATGATTGGTTCCCACACCCATAACATGATTTTACACCAATATTAAATAACCAACCCCGTCTAAAGAAAGTTAAGATATAACCTACCTCGAATATTGTAAAATGGTACAAACAAGCCCTTAACACCAAGCTTCCACCTCATGAATGAACTCAAAATCAACTAAAATACACAAATATAAATCTACGCATTAAAAGGAAGCCCAACAATACCCATATTGCTCATTTTTTAGCTAGGGTCAAAATGAATCTCCAAAATAGGCTTTCGTAAAAGAAAGCTAAAACCATAAATTTTGTCCAAAAATACATTACCCATAATTATAGAAAGTTATAGGAGAAAACTTAAGTGAAAATGGGTTGAATTTGGGATTTTAATAAAAAATTACTAGTTTTAGGCCTTCTAGCAAAAATACCCAAATTCCATCATTAAATTCTAACTTTAAAAGTATTTAAATGATAAGAATCAAAGAAATATGATTGAAACTGAAGTTTTGGAGCTTACTCAAGCTAAAAATAAAAGAAATTATCCAAAACTCAAAGCTCCAAGCTTTAATGCTAAAAAATGGTGAAAAATAAGAAAAGAGGTTTTTATATATACTAGCTGACACTACATCAGACATTGGGCTACTTTAGCAATCGGTGTTAAAGCACCCAGGTGCTGATAAAGTGGTACCCACACTATAGTGATAGTCCACTAAAGTGGGACTTGAGCGGCTTTAGCAATTGGATGTAAAGCACCTAGGTTACTGCTTTAGTCGTACTTGCTGGGCAACTAAGGACACTAATTTACCCTTGGGCACTTTACCAATCACACCAGCAGTTGTGCACCAGCTGGAGACTTGGAAAATTCTATGTCTCCACGAATCCCTCGGGATTTATCCAGAATCTTGAGACCATAAACAAACTATGATACATATCAAATTCAATTCTTTAAACTCAATGGTGATATCAAATTTTCTATAAAAATATCATTTTCACAATATTAACTCTCGAGACCTAATTTCATAACATTTTGAATCGAGCATCCAAATAAGATCTGAAATCCACAAAACCACACCAACTATGATACCAACCTAAAATCAATATTTTGGATTTACTGGCATAGCCCATTTTGCCATTCGATATAAAGATTAATAAGTGTTGACCAAAGTCAACTATAAGGTCTTTCAAGCCACCAAAAACCACATAGTCGCATAACTTACACATTATGCATAGGGAACTATGTTAATCTTTCCAATACTCCAAAAATATGATAAAGTAACCATAAGAAGGAGTAATTTGTTAAATCATAAAGAAATGAATGATTTACAAAATCTCCAAAAATAAGTCATTAACTAAGTTTCAGTTGTGAATGGTCACTGAGATAGAAAAAATAATAGTTTGGGAGTGATAATATTAAGCTTATGATATTAATCTAGTAAACATGATAATATGCATGGGAGAGTGTAGGTTAATAACTTAAAAAAGGTGTTAATGTTTAGGTATGATATATGTGAGGACTAGAGATGAAAGTGTAAGTTGTGCTAGGTCATTAGATGAAGAATAAACTTAAGTTGTGTAATAAAAAAAAGTATACCTAAGATAATGTATTATTACATGAGATTCTAGGCTTGTAAGTGCTATGTGTTTCCTACTCAGTATTCTTGGTTTTTTTGTATAGAGAAGACCACATAGATATTATATGATATGGTGTTCTTAAGGGCTAAATAAAAAGGATTATAGTTCTAGATAAATGATATAAAGCCTCTAGGTATAGTTTAAATTCACTTGAATTGGAGGGCTATGATATTACAGGTATGATGCTGGTAGATTAAGAAGAGGAGTACATATTGTAAATATTACAGAACATGGATATGTATGCCTATAAGATTTAGGTTATACGATAAGGACTATAAAGGCTAGACAAAAGTTAGGAGTAGTGTCTCTTAAAGGAATAACCTAGAGAAGAGTTAGGAGTAGTGTATTTTAAAGGATACCCTACTTATGTCTTGCATATCAATGTTATGTCCATAAGCCAAGCTTATGCACTTCTCTCAAATTCACATCTAATTTATGTTCCTAGTACTAAACGTAATAGTTTCACTTAGTGGTGCTAATAATGCTCCATGAATGTATTAACTCCATCCTTATGTTATACAACTCATGATATATACAATTATGTTTCTCTGTATGCTAGTACTAATAACTAATGTTAGGTTATGTTTATTCTATAATGACCCCCTATTCATAATCTCTGTGTCTAATATATGAAGTATTTTGTGCCTGTTGTATCGTATCTTAATACACATGCCCTATCTTGGGTAATTCAACAAATATAAGTCCTAATTAAGTAGTGTCACTCATATTCCTGATGTTATACTCTAGTCCTCAATGACTTTCCTTATGTTATGATGGAAGTGGTGATAGTAGCGGGGTAGTGCTTTAGATAAGAGAGTTGATGTACCTTGTTGTGAAAAAAATTATAGTGAAGAGATAAGGTTGTATATGAAGAGGAAAGAGTGAGATCAACTTATGTTATGTGAAATGGTTAACAAGGGGATATATGGTGTAAATCCTTGTGGAAGTAATTGAAGTTTTCGATTTTAGGAGTGAGAAATCCATAAAAGAGGGTGTAGTAATGATAGGATTGAATGTTTTGATAGATAGGTTTGCAAACCATTCTATTATGTGGCTAGTATTCCTTAATTAGAGCTTAAGGCTGATTGATAATAGTAATAAGATGGAGTAATGTTATTGGAGGCTAGAATTTCTAGAGAGATATAAGTTATAGAATTATATAACTTAGACTAGCATGACCGCATTATAGCTAGAACCTTGTTCCTCCATGTTAGACTTGAATAGGGAAACAACATATATCTAGATGCATGGCTTTCTAATTATGTGTACCCATGAAGATCATAGGTTGCAACAGATATCGTATGGTATTTGAAGGAAGTTATTTTGAGGTGTTTCTATGTTTAGAGATTATCACTCATATCATTCCATATTAGTATACTCCTTTTCAAATGCCCATCTCAATTATTATGTGTCATGTATAAATCTTGGTTCATTCCTTATGTTTTTATGACCATGTTTTGTAGAACTCATCTTTCAGATCATGCCTATGCCAAGTCTCAAGTGTCTCATGATTTATGCATTAAAAACTTAATAGATGTTGTTATTAAACTTCCCTTGATTTATGTGAGTTAAAAGTGAACACTTGTTGTGAATTTTCAATCTCCACAGTGTGCCATAAAGTTTTAGCAAGTCTCTAGCCATCATTTGGGGATGAATGATTCAAAGGGGGGTTATTGTAATGCCCTAATTTTTATTAACCTTCATGTATCGAGCATTTGGTATAAGTTTAAACTAATAATTCTAGATTTTAGGTTTCCATAAACCTGATTTACTATCAATGAAAGCTTTCATGAACATGGTTCACGGACTGTGAAAGAGACTATAACTGATATGTTAAGTTCTGGATCTACTCCAGAAAGGTACAAAATCTACCAAGAATACATGGATCCAACCACGGACTATGGAACTTGGTTACAGAGATTTTTTCTTTTTGAAAAAGACATCTTTAGGGGAATCTTAGTCTTTTCCTAGATAAAAACCATCATATCTTTATTTAAAATATTTCCGACATGATTATTTACTCCAATTCTCAAATCTAAACACATCATTTTCTCTCTCCAAACCAAAAACTCCCAACCCTGAAGTTTTAAGAAGGGTTAAATATTAAAGTTTTTTCTCAATATTTTCTCATCAAATTCATCATCAAGGGTATGTAGGATGAATCCAAGTCAAGTAAGTCATCAATGAGTTCTACATATTTCAAGCTTGGGTTCCCAATTCCAAGAGTTATCCCTAAATTTATATCCAAGGTATGTGGAACAATCTATTTTTACTTGGTTTGCAAAAATTATAGTATTTCAATCTTTACTACTATCTAAATTGTTGATTTTTAATTAAGATCGTGAATTATTTAATTAAGAGAAACAAATTGGAGTTTTCATGACTATTTTTGTTTATGAATACTCTCAACCTTTGGTTTGATTCCTATTTATATATGTTGATTTTAAATTTTTGAGATTTCTTCTTTAAATATGATTAATTGAGAAATTATGGTCACTATCCATTTTGTGTGGAAATGGTATATTTATATCGAAAGAGGGTGATTTCACCTAAGATAATATGATTACAAAATTTTTAAATATTAGTGACTCCTAAATGGTTAATGAATTCCAAAAATGATTTGAATGACTATTATGGATAATTTTTCACATGGTTTTGACATGATGGGCTTAAGAAATTGATGAAAGACTTTATGGTAATACAACTAATTGATGAATGACTTACAAGTCTTGTTATGACGACACTAAATATAATGTATGCCCTTAATTAAAATAGAATATTTTCAAAAGATTTTTAATGATATGAAAATGATCAAATATAAGTTTAAAGATAATTAGATGGTTAACCAAGAAGGTGCGAGTTCAAATGGCTCAACACTCAAAATCTATATTTTGCTGACATAAGATTGGCTCGATCCTTAATTAGATGACCATATATTTTTCTCTATGAGGATGATTAGGATAAATATTATGATCAGACCCACATAGCCCGTGATGTATATACCGAGATCATAAATACCATCTAGATCATAATTAAAGAAAAGAAAGGTTACGCTTTTACTTGGCAATCAATATTTATATTCCTTTATAATGTTTTGGTTTCTCTTTCATGTATTACTTCACATGATAAATATATGTGATCCTTTTCCTTGTTTTAAATACTCATTTTATATATTAACACCATTCGGTGGTAAATTATTTTATATTAGGGTCCCAAGGCACATTCTCGTGGTTCTGTGCAACATTAGGAGTTGCTAGTGACAGCTTCAACTAGGGTTGACACAATAACCCTTTGGTCATTTCATCAATTTGCATGCTTTTATGGTATTTTGATCCTTTCCACCGTGACTGTAGGTTATTTATAACTTGTCAAAATTGTCATTTCAGTTATTGGACAGTTTATTTGGATTTAAGGTTTATTTCCCTATTTGGATATTTCATTATTTAAGATTTAGTCTCTGATCAGAACTCCTAGTATATTGAAACACCCTGGGTTTTGGTCCTTAGAAAACTTTCTAAGTTTTGGACTTTCTAGACAAGGTATGACTCATCAGTGAGTTGTATGGTATGGGAATGGGTCATATGACCCAGTCGTATGTTGTCCAGTATTAGTGGTGTTGGGTGGATTAGATTTTGGAATGGGTACGACTTGGATGGTATAATTCGTATGGTAGGGTATGAGTCTTACCTTTGACTCATATAGTAGGCAATATTCAACTTTCTTTGATTCTATTCTGCCAGGGATACGGTCTAGGGGTATGGATCATATGGTTTGGGTATGACTTGGTTTGGATAAGTTGTACGGTGGGCAGTGTTGGTTCCAAGGGGAAGGCTCAGGGTACGAGTGGTGGGTACCACTCATATGGAAGGGTACGACTAGTATGATGAGTCGTACCCATATGCAGGATTTTAATACAATTTAAGTAAGGTAATCTGGACATTTCCCCACTTTCCCACTCAAGGCCCCAGACTTATAACTCTATTGGGATGCTGTTGACCCTATTATTCTAATCTTAACCACTTAGAAACACTCTTTGATTCTCTTAAAGGCTCTTGGGTAAAGAAGGCTAGGGTTTCATCTAAAGGATAAATTTGGGGCTTGTTTGTGTGATTTCTCTCGATCATCTTTGTAATCTAAGGCAAGATACTTCTCCCTCATTGTTAGTTCCAACTAAAGACATGTTTTATACAATATTTTCATGGAATGATTATTATATGGTTTTGGGGTTTTCATATATGTGTTGGAGTTTTGGTATAAAATGCTTGGTTATGGTTTTCCTATATTTTAATTAGGTTTTTACATATTTTAATGGTGGTTTGGACAGTTGGTTGCATGGGAATGGTTAATTGGTATTTGGTTTTCGTTTTGGAAACACTATGTCCCCAACATGTTTGATAAAATTCCTATGATAATGCTTTTACTATTTTATTGGAACTACTGCATAGCATGGTTTGGCAATATGTAACACCACGAATATGGTACCCGAAATGCTACACGGTTCTCAAGACCCCAAAGGACTACAAGCTAAACCATGACTGATATCTATAATTGGACACTGTATAATATATTGTATAAATGCAAAAATAGGCTGAAAAGGCATAAGGTTCGAATATCTGATAAAACATAACATCTGGAAATATGGTATATCAATACCAAAATAAACTGAAATAACTGTCTGAACATGCTATAGTTTGGAAGCCTTTAAACTGTCTAAACACTGTGGAGTTAATGGTACATGTCCCCAACTACCTCTGGACTACTAAAATAATAAAGTAATAAAATAATCATGCTATCCTCAAATGATGAGGACTCACTGCTAGTCTGGTTGCTGAACGTCTGATCTACTAAGGATACTCGGGAGTTCGTGCTTTTGAACCTATGGTATAAAACACCATAGCGCAAAGCATCATGCAAGTGAGGTAGGTTGAATTCAAGGTGTTTATATGCATGAAATGTACTAAATGACTGAACAACATGAATATGAGAACACATGCATGAATACGTGAACTGTAACTGGAATCATGACATCACTAAATTTGAATACTGAAAACATAAGTTTTTGTATAACTGATATACTATTGTCTGAATAACTGTGTCTGACAGTCCTGTTTCTAATGGAACTAGCTGAGTTTCGTACTGAACTAGGTGACTGTATCTGACAGTTCTGAATTCTATAGAACTATCTGAGCTCTATTACTGAGACTGAGACTGTAACTGTGGGAAGTAGTCATCTCTCCAACATGCCCCAAATAAGATACTATAATTGAGTTGGGGTCTAATCTGTAACTCCAATTAGAAGGGTGTCAATACCACGCCACTGCTAAGGAAAAGATATGAGTAATCCCTTATCTTATCAGTACTCTAAGGAGAATGGTGGGACCCTCATATAACAGGTTAAGCCACCTCATCTACTCTCAACTAGCAGGTTTGATATCTCAACCTTTGCTGGCTACATAGTTCTGGAGTGCAAGAATTGCTTCTAAGAATCACACCCTCTAATAACAAGTGAGTTCCCATCCTTGGTCTGACTTAGTGCTGAATCCTACTCCCATCTAAATAGACACTGAACATAATTAACTAAACTAAACTAGACTGCGTTCATTGAGTTTCTTTAACTGATGAAATACTACTGAGATTACTAAATTTCTGAGATTTCTGAGATTACTGAGTTTTCCTAAGACACATGACTGACTGAGTTCTATGAATCATGGCTTGAATGTCTGGAAAACATGACACTGGCTCTAGGCACACAACTAAATTATTGGGTACAAGTATCCCCAGAACTCGATAGCATGAAACTAACAAGACATGACACTTCTTGACACATGACCATAGTCAACAATTCATAGTACAATCATTGGGTATTTTCATGAAGTATTCGCATACTATAGGCTTACACATGAATAGGAATATATGTAAACATATCATAACTTCATAAGCCTAAAATCATGAGAACTATGTCAATCCATTACAAATCATAACAATAATGTGGGAGTCATATCAAACATAAGGGAGAAACATGGATTCATCAATTTTGGTCACAAATGAGTCATAAGGCATAATTCCTATTCTCTTAGGCATTTTATCAAACACCTTGCATGTATATCTTTAGGATTAGGCATGAATATTGAAATAATACATCATGGCAACATTTTACACTTCCAATGCAAGAATTTCAACCACATACTAACATATTTTCACAATAGTCATTAAAGACTTCAACTTGGAAATCAAACAACAACATAAACGTGGATATAATTCAATTAATACCATGGAATCCAAAGTTTATATTTCAAATAGGGTTTCTTGAGCTTCATGGGTGAAAGGAACCCATGAATCAACACTTAACATACCTGGGCGGATGATTTCTTGAAGATTGGCAGAGAAAAGCTTAAATTCTTGACTTGGAACTAAACACCTAGCATTTTTTGTTCTTAGGGATTGATCTTTGAGAGAAACCCTAATTTGGTATTGTGGATGAATAAATAAGTTATGAGCTTTGGACTAGTATAATTAGGGGTCAAAAAGAGTGGAAAAATACCCAAATACCCTTTTAAAAATGGTTTAAAATTAAACATTGAAAGTGGCGACGGTTTGGGCGATGGTCCGTCGTTGGCTCAACGATCTGTCACTATCTTAACGGTTCATTGGTCCTAACTGTCGCACTTTGCCAGAACCTGAAGTTTCTGCCTCGTCTATGATAGTTTGGATGACGGTCCATCGCTAGCTCAATGGTCCATCGATCCTGGCCGTCACACTTGACCAGAAGCCGGGTTCACTGGCTCGTCTATGATGGCTTGGGCAACGATCCATCATTATCTCGATGGTCCGTCGTCCAGACCGTCACTTCTGGGCAGTTCTGACAATTCTCTGTAAAATATCCATAACTTTTTACTCTGATACCGATTTGGACGAAATTGTATCATTGGAAAGCTAATTCAATTTTCCATATTATAAAAAGTCGAAATTAGGGAAAATCTATCTGATTTAAACATTAATTATTTAGGAAGTCATCACTAACTCTTCTAGAGACTAGATTTGACTTAAAGAAAGTTTGGGGTACTACAATATCTCCCCAAGACTGATCTTACTTAAGGGACCTGAATATTTAAGCACGTCTATATGACTGGAACTTCTGATATACTAAAATATCATACTGAATATGTATGTCTGATGCATGGATATGTGATGGATAGTCTTCATGAATGCATTACTGAAATTACTGAGAGGCTGAGTTTCTCGTGAGGAGAGTGCATATCTGATGCATAAATACATGACTTACACGATACATGAACATATGAGTGGATATGCAAGGGTATTTGATACCAAGTTTATAATTGAACTATGAACATGAAACTGAATAAGCTTAAGGAAAGCTATTACCTTGGGCTGAGTCTGAGTTTGTGGAGAAGAGGTGAGGATACTTGGTCCGCATGTTTGCTTTTGCTTCCCAAGTATCTCCCCTCAACGGACTAATTCCACCAAAGAACTTTGACTAGAGGGACTTCTTTGTTCCTCAGTCTGCAAGTCCAGGAGTCAAGAATTTCGACTGGGGTCTCTTTGAAAGAACGGTTTTTCTAAATGTCTAAGCCCTCTATCAAGACTACAACTGTTGGGTCACCTATGTACTTCTTTAGCAAGAAGACATGGAACACTGGATGAACTAAGGCTAGATCGGAAGGCAATTCGAGCTCATAAGCTACCTTGTCGAAACGACTAAGAATTTTGAAGGGACCGACATATCGGTGACTGAGCTTTCCCTTCTTGCTGAATCACTTCACTCCCTTCATGGGAGATATTTTCAAGAACACATAATGACCAATCTCAAACTCGAGATCCTTTCTGTGCACATCTGTGTATGATTTCTATTGGCTCTAAGCTGAGCCATTCTATGATCAGTTGAACTTTCTCTAAGGTGTCGAATACCAAGTCAGTCCCTACTACTGCAGCCTCACCTACTTCAAATCAACTGATTGAAGATCTACACCTCTTACCGTAGAGAGCTTTAAATGGAGTCATCTGAATACTGGAATGATAGCTATTGTTGTATGAAAACTCAATCAAAGGCAAGTGGTCTTCCCAACTACCCTTAAAATCAATTGCATACGCCCTTAGCATATCTTCCAAGGTCTGAAGGGTCCTTTCTACTTGACCATTAGTCTGAGGATGAAAGGTTGTACTAAGATGAACTCGGGTACCAAAACCCTTTTGGAACACTTTCCAAAAATAAGAGGTGAACTAGGTACTTCTATCTAAGATAATAGACAACGGAACACCGTGCAATCTGACCAACACCTTGATATAGAGTTTGGCATAATCCTTGAATGAATAAGAGGCATGGACTGGAAGAAAATGAGCTGATTTGGTCATTCTATCAACAATGACCCACACTAAATCATACAAACGACAAATACAAGGAAAACCCGTCATAAAGTCCATGTTTACTTTTTCCCACTTCCAAGTAGGAATACTGAACTCCTGCATGGACCCACTAGGCTTCTGATGCTCTATCTTGACCTGTTGACATATAGAGCATTTATCCACAAACTCTGTCACATCTCTCTTCATCCGACTCCACCAATAGATCTCCCGCAAGTCACGGTACATATTAGTGGCCCCTAGATGAATAGAGTAGCGTGTACCATCCACTTCTGTTAGAATTCCTTGCCTCAAGTCATCTACACCTGGAACACACAGATGACCCTGACAACGGAGAACACCATTTCTCCCTTGGGAGAAAACCTCTACCTTCTGATCTCTGACCGACTCTTTCAACTTAACAAGACTGGGATCTCTATCTTGCTTCTCTTTTACCTCGGATACTAGAGATGATTCTGAACTGTTCTAAACCCATATACTACCATCTGCTAAATCGAATAAGAGGACACCTAGTCAGGCAAGCTGATGGAGTTCCTGAGCTAACTTCTTCTTATTATCCTTAACATGAGCAACACTACCCATAGACAGTCTACTGAGAGCATCGACCACTACATTGGCCTTGCCAGGATGATAAAGGACACTTATGTCATAATATTTCAAAGCTCTAACCATCTTCTTTGACAAAGTTTAAGATCTTTCTAAGAAAAGACAAACTAAAGGCTCTTAAGATCTCTGAATATATCTATATGAACACCATACAAGTAATGCCTCCAAATCTTTAAGCTAAAAACTATGGCTGCTAACTCAAGATTATGAGTTGGATAATTCTTCTCATGGGGCTAAAGATATCTGGAGGCATAGGCTATGACCCTACCATACTTCATGAGGACACAACCCATACCTACTATGGATGTATTGCAGTACACTATAAATCCATATGAACCATCTGGAAGAGTCAAAACTAGAGCTGAGGTGAGTCAAGTCTTCAACTCCTAAAAACTCTTTTCGCATAAATCTGACCACTAAAATTGAACTTTTTTCTGAGTCAATCTGGATATAGGGGATGCAATAGACAAAAATTCTTCAACAAACCGATGGTAATAGCCAGCCAAACCCAAGAAACTCCTAATATCTGATGGAGAGATGGGTTTGGCCCAGTTTCTCACTGCTTTGGTCTTTTCAGGATCAACTTTAATGCCATCACTGAAGATGATATAACCAAGGAATACTGCTGGCCTTAGACAAAATTAACACTTACTAAATTTGCCGAACAGCTCTAAGAGTCTGTAATACTATTTTGAGATGGTCTGTATGATCATGCTCACTACAAAAATAAATAAGAATGTCATCTATGAAGACTATGATGAACATGTCTAAGTACTGCTTGAACACGGTTCATCAAGTCCATGAAGGTTGTTGGGGCATTGGTAAGACCAAAGGGCATGACTAAGAATTTGAAGTGACCATACCAAGTACGGAAAGCTATTTCTGAAATATCATATTCTCTGACCCTGAGCTGATGATATTCTGATCTGAGGTCTATCTTAAAAAAATAAATGGCACCCTGAAGTTGATCGAACAAGTTATTGATTCTGGGAAGTGGATACTTATTCTTGATGGTGACTTTATTAAGCTGACGGTAGTCTATACATATTCTGAGAGAACCATTTTTTTTGTGCACGAATAATACTAGTACGGCCCACAAGGACACACTAGGTCTGATAAAACCCTTATATAGAGAATCCTTTAAGTAATCTTTCAATTCTCTGAGTTCTATTGGTACCATTCTGTATGGCAGAATAGATATAGGCTGAGTATATGGAAAGAGATCAATGCCGAAGTCTATTTCCCTTTCAGGAGGAATTTCTGGAAGATCTTTGGGAAAGACATCTGAATATTCATTCACTACTGGGACTGATTCGAGACTTGGAGTTTCGGAACTAGAGTCCTTAACTCGAACAAGATGATAGAGACATCCCTTAGATATCATTTTCCATGCCCGAAGGTAGAAAATAAGCTGACCTCTGAAAACTGAAGTACTACCCTTCCACTCTAGGACGGGTTCATTTGGGAACTAAACCTGGACCACTCTATTTATGTAGTCTACTGTGGCATAACAAGAATAAATCCAATACATGCCAAGAATAACATCAAATTCAGTCATCTCTAATTCGACTAAGTCTACTGAATGACTTTCTGAGACACCATAATCGGACAATTTTTATATACCCGTCAGGCTATAATAGTTTTACCCATTAGGGTAGGGGCTAAGAAGGGCTCTGTTAGAATTTTAGGACTGGCTCCAAAATCAACTGCTATATAGGGAGTAACAAAAAACAAAGAATCTCCTGGATTTAGCAAGGCGTAAACATATACATGAAAGATCTGTAATATACAAGTGACCACATTAGGAGAATTTTCTTGATCCTGCTAGGACAGGAGAGCATAAATTCTATTTAGGTGTTGCCCACTGGTAGCACTGGAAGAGGCACCCTACTGATTCGGGCAACCAGACTGAGTTGGAGGGCGATTATGTTGACCCTGAGGACCTGGCTGGGGATAATCCCTGACTTTGTGGAATGGCTTGCCACATCCAAAGAAAACATCACTGCCAGCTCTACAAGTACCCTGATGGTGCTTGCCACATGTCTGAAAAAGAGGATAGGTTCGGGCACTGCTAACATCGCCCTGAGACTTAGAGCCTGACGCCCTATCTCTATTGTCGTCTCTAAATTTTAGCACTGGAGCACTGACTGAGGAAGGATATGGAATAGATGACTTTGGGTGGAACTGAGAATGACTTTCACCCTCTGACTTAGGCTGACCAAAGTTGAAACTACCTGTGTTTGCTCTCTTATTCTTCCTCTCTCTTATCTTAATCTTCTGCTCTTCTATCTATTGAGCATGGATCATAAGCCTGGCTATGTCCATCTCACTAATCAATATTGTATATCTGCACTCATTGACCACACAATCATTCACCCCAGAAACACACTTACTCATCTTAGCCATGTTGTCTACCACTACATGATAAGCATATCTAGCTAATTGAGTAAAATTAAGAGAATACTCTTTCACTATCATATTACCCAACCTGAGGTTGATAAACTCTAACACCTTAGATTTTCTTAGCTTTAGAGGAAAGAATCTATCTAGAAATACATTGGCAAACTCCTCCCACTGTATAGGCCCTACATCTGCGACCCTCTCTACCTATAATTTCTTGAACCATGTCGAAGCCAAATCCTACAACTGTATGCAACTAGCTCAACACTCTCAATGAATGACACCCCCATGATATCTGTAACCTTCTAACCTGATCAAGGAATTCCTACGGGTCTTCATTTGACTTAGACCCAAAAAAGAATGAAGGATTCATTTAGGTGAAGTCTAGAATCCTAGCTGCAGCAGTATTGGCCATTGGGTTAGCTGGAACAGCAAGTGGCCATTCATTCTGAGTAGCAACTGAGTTAGCAAGAGTAGTAAATGCAAGTCTGAACTCTGCATGAGAGACATATTCATCCAAGGGATCTGCTTGGATGGGCTGAGGGGCTGATTGATTTCCGTTTCCTCTCTTGAGAGGCATGTTTTGTAGAAGAAAGGGAGAAATGAATTTAGACCAAGAGTTAAAATTGAGTTCATACTCACTGGCATGACATGAATACTGAAAAAAGGGAAACTATTCCTAAAACATCTTATAGCCTCTAGTACATAAATGTGGCGTGCAACACACCCATGCACAAGACTCTACTAGATACAACTTTCAGACTTCCTAGGACACTATTGAACCTTAGGCTCTGATACCAAGTTTATAATGCCCCGAATCTAGTACCCGAAATGCTAAATGGGGCTCATGACCTTAAAGGACCACAAGCTAACCCATGACTGATATCTGTAACTGGACACTGCATAATATACTGTATAAATATGGAAAAAGGCTGAATAGACCTAAATTTCAAATATCTGATAAAACATACATCTGGAAATATGGTATATCAATACCAAAACAAAACTGAAATAACTATTTGAATATGCTATAGTCTGGAAGCCTCTAAGTTATCTAAAACTGTGGACTTGATGCGATATGTCCCTAACTAACTTCAAACTACTGAAATAAAAAAGTAATAAAATAATCATGTTATCCTTAAATGATGAGGACTCACTGCTAGTTTGGCTGCTGAATGTCTGGTCTACTAAGGATGCTAGGGGGCTCGTTCTTCTGAACCTATGGTATAAAACACCATAGCACAAATGTGTCAGCACAATTGAATGCACTGGTATGCAAGAAAGGTAGGCTGAATACAATGTGTTTATACGCATGAACAATATTAAATGACTGAATAATATGAATGTGAGAACACATGCATGAATACGTGAACTGTAACTGGGATCATGACATCACTGAATCTGAATAATAATCACACAACTTTTCATATAACTAATATACTATTGTCTAGATGACTGTGTCTGACAGTCCTGTTTCTGATGGAACTAGCTGAGTTCCGTACTAAACTAGGTGGTTGTATCTGACAGTCCTGAATTTTGTAGAACTATCTAAGCTCTATTATTGAGACTGAGACTGTAACTGTAGGAAGTAGTCATCTAACGGACATGCCCTAAATAAGATAATACAAGTGAGTTGGGGTCCAATCTGTAACCCCAATTGGAAGGGTGTCAATACCATGACACTATTAAGGACAAGCTGGGAGTAATCCCTCATCTAATAGGTACTCTAAGGAGAACGGTGGGATTCTTATATAATAGGTTAATCCACCTTATCTACCCTCAACTAGTAGGTTTGCCGTCTCAACCTACACTGGCTACATAGTTCTGGAGTGTAACTATTTCTTCTAAGAATCACACCCTCTAATAACAGGTGAGTTCCCATCCCTGGGCTCACTCGATGCTGAATTCTACTCCCATCTGAATAGATACAGAACATGATTAACTGAACTGAACTAGACTGCATTCATTGAGTTTTGTTGACTGATAGAATACTACTGAGATTACTGAATTTCTAAAATTTCTGAGATTATTGAGTTTTCCTGAGTACATGACTTACCGAGTTCTACGAATCATGGCTTGACTTAGAGTATCTGGAAAACATGACACTTGCTCTAGGAACACAACTAAATTGTTGGGTACAAGTACCCCCAGGACTCAATAGCATGAAACTGATAAGACATGACACTTCTTGACACATGACCATAGTCAACAATTCATAGTACAATCATTGGGTATTTTCATGAAGTATTCGGATGCTATAAGCTTACACATGAATAGGAATGCATGTAAACATATCATAATTTCATAAGCCTAATCTTATGAGTATTAAGTCAATCCATTACAAAGTATAACCATAATGTGGGAGTCGTATCAAACATAAGGGAGAAACATGGATTCATCAATTTTGGTCACAAATGAGTCATACGGCATAATTTCTAATCTCTTAGGCATTTTATCAAACACCTTGCATGCATATCTTTAGGCTTAGGTATGAATATTGAAATAATACTTTATGGCAATATTGCACACTTTCAATGCAAGAATTTCAACCATATACTAACATATTTTCACAATAGTCATTAAAGGCTTCAACTTGAAAATCAAACAATAACATAAACATGGATATAATTCAATTCATACCATGGAATCCAAAGTTTATATTTCAAACAGGGTTTTTGAGCTTCATGGGTGAAAGAAACCCATGAATAAATACTTGATACCTGGGTGGATGATTTATTGAAGATTGGTGGAGGAAAGCTTGAATTCTTGACTTGGAATTAAACACCTAGGGTTTCTTATTCTTGGGGATTGATCTTTGAGAGAAACCCTAATTTGGTATTGTGGATGAATAAAGAAGTTATGAGCTCTAGTCTTGTATAATTAGGGGTCAAAACGGGTGGAAAAAGACCTAAATAACCTTTTAAAAATGGTTTAAATTGCTGATCAAAAGTGGTGACGGTTTTGGCAATGGTACATCCCTGGCTCGATGGTCCGTCAACCCTGACCGTCGTTCTTGGCTAGAACCTAAACTTTCTACCTCATTTGAGATGGTTTGGGCTATGGTCCATCGCTAGCTCGATGGTCCATCAGTCCTGGACGTCACAGTTGATCAGAATCTAGGTTCAGTGCCTCATCTACGATAGCTTAGGTGATGGTCCGTCACTAGATCGATGGTCTGTCAGCCTGACCGTCGCTTCTGGGTAGTTCTGACAATTCTCTGTAAAATGCCTTTAACTTTTTACTCCCATACCAGATTTGAATGAAATTAGTATCATTGGAAAGTAAATTGATTTAAATATTAATCATTTAGAAAGTCATCACTAACTCTTCTGAAGACTAGATTTGACTTAAAGAAAGTTTGGGGTATTACACAATGTAACCCTAAATAGTATAAATGGTTTAAATAGTTTGGAATGGTTAGTTGGTACGGTTTTGTGGTCATAGTTATGATTAATTAAACTTCCTTGTTGGGTACAAGGGAATCCCCCAAGTAAACATGGTAATGAAGAACTTGTGGGGTATATGGGACTCCCCCAAGCAACTTGATAATGGAATATTTGTGGGGTACATGAGATTTCACCAAGTTAACTTCATAATGTAATCTATTGGGTACATGGGAATCCCTTTACATAAAAATTTTGGCTAAAGAAATTGTTTGCAAACTATAGTCGATATGACGATACCACTACGCATATCCTTGGTTAATAATAATGATATAATGGTTTGGTTGGATGAAAATGGTTTTACTTGTGCAATAATGCTAGCGTGTGATAGCTAGTTGTGAAGGTGTGAGTTTAATGGGAGGACACCAAAAACTCATATTTGTTGACATGAGAGGTTGGTCATGGAGACCATATATGATACTATGAGGTACATGGGAATTCTTTAAGACAATGTACATATGTATCATGGAGAGTGAAGGGTAATTGAGAATCCCCCACTCTTATGGTATCTCCAATTTGTGCGGTTACATGTATCGAGGCCCGTTCAGGAGGTTTCACTGGACCCATATAGCCCATGGGTGGTTCTAAGATGGTTAAGATTCACATACCCAGGTTAATGGTTTTAAATGCGTGCTAAACCTGGTTCCCTTTACCGACATGGATATATATATATATGTATGGTTATATGCATATGGTTGGTTCACTTGGTTTTACTGGATGGTATTATTTTATCTTTAGCTTAAGTACTTGTTAGAATTTACCCACTAACCCATCCTTGGGTGGATGTATCCCTACGCGATGTAGGAACCAACTATTCTACTCCTCCTGCTTAATGCTTGAATTTGAGATCAACTACTGGATTGAAGTGACGAGCTTTTATATTCCAGAAGGCCCCATTTCAGGTTTATAGATGTTTTTACATACTTTAGTTTATTTATAGATAGTGGTTTTGTCTATGGTTAGGGGCATATCCTAACTGTATATTGGTTTTCTTTTGGTTAGAGGCTTTTGTAGAACTACTATGGATCGATATGGGCGGGATCGGTGGTGGTGTCAGCTTTAGTATTGGAATTGGGGCTGATATCGATTGACTAAATTTCTCACTATTCTATCCTCTTATGTTATATCATGGAAATTGGTTTGGTTATTGTTATGGTTTGACATGGTTATTGGATAGGTTTAGGACGGTTAGACTTATTTGGGTCGTTCACGGTCATAGACCTATCCCAGAGTCTAAATTTATTCAAATACACACTATCTTGTTATACATTCGGAATTCATCTGACTCAAGATGTGCATTTGGACGGTTAGGTTGGGTAACAGTGGTGGTCCTTGGTCCTAGTTAGACTTGGGATGCCCATTACGACAAAGCCTCGAGTTGGTTTGGGTGATAGATAACCTCGGATGAGAATTTTGATAGGGCCACCATCTCCAAAACATGGATTTTAGGCTAGGGGACCCTTAGTTCAAGTCCTGAGGCATCCCAACCCATTTTGGGTTATTGGGTGGATTATGTAAAAAATGGATATATAGGTATGGGTCCCCCATTTTGTCGAAATGATCTTGAACAAAAGTTTTAATGCTTTCATTGAATCCAGAACATTGAATTTGATATGGTAGAATATTTTATTTGCCTGTACAGGATTTCGAACGAAATTTGAGCACTCAATCGAAGTCCATTTTAGACTCAGAGAAATCTAGTGCATCAGGTCACTAATGTGACCGCTTAAGTGATTATATAACCTCTTAAGCGGTCTCCGCATATGTGACATAGGGTTTCTTAAGCAACCTTGACCATTTTGTCACAGGCTACTTAAGCATTGTTGTGACCGCTTAAGTGGGTATGTTTAAACGGCCTGGGTGTCTCTAAGTGATACCCGACGCCAAATGGCAGATCACTTAAGTGATAGAGGGGACTCTTAAGTGGTTGTCACTTAAGTGACTGGGTGACCATTTAAGCAACACCTGGTGGTTGTTTATCCCCTTTTTATTCACTCGATTTTCCACTATTTCTTCTACTATTTTCACACCAAATTGAAAGATCAAAGAGAGGAAAATATGGAAAATCATCCATAGAAGCTAAGGTAAGCTAACCTAACTCTCCTTGGGCATTTCCCATTAGTTTTTCCCTACAATTTCCATCCAAATTCATAGTAAAATTGTTATACATTAGGTCTTAAACTCCTAAACTTTAAGGGTTGATTGGAGACCCGAACTATGCACCATTTGAACTCAGCTTTTGAGCACACATTCCTTGTACTTTAAGGGACCTTATGACGAGTTCAATTTTGGATTCCATTTGAGGGTCCTGCGGGCCCGTTCTTGATGCAAATTTTGACCAGACCCTTAATATAGCAATATGGGTCTCATTTTACTCCTATTGATATATAGATTATGATTTTGATAGAATGGAAGTATATTGGGATCGTGGAGCAAAGGTGAATGATTTGTTGGTGATTTAAGGATTTGCGGTTCGGCATTGAGGTAGGCTTCTGTCTACTCTTCTTTATGAGATAGTGTATTATATATGTTGTATGTTAGTTAGGGATGTTAGAATGTGATATTGGGTAGAATACTATGACTTAGTTTAATTTATGAATTTAGGATAGAAGGGTAATCACACTCAATTTACTCCATGAATTATGGGCAAGGCAATCGTTGTCAAATATAATAACCCAACTTGAGTTGGGTTCAAATTCTCGAGGGGTGGAACTAGTATTCAAATCATATGGTATTTAAGGCTACTAAGTGAAAATTGGAGGGGGGGGGGTATGATTTTGAAGGGTTGTTTTAATAAAGTCTACTCAAACTACCAAATAAAAACAATAAATGTAGATAAGATTTCAATAGGAGAATGATCTTGGGATTATGTTTTCCTAGGGGAAAATGGTGCACGGGTTCATGATAATCTAATGCAAATCCTAGTTAATGACTATATGGGTACGCTAGGTTAGGGGTTTAGATGCTAGGTTTTCAACCAAGCACAAAAAATATCACCTATGGACCCTTTCGGATATCACATGGGAGTGTCAAACAAATCCACTCAAAGCCTCAATTAGGCATCCCTATTTCTAGGAAAATGCCCAAGACATAGCAAATTCACAATCCATCCTTATTTGTAAGACAATGTAAATGAATAAGCTATCATTTATTTATTGTTCACTAATACCTTGTCACTCATACCCTCTTTTGAGGATGATATAGGATCCAAAAACATACTCACATCTCTCTTTCAAGGATGATGTGAGATTTTAGGAGTTTGGGGTTTTCACCGACAAATTCCCATTCAACAAGCAAGTATTAATGAAACCCAACATCACTAACCAAGAATCTACACTAACAATCAAAATTCACACATATATTAACCCTATTCCAACATAACCCCAAGATAGATGTTTAGCTACTCATGAAGTTTGAAGAAAGAAATATACCAAAAAGATGATTCAATGCTTCTAATGAAAAGGCAAAGTAAGGATATTCTCAAATATAACTTCAATTAGAACTAAAATCCTTGGAAAATTAACTACAAAAATCTTGCCAATTTAGTAGGGTTTTACAAAGCGAAAAACTTAAATTCCAGTTGGTGATATCCCAAAAACAGAAAGGGTTTTCATCATATAGAGAATTAGAATCAACTGTGAGAAATTACATTTCTATCCCTAGGCTATTTTCTGCACCACCGCAATCTCTAGCGATTGATCCCGATCATAGCTCCCGCCATCACGGTAAGCCCATCATGATCACTAATTTGACTAGTTCTGACTTGTCATGATCGCGACCCTCAGACCACGATCGTGGTAACTGAGGATCAATTTTTGCTCCTGCTTTTCCATCTTTTGCACTAACTCTTCCCTTTATGATCTCTTTTTAGATTATTTCACTATGTTTTTTCCATCACATGTATGCCTACAAAACATGGGATTCAGTGCATTCAAATGATAAATTCATCCTATTAACGCCATTTAATCATAGTAGTGTGCACGAATTTGGGTGTCAATCAGTGGTAAATTTACCACTTATATCAAATGGTGATTTGACTCTTAAGGTGAAATACTTATTATACTTCTAGTATCCTATTACCCTAGGTTGCTAGTATGTTAGGCTTAGTTGAGACTAATAATCTTTCAGTAGGAGGTTTACTAAGTTACTCAATGGATTATAATGGTTTCTCAGATTTTAATATGGTTATGTTGAATATACATTATTGGGAAAAGTTTGTGTTTATGGTATTAGGTGGATTTCAAAAAGTGATTTATGCTTGTAAATGACTTGGGCGTGGTTTATAGACATATAGATGCTTATCATGGTATTATTTGGATATGGGTAATGGCATGCATAGATTTTGTACTTTTATGCTTACTAAAACTGTAAATGGTATAATTTCAACCAAAAATATGGTTTTACTACTTTTTTTGTAAAAAGGATTTATTTTGACTTTTTACTTTTAAAATAGATTCTTTCATAATGGAAATTGTACCATCTTAATAAATAACTTAAGAAACCTTGAGATTAAAAATGATGTTTTTAGAGATTTGTCTGAGATAGATCTGGTCCAAGGTTTTTCTACTACTATTTACCTCAATAGAGAAATACTTCTATCCTTCTATACTTTTATGAAGATTTAGTCCCAGAGTTTACCCCGAACAATGAATTTGCAGACTTACACTCTTTTAGCCATGGTCCTAGTCCATGCATATATATATATATATATATATATATGGTACTAGATGGAATAGATTGATGATAATGGTTTTTGGAAATCCTATATAAGAACTAGGTCGGTGATACGGGTTATCCTGAACCCTCTAGGGCCCTTTTATCCAAAACCATTGTGTTGGAGAAAAGATATTGCCATAGGTCTTACCTTTGTGAGCTATCGAGCTAGAGGAGTTCTATACACTAGGTTATATTATGGTGCTTGGTTTGATTATAGTATTATGGATTATACTTGCATTCATCCTTGCATGCACAGTGTATATCACCAGTATATTCCTATATCTATTAGCCTTGTGAGGGGTTGCATAGCTATGAGTGATGAATATTATGTGTGGTGTGTTGTATATGTTAATTTGACCTTCTGGGTTATGGGGCCCAATTTAGGTATTATTTGTACGGACTAGCCGATTACTGCATTATATTATTATTATAATCAGTTCATAATAGGTTGATTATTGGACTGGTACTGAGATTTGAGGTATGATTCTGACTTTTTTCTTTATGGTTATTTTATTATGGATGATTATCTTATGTTAAAATATGGATTAGGGATCCTGATTATGTTAGCATGAGTTCTTACTATGATTAGGAGGCCTTAAGATGCCAGTGCGACTACTTTAGGTTATACCTTTGAGTTAGCCTTATCTTTTTTTATGTATGTATATATTTATCATATCCACATGTAGTTATAGAATTATTGTATATCTCTCTCTTCCTTCATTGTTCATGTTGTATATCCATTCTTTGGCCTTGTATACTACAATATACATATCCTTTTAAGCTCTTTACTTGTTTATTAGTAAGTGATATATGACATAGTGCTTAGGTGTAATGAGTCTCTAAGTTGTTTCCTTGATTTGCATATGTTTTTAGTATTTTGAGCCTTCCCATAGTGGCTACAGGACATTTATGACTTATTAAACTATCGGTTCAATAATCGGACAGTTTGTTTGGATTTTAGGCTCATTTTCTCATTTTGGAGCTTTCGCTAGTTAGGATTTGGTCTCAGACCAAAAATCCTAGTAGATGACCTTGGATTCAAATTCTAACTACACCAGAAGCTTCAAAATATCAATTTTAGGCTAGATAGACCTTTGGTTCGGGTCTTGAGGCACCCGAGCTCATTTTGACCTATTGGTCGAAAAGTTGAGAAATTGGAAATTTAGATATATGATCCAGATTGTGTGAAAACAACCGTGGATGGAAAATTTGAGCAAACCATTGAGTCTGAAATGTCAAATTTGATATGGTTTCATAGTTTGTTTATGTACCCGTGGCAGGGAGATATATGATCACCATAGCCATATTGCAATCGAAAAATGTGTGCTAGGGCCAGACATAGTGTGAT
This sequence comes from Capsicum annuum, assembly GCF_002878395.1. Classification (NCBI taxonomy): domain Eukaryota; kingdom Viridiplantae; phylum Streptophyta; class Magnoliopsida; order Solanales; family Solanaceae; genus Capsicum; species Capsicum annuum. Next base: position 91,472,267 of record NC_061112.1, on the reverse strand, counting down.
TGCATACCTCACTTAATTGCTCATGTTCTATGTGGAATTCCTATCTTAGGGTTAATTATGTCCTATGTACCATCTAGAAATCAATATAGACACCTTAGTATAGTCCATGGTAGAATTTTGCTAATGTGAAATTCAAGGATTAGAAGTGGGTTCTCCCGGCCCATGTTAGGACAAGACTTGTGTTAGCCCTTATGATCTTAGGTACACATATTAGACATAGTTGAGACTTTTGAGCCTTTAGTATAAGGTTACTTTGTGACTTGGTGAATGATAATGGTTTTTCACGGATTATAATTAAGGGCTTATAGTTATGATATGACTTTCTAACTTGATTAATGATATGGTCCATCGACATGCTTAGTAATATAAGTATAGACATAGTTATGATATGGCCTATAGATATGAGGTGCCTTATAGATGTGATATTTCTCATAGTTATGAGTTATGCCTTATTGATAGAATATTCCTCTTAGATGTGAGATGCCCTATTAACATATTATGCCTCTTAGATATGAGATATTTTATTGATATATTATGCTTTATACAAGTGAGATGCCTTATTGAGATGAATTATGGCCTATAGATATGATATGCCTCATAGATATGATTGATAGCTTATAGAGATAGTATGCTTTATATATATGCTATGGCTTATAGATACGAGATGGCTTATGAATACGATTATTGATATGAGTTCCAAATATTTTGTAGGCCTAAGACCATGATTATGATGTTGTAATTCTTTCGGACACCTTATTGGGCCCAAGGTCGTGTATATATATCGGTTGGACATCCAGGAAATATTTATCCTTGTAAAGGATATGATTGTAGTTTTCAGGTATATTGATGCTTATGGCTCCATTGTTTAAATACTGGTGATGGAATGCATAGATTTAGCACATTTCATGAGCATTCTATCGTTAATTATTATAGTTTCAGTTAAAATATGATTTTACCAATGTTTTTTTTCTAAATAAGGGTTAAAGCCCACACTTCACCTTAAAAAATGAAATCCCACACTTCACCTTGAAAAATGGATTTCTTCATAGTAATAATTACAGCGTCCTAATTAATCACCTATGTGTAAAGAAATTGGAAATGATGTATTAAAGATTTGATCAAGCCATATTCCAGTCCATGATTTTGACAATACCATTTACTCTAATCGTGAGAGATTCTGACCCTTTCTATACTTTATAATGATTTAGTCCCAAAGTTTACCCTGTGCAATGTATTTATAGATTTATAATTTTTTAGCCATGGCTTAAGTTCGTACACCTATTATACATCAATATACACATCTATCCCGTATGGGTCAGAGAAAGAATAGTGGTATTAATGTTATGACTTTTATGTAAAACTTGATGATGGATTATAGATTGGTGTTATATATATGTTAATGATATTGCGGATATTTATTATTATATTGATGATGAAATACTTATATACCGGACAAGGCCGAAGCATGATTATAATGATATATTTATGTACCCGACAAGGCCAAAAGATGATTATAATGATATGTTTATATACCCGGTAAGGCTGGAGGATGATTATAAAAATATGTTTATATAGCCGGCAATGCCGGAGGATAATTATAAAGATATGCTCATATACCCAGCAATGGCGGAGGATGATTATAATGATATGCTTATATATATGGCAAGACTGGAGGGTGAGTATGATGCTATGTGTATATAACCGACAAGGTTAGAAGATGATTATGATACTTTTTATATGCTTGATTTGAGTTCGAAGGATGATTATGATACTAAATATATACTCAATTCGAGTTTGGAGGATGATTGTTATATTGATAATATATTTTGCATTCATTTTTACATGAGTATTGCCTATCACAGTATACGTCAATATCAATCAGCTTTATAGGGTGTTGCATAGGTATGGGTGATGATTATACCTTATGATGTGTTGTATGTTGATTGAACCTTCTGAGCCGGGTCGATGGGGGTACATGAAAGGATCAGATATGTATTAGTTGTTAGCTAATTTCTCGTGTCATCATTAACATTGTTATTATTATTGTTATGATTATTGTTATGGTTTATTTATGACAGATTAGTTACTAATTTGGTATCAAAATTTGAGGTATGAATCTGGCATATTTTATTTTATGATTATATTATCATACATGATTATCTCATTAGACATATGGCTTAAAAACCCTGAGTATTCTAGCACTAATTCTTGCTATGATTTTGACATCTTAAGATGCTAGTCTAATGATTTAAGTTGCATCTTCAATTAACCTTGTTTATACAAATATATCTATATCTATCTACATGTAGCTATGGTATTACAGTATATCCCTTCCTTCATTTATTTAGATTGTATATTCATTCCATGGCCTTGTGTACTGTTATATATCATTCTTTTGCCCTTTATACGTATAATGGCTAGGGATATACAGTATAGTGTTGAGATTTTTGAGTATGGTTGGAGTAGGATGTTCATCCTTGATACTTTCTTAGCCTTATTATGCTAGTTTCTTGGCTATGAGTAGAATTGTTTCCCTTACTATCTCACTAGCTTTATTATGTGATTGTTGGATATTTGGGTGTAGTTCTATTTTTGTTCATATGTTGTATATATTTGTATTATGTTTGGAGCTCAGCCGACAGTTGCTTGTTGAGTACCACGTATTTAGTACTCATACTATACTTTTCCAACCTACAAATTATAGTATAGGTTATCGGAAGTGTTGTGTGTGTTGTTTGGAGAAGCTATGGTTCAGAGACTTAGGGTGAACTCCCTGACATTTGAAGTATCACCATTCTTCCTCTTATGTACTAGACTAGTCTCTATGTTGTATTAGGAGATAAGTTGTAGTAGTGTAATTCCCTTGGTATTTCATTTTGTACTCTTATTATATTAGAATCTCTTATACTGATACGATTAGGTTTTTGGACTAAATTATGTACTTGATCTCTTATTACATCTATTCTACATTCTTTTTGTTATCTCTTTGGGTAGTCCGTTACTAGTCATTCCAGACTACAAGTTTGGCTTGCCAACTGGTAGGTTATAGTAGGCGCCATCATGACCTGAGAACTTGGGTTATGATAATTTGGTATCAGAGCCTTGGTTCATCGATGTATTACTACAAAAGCTAAGTATTTAGTAGAGTCCTGCAGATCGGTGTGGAGATGTCCATAACCTATCTTCGGGAAGCAACAAAGTCATTCTTAGGAAATTTATTTCTAGACTTTGTGTTATGTGTCCACATTAATATGAGCTTCAAGCACATTTATTGATCCTATTCTATCCCTAATAGACGATGTGAGATAGTTGATAGGTGTAGATAAAACTTTGACATGAGTTTTCAAAGCTTCAGTGCTGCGTTGGACTAGATAGTCAGAGATGACTATCGAAGATCTTCAGCATCAACCAAAGGATTTAGGGCCAGCTCAAGCTCCAGTAGAGCTCATGTCTATTTCATCCCTTCGAGGTTTATCATTGAGTATCCCAAGTCAATTTATGGACATCTCATAGCTAGGGATGAAATTTGATTCATTGAGCAGTTCTTATATTTGAATAGGGTCTATTGGTGTTCATCAGGGTTCTTACTAGTCTCTGAGTATGAGATTGGGTTTCTTAAGTAGGCTAACCGTATTCCTATGCTATATCTTTTTTAGCAGGACATGATGCGTGGATTTATTAAAGGTTTAGCATTGCTACTCTGCTTGACGTTGGATCTCTTGATGGTAGTTGGGTCTTCTTTCTCTCATATTGTTGATTATGTAAGACACATAGAGAGAGTATACATTGAGACTTATAGGGGTGGCGGCAAGAGGCCATACCATTGGTATAGTGCTATTGGTATTTAATATAGGAGTGAGGATCCTCCCAGTTGAGATTAGCTTCATTTGCAACCCATCAGCCCTATGCAGGTAGTAGTTTAGACTATGAGTGGTTCTCAGATTATTCATGGTGATCATAATGGGCAAAGTTCTCATCAAACCTTACAGAGTTTTTGGAATGGATCTTTAGGCCCTGGCGGTCGTTCTGGATCAACAGGGGTATCACCTTAGAGTATTTTAGAGGCATGTTTTTGGTTGTGTCAAGAGGGAATATTCGTCTAGAGAGTGCTTCAGGTGTGAGTTGGTTGTTCAAACAGAGCTAGCATGTATTTCTCTTTAGCCTAGAGTTCTTGAGGTAGGCTATGACTGCAAAAAGGATGATCATGGTAGTAGAGAGTGTCCTAAGCGTGTCTAGCATGTTTGCTATAACTACAAAGAGATCGTTCACTGGTTTAGAGAGTGTACTCTGTATGGAACTTTTGGTCATTCAGCTCATTTAGATTAGCCTCGTGATGTTTTGGCATCTTCAGTTAGAGATAGTGCACTTGGCACCTTAGTTGATAATTCAGTTAGTCGGTCTAATCTTGGACCCATTTAGATTTATGCTCCCTTAGACCCATTAGGCATGTGATTACAGATTTTACCACGATAAGTGTGCTTTTATTTCCTGTATTTATATTTTTGATTATGTGTATTAGGGTCTTCATAACCATTGATGAATTTATGCCTTGATGAGTTCATATTGGTTATTGTGTACCTTGTTATTAAATTCATGATTATATGAATGCCCCCATGGTTTATTTCTTTTAGTAGTGATGGAGTAGATTCGTATTGATATTTTCTCCCTATCAATGTACCATTTGGGTTTGAGTCCCATTTACCTTGGAACATTATCCTTATTGTGACCCTTGAGTGGTACTTGCTATTAACTTCTATCTTGGTACTGCCTATTAAGTACATTGATATTGTTATTGATCTTATTTGATGTAATTGATCATCATTGAGTAGCTGTTTTGACTGGTGTTATCTAATTAGAATTCCATTTTATGTTGTTCTTATTCGGTGGCTTGAGCAACTATGGCCCAATTTTATGATTACTTCCATATAGCAAGGTAAGGTTAGTTGTTTTCATCTTGGTTAGCTGTGCTAGATTGATTGTGTAGTATATTATTGTATTGAAGGCAAGTTGACCTCCTATGATTCTATTATGGCTCTAGAGTTGGCAATTTAGTTATGTTGCCTAAACTTGAGTTGGGATGCTTAGACTTGCTTCCTAGTGTGTGAAGGTTTTTCTTGCATTGGATATCCTTTTCTATATAGCCTATTTTTTAGCTTGGCCAGTTTAGGGTCCGTTCGTTGCTTGTGCTTATTTCATCGCCTGATAGTGGTTTGATATTGCTATCGAGATATTTCGGATTCATAGCTTAGATTTTTTGTATTCATCTACTAGTGATGGTTTTCTCTTGGTTTTAGTATGGATATTGGATGGTTATTTCTTGCCGTGATACAGTTCTCGTTCTAGTAGAGTTAGAGAGTTGGAGACAGGCAATAGTTTCTGTGACTACTTCTTAAGTTGGCAAATTGGAAATTCCTTATCTTGAGTTGCTCGATTCATTTTTTGGTAGTGGTCTTGACCTTGACATTGATGTCGAGATTAATATTTTCTTCCTCGACAAGTTGATTCATGATTTGTTTGAGTTATGATTGTCCTACTCAGGTAGATTCAGAAAATCCCTATTTCGGAGTTTGCTCGGCCTAATGAGGTTTAATGGAGTGCTTCTCTTTGGTGATATGTGCCTATGGCTATTTTTGGTCGAGATAGAGTACCGACTTGATTAGTTTTTGGCTAAAGTTGCATTTCTCTGAGTTGCTAGAGTTTTTTCCATTACGAGTGTGGTTTTTATCCTTGGGGTGTTTTGAGCATGTTTTGATAGTTCATGCCCTCTAGTGGATATGGAGTTGAATCCTTATGATTTCTACTGCTGATTTCCTTATGATTTTATTCTCCACCTATATTTTGATTTTGGCTCTAAATAATTTAGTACAGATATGTATGATTTGGACATTATAGTCGATGTGAGTATTTGACTTTAGTTGGATTGATGGATCAATTGCAGATTTGTCACCTTGGAATGGCGACATGGATGCATAATAGATTGGAGTGTGAATGCCTACCCATCTTCAGGGTTAGTTTAGGTAGTTGAGATCGAGCGACTTAGCCTTGATGTTGAGATTCCATCTTGAAGTTGTAGAGATTGAGTGCACCTTTAGTTTAGATTTAACTCAGTTTGAATTTCATTTATATGATGGTTGATCCTACTCTGTGGTTACCTATTCATTCTTCTTGAGTTCGGATCAATTATGGTCGATAGGTGTTCAGATGATAGTCCATGGACCCGGTATTGGTTCATTTATCTTTGACCTTGGGTCTTTAGTTTTCTTTGAGAACCTTGAATGATATAGTCAGTGAAAGTAGTATGCTTGAGTTAGATTCTACTTGGTTAAGTTGATGGGATATCCGAGAGTGGACCATTCAGTGATAAGTATTATGCTATGGATTTTTGAATCTCAGTTTCGATTATCATCTAACTCAGTTATAGTATTGGAATAGATTGTGTTCCTTAATTATCTCTAGTTATATGCTCAGATAGAGCCTTATGAGCTTATTCTCAAGTTTGTAGTATGACTTCAGCGGATCAGCTTCAGTCCTCTGAGTTCTCTAAGATGAGATTGCATAAATAAGAATCAAGTGAATTTCCTCCCAATTTGGGGGTGGATAGCAGTGTAGAATGGAAGAAGAAGGTTAAATTTGGATTTGAAGTTGATTGTATAACTCATGCCTTGGTTTTCTTTTGGCTTAGATGAGCCTTTATTGATTTGTATAGATATCGAGATGGTATCATTTTGTTATGGTTTAGATTTGCGTGTATTAGCCTTTTTTAGTTCAGTTAGAGGCCAGATTGTGGTTAAGGTTGAGTTTTCATTGATTGGAAGTAAAGTGAGAGAACTAGTTGGAAAAAGGATACCCGTGGCAAAATCCACTGAAAGTATTCACTTTTCGTAAAGGTTATCTAGGAAGTCATACTTGGAGCATACGGGCCCACTACCTCAAGCTTTTGAGATTTTTTCTATCTGTTGACTTTTGAGGATGAAAGTCCTTTTAGTAGTGGATATTGTAATGACCCTCCAGGTCATTTCCTTGATCTTCATGCATTTCTGGCGTTTCAATCCTTCCCACAGTGGTATAGGTCATTCATGACTTGTCAGAACTGTCGGTTCGATGATCGAACAATTTATTTGGATTTTAGGCTCATTTCTCCATTTTTGAGCTTTTGCTGGTTAGGATTTGATTTCGGACCAAAAATCCTAGTAGATGACCTCGTATGTAAATTTTTCCCATGCCAACAGCTTTTAAATGTAAATTTTAGGCTAGATAGACCTTTGGTTTGGGTCCCGAGGCATCCAGGTTCATTTTGACCTATTGGTCAAAATGTTGAGAAATTAGAAATTTGGATTTGGGATCCACATTTGGTCGAAAAGACCTCAGATGGAAAATCTGAGTGTGCCATTGATTCCAAAACATTGAATTTGATATGGTTTCATAGTTTGTTTGTGTATACAGGATTTTTAATAAATCCCGAGGGCTTGACAAAATCTTGAAAGTTCTTCCAAGTTTCAGCTGCCAATTGATGTGGTGGCGATCGCCAGTTAAGGGTTGCGATCTTTGTACCCTTGGAAGGGAGATAGTGTGATCGCCATATCCATATCGCGATCGTGACCAATGTGCCAGGTCTAGAGATAGTGCGATCGCACACCGCGGGGTCACGATAGCGACTCCAGAGTACCTAAACTGGGTATAAATTGAACTCTTTTCCATGATTTTGGGAATTATTCACCTTTCCCCTTGAGAGAAGAACCCTAAAATAACATAAGAGATTAAAATTAAAGTTTGTAGATGATTTAGGGAGCTTGGTTATCCATTATTCCGTGATTTTCCTTTGAATTCATGGTAAGATTTCTTCAACTTCTTGATAAATTCTTAGAAATTAGGGCTTTGAATTCCTAAAGTTTAAGGATCGATTTGTGACCGGATTTGTTCTCTATTTGTGCTCAACTTTTTAACACAACTTCCTTATCCTTCCAGGGACCTCGTGACAGTTTTAAGTTTGGATTTTGTTATCGGGCCTCATAGGCCTGATCTTGACTCAAAATTTGAACCAATTCATTATATTGCAATTTGGATTTTATTTTACTTCTAATAACGCATAGATTATAATTTTGATAGCATAGCAGCATTTCAGAATTGTGAAGGGATGAATGTTTTATGGATGATTCAAGGGTTTGCGGATCGGTTTAGAGGTAGGCTTCTGTCTACTCTTCTTATAAGATAATGTGTTTTATATATTACATATGAATGTGAATACTAAGATTGATTATGGCTATGACACCATCACTTAATCTTGATTATTTAAGTTTGGAAATTCGATGAGGGTTTTGACATATAAGGTGAAACACTTTTTATAATTCTAGGACCCTCTTGTCTTCTTTATAGATTAAGCTAATTCTTAGAATAGGTATGATATGATGCCAGGTTTGGGATGTGATTTAAGTGACTTGAAGCATGGTTAGTATGATTAACCTTATTTAGACTATTTTAGTAATCTTGAAAATGTAAAATAGGTGGAGTTGACTTAATTGCTCATGTTCTAGGCGGAATTCCTAGCTTAGGGTTAATTATGGCTTATGTACCATCTAGAAATCAATATAAACACCTTAGCCTAGTCTGGGGTAGAATTTTTGCTAAATATGGAATTCGAGGATTAGAAGTGGATTCTTCCGGCCCACCTTAGGACAAGACTTGTGTTAGACCTTGTGGACTTATGTACGCATGTTAGACATAGTTGAGACTTTTGAGCCTTTTGTATAATGTTACTTCATGTCTTGGTGAATGATGATGGTTTTTCCCAAATTTTGATTAGGGTCTTATAGTTATGATATGGCTTTCGTACTTGATTTGTGATACCATCAACATGGTTAATAATATGGGCATAGACATAGTTATGATATGGCCAATAGATATGAGGTTCCTTATAGATGTAATATGCCTCATAATTATGAGTTATGCCTTATTGAAAGATTATGCCTCGTAGATGTGAAATGACTTATTGATATATTAAGTCTCTTAGATATGAGATGCCTTATTGATATACTATACCTCATATATGTCTGATGCCTTGTTGAGATGAATTATGGCCCATAGATACGATATGCCTCATAAATACGATTGATAGCCTATAGAGATGATATGCCTCATAGATATGCTATGGCTTATAGTGCGAGATGGATTATGTATGATTATTAATATGGTTTCAAATATTTATGTACGCCTAAGGCCGTGATTATGATGTTGAAATTATTCCATGAGCCTTATTTGGCCCAAGGTCGTATTATGATTGGCTAGACATTCTGGAAATGTTTTTCCTTGTAAAGTATGTGATTGTAGTTTATAGATATATTGATGCTTATAATTCCATTGTTTGGATATTGGTGATGGCATACATAGATTCAGTACATTCATGAGCATTCTATCGGTAAATGCTATATTTTCAGTTAAAGTATGATTTTACCATTTTTTTTTCCTAAATAAGGGTAAAGCCCATACTTCACCTTAAAAACAAATTTCATTATACTAATAATTGCACCATCTTAATGAATCACCTATGTGTAAATAGATAGGAAACGATATTTTAGAATTTGACTATGACAAATTTTAGTCCATAATTTTGAGAATACTATTTACTCAGGTTATGAGAGATTTCGACTCTTTCTACACTTTTATAATAATTTAGTCCCGACGTTTACCCCAGACAATGAATTTATAGATTTATACATTTTTAGCCACTGCTTAAGTTCTTGCACTTATTATACATCAATATACACATCTCTCTAGTATGGGACGGAGGAAGGATTGTGGTATTAATGATATAAATTTTGAGTAAAACCTGATGATAGATTATAGTATTAATGTTATATATATGTTAATGATGTTGCAGATATTGATTATTATATTAATAATAATATGCTTAAATATCTGGCAATGCCACAGGATAATTATGTTGATATGCTTATATACCCGATAAGGCCGGAGAATGATTAAAGTGATATGCTTATATATCCGTCAAAGTCGAATGTTGATTATGATGATATGCCTATATACCTGGCAAGATCGAAAGATGATTATGATGATATACTTATATACCTGAAAAGGTCGGGGGATGATTATGATGATATGCTTATATACCCAGCCTCGAATATAGAGGATGATTATGATATTGATTATATATTCGATTCAAGTGTAGAGGATGATTGTTATATTTATTATATATTTTGCATTCATTCTTGCATGTGCATTTCCTATCACCAGTATGTATCTATATCTCTGAGCCTTATAGGGGGTTGCATAAGTATGGGTGATGATTATGCCTTATGGTGAATTGTTTGTTGATTGAACCTTCTAAGCCTGGGTGGTAGGGGTACGTTAAAGGATCTGCTAGGTATGGTTTGTCTGGACTAGCTAGTTACTACGTATTGTCATTGACATTATTATTATTATTATTATTATTATTATTATTATTATTATTATTATGATTATTATTATGATTATGATTATTGTTATAGCTAGTTTGTGACAGATTGGTTACTGATTCGGTATCAAGATTTTAGATATGATTCTAGCTTTTTTCATCTTATGATTATACTATCATACATAATTATCTCATGATTAGACATATGAATTAAAAACCCTCATATACTAGTATTAGTTCCTGGTATGATTTTGAGGCTTTAAGATGCTAGTCTGATGATTTCAGTTGTACCTTTAATTGACCCTGTTTATACAAATATATCTATATCTATCTATATGTAGCTATGGTATTACCATATATCCCTTCCTTTATTTATTTGAATTGTATATTCATTCCTTCACCTTGTATATTGTTATATATACTTCTTTTTCCCTTTATTTGTATATTGGCTAAGGATATGCGATATAGTGTTGACATTCCTGAGTATGGTTGGAGTAGGATAGTTCATCCTTAATACCTCCTTAGCCTTATTATGCCAGTTTCTTAGCTATGAGTAAAATAGTTCCCCTTAGTATCTCACTAGCTTTATTATGTGATTGTTGGACATTTGGGTGTAGTTCTATTTCTGTTTATATGTTGTATATATCTGCATTATTTTTGGAGCTCGCTCGGCAGTTTCCTACTGAGTAGCACGTGTTTTGTGCTCATACTACACTTCTATAGCCCGCAGACCATAGTTTAGGTTATCATCAGTATTGTGTGTGTCGTGCGGAGCAGCTATAGTTTATAGACATAGGATGAGCTTCCTGACATTTACAGTATTTCATTTCTCCCTCTTATGTACTAAACTAGTCTCTCTGTTTTATTCAGTTTATGTTATAACAGTGTAGTTTTCTTGGTTTTTTATTTTGTACTCTTATTATATTAGAATCTCTTGTACTGTTACCACCAGGTTTTGGGGCTATATTATGTATTTGGTCTTTTATTACATCTATTCCACATTCTTTCCTTTATTTTTTTAGATAGTCCGCTACTAGCCATTTCACACAATGGATTTGGCTTGCCTACTGCTGGGTTATAGTAGGCACCATCATGACCTGAGAAATTGTATATGGCATTAGATCTATGGGTATGGTTAGAATAGGATAGTTTATCCTTTTTTCCTTGTTAGTCTTACTATGTTAGTTTCCTTGATATTTGGGTTTAGTTTACTTCCTGCTCACATGTAATTTATATTTGCATTATCTTTGGAGCTTAGTCGGTAGTTATCTATCCAGTATCATGTGTTTGGTATCCATACTATACTTACTGCAGCCTCTTGTGATGGTTAAGCAAAAGTTGATCAACTTTAAGTTCCTTTTATATCTACAAAGAAGAAGGAAAAAATTTACGTCACAGAAAAAATTATCCATCTGTTGCAACAGCTGTAGAGTCTGTTGCATCAGATGTGAAGTCTGATGTAAAAGATATAGAGTCTGTTAGAATACATAGAAGCCTTGCTGGTGGTTTGATTTGTTCCAACAGTTGCTCCGTCTATTGCAATATCAACAACAACATAAACTACAAACAACAAATAAAAAAAATCAGTAACAAAGAAAACAACAACATTTGTTCCAACAACATCATCAATAACAAAGAAGCATACATCCTATGTTCCAGCATCATCAACAACAAGGGACGATCCCACATGGAGTCCTCCAGGTTCGCTAGCACAGACTGAACTCGTATCGAGCTTTATATATGTATATGGAAATAAAGAAAAAACGTATATAATCTAATCAGTGAGAACCAATAGTAAGAGTTGTTTGGTTAGCCTAGTTGTTGTTTATGGGTGCTTAAGTCTATTTATTTCTTTTGGTCTTTAGTTCAATTCCCACTCAGCTCATATTTTTTTAATTTTGGTAACCAACTATTCTCTTCTTATTCACTGTAAACTTTCTTTTATTTTTTTCTCCCTTACTCCTTGTGTTGATTGTTTGAACTCCACTATTTTTAAGCTATAAGCACCCACCGTCTAAAAAACTTGGATCTGCCACTGTCAACAACACCACACCACAAGTTCCAACAATGCCAACCCCACCAACAACATCAATAACAACATCAACAACAAATAAACAAACAAAATACATAAAAAAAATGATACTGCCAACAAGTCTTTTAAACTTCTCCCAACAGATGACTTTTTTTCGCATCTTGTAATAAAAATTCTCGGTTCGTTTATTCAGCAATTAAAAGTTCCTTCAAATTTTTTAAATAAATATGATATGGGAAAATGGTAATTAAATTAAAAAAATGTAAATAACTTGCAAGAAGAAGACGAGAATGAAAGAGCAATAGTGAATCATACCTTAATGTCAAAAGGGGGTCAAAACAATAATTTTAATCGAGGAATCTAAGATATGGATATGGATCGGTTTAGATCCGAACGAAAATTTATGGAAAGAGAAGAGAAAAAAAGTTTCTGATAACCCTAAAAAGGATAAAAGGAAAAAAGATGAGAGAAGAATAAAACAAATTTAGGGCTGAAGGAGAGATGAGATAATTCTAATTTCTAGATGTACTACCCTTAATATTAAATGACTAAACAAAGTGTATTTATTCAAATTTATATTTTTAAAGCATAATTAATAAGGCTAATTTGGTAGTAAAATAAACCCCTAATTAATATTTTCTTAATGGATGTGCCATGTCAATAGGGATTTCAATATTCATTAATTAATATTCACTAATAATTTTTTAGGGGCACGAGGAAGAAAACGGGTGACATTGAAAAGACAAGACAAGACTACTAAATGAGATTTTTGAGTTATCCAAGAAATATTTTTTACCGCCTTTAGTAGTACTACTACTTTATCAACTCGGACAGAAGCTTGCTTTAAAATTAAAAGAAAAAAAAAGATTTTCAAATAGATTTGTCGTCTATTGCAATAGATATAAATATCTGTTTGAAAAATCCCAACAGCTCAGTCATCTGTGACAACAGATGGAAATTTCCATTTGATAACTAACTCAGAAATGTTATCTATTACAACAGATATCAATATCTGTTTGAAAATTTCCAACAACGCAGTCATCCGTCATAATAGATGCAAATGTCTATTTGATAATTAATCAGATATGTCATCTGTTGCAACAGATATTGTTATTTATTTGAAATTCTACAATAGCTTAGTCGTTTGTTGTAACAGATGTCATTGTAATTAATGTAGGTGGAACTAGGGATGAAAGAATGAGCTCCTCATTAACTTAATATTAAGACTAATATTAGTACCTACATAGATCTAGGTGGAACGAGGGATGAATGAATGAGCTCACAGGTTCAACTACAGATCCAATTGAGTTTTTGTATTTGCATGGTGTTAGTATTTCATTCATCCCGATCCGATTCATCTATCGATCACTCTGATTTGAAATGAGTTCTCATTAACTTAATGTTAAGATTAATAATAGTGTCTACATCGATCTAGGTGGAACTAGTGATGAATGAATGAGCTCAAAGGGTCAACTACAACTTCAATAGTGTCTTTTGGCAATTGCATGATGAAACGGTACTGCGTTTCTCCCGACAAGAGTCATCGATCGATAACTTTGAGCCGATCTAATTCTTACTACCATATATGTTCAACTAATACCTTAATTGAATAATCTGAGACGAGGGGTGAGTTCTCATAGGATCAACTACAACTTCAATAGAGTCTTTTGGCAATTGCATGATGAGACGGTACTGCGTTCCTCCTGACAAGAGTCATCGATCGATTACTCTGAGCTGAACCAATTCTTACTACCACATATGTTCAACTGATACCTTAATTTAATAATCTGGGACTAGGGGTGAGTTCTCATAGGGTCAACTACAACTTCAACTGAGTCTTATGGCAATTGCATGATGAGACGGTACTACGTTTCTCATGACAAGAGTCGTCGATCGATTATTCTAAGCCTAACCGATTCTTACTACCTCATATGTTCAACTAATACCCTAATTGATTAATCTTGGACTAGGGGTGAGTTCTCATAATGTCAACTACAATAGATGACAGCCCCTATTTGATAATTTATAACAGATGGGTAATCTATTGTGACATTGACTTAAACCATTTGATACTTTACAACAGATGGGTAATCTATCACAATAGATGACTTAATCTATTTGATAGTTTACAATAGATTCATGATCTGTCGCAACAAATGACGTAATCTGTTTGATAGTTTACAACAGATGCATAATATGTTGTAACAAATTACCTACTCTATTTGATTTGATCTAACAGAAAAGACATCTGTTGCAACAGTTTGAACATTTGTTTATATATAATTCAATTGAGTTCATATGTTAGACTAATACCTTGATTGAATGTGAGTTCTCATAGGGTCAACTACAACTTTAATTGAGTCTTTTGGCAATTGCATGATGAGACGGTACTGCGTTCCTCCCGACCAGAGTCGTCGATCGATCACTTTGAGCTGAACTGATTCTTACTACCTCATATATTAGAATAATACCTTAATTGATTAATCTAGGACTAGGGTACTAATACCTTAATTAAATAATCTAGGACTAGATGTGAGTTCTCATAGGGTTAACTATCGATTTATCTAGGACTTGGGGTGAGTTCTCATAGGGTCAGCCACGATAGATGGCAACGCCTATTTGATAATTTACAACATATGGGTAATCTGTTGTGACATATGACAATTCATTTGATAATTTTCAACAGATGGGTAATCTATCGCAACAGATGATTTAATTTGTTTGATAATTTACAACAAATTCATAATCTATTGTTACCTAATCTGATTGATAATTTACAACAGATAAGAAATATGATGCAATATGTTAAACATTCATTTTTTACAATTTCAATTGAGTTCATATGTTAGACTAATAGTACCTAAATTGATTAATCTAGGACCAAGGGTGAGTTTTCATAGGGCCAACTAGAGTACTCGGTCAACTACAACTTCAATTCTTTTTATACAATTTCAATTGAATTACCCTTTTGGTAATTGCATGATGAGAGTGTTAAAAATTATGCATATATTTTATGATTTTTTAAAAATAATTAAGATCAATTCGGACCAAATTAACATTTTCAAAACTTATCATTCTCTTCCAAAATACAAATTAACCCATACAAAACATTTCATCATTTCAAATCTCGAGGTCTCGCTCTTTCTCTCTCATTCTCACTCAACAATACAGTATAGACAACTACTCAACAAATTTGCTCAACCCTCTATAACAGATTATTTTTCTTCTTATTTTCAACCACATAGGTGTTATTTTTGACTTTATTCTTACTTGTATCGGTCATTTTCTTTGTCTTCATAGGCAACAGAGTTCGATAAGAGCTCTATATTGTTATTTTTTTCTAAAAAATAAGGGCTTTTAAGTTAATGATGAAAAATAAAATCTTTCATTGTATTATCTTTGAGAATGGATTTACAATTTTGAGTTTTGATAGTAAAATTGTAGGAAGAACTCAAGAAATCCCTAGTTTCCATAGCAGTGTTCCGTTGACTGTTGTGATATTATTTAATGATGTTTGTGGTGTTAGTGGTAGTAGTGGTCGTCGTCATCGTCGTTGTGGCATTAGTTGGTGGTGGCTGTCGGTGGTGTCAGTATTTATGTTGTTTGCTTATTGGCATTGGTTGGTGGTGTTTGTGGTGGTGGCTGTTGGTGTGTTGGTATATGTGGTGTTTGTAATGTATTTTTTAAAATTTACACATACATCAATTTTAATGTAATTTTTTTTTCTTTGTTTGTAGGTAAAATATGTCTCCCAAAAGAAAAGAAAGTGAAAGTGGATCAATGTCTGACCACCTAAAAAGAAGGCTATAGTACAAAGGGATTCAAAGGAGCTTCCTGAACAATCTCAATCAGGGAAAAGTAAATCTGAGGAGAGATGTGAAAGCAACATTGAGGGAGGTAGACAAGGGTCTGTAAATGGTGATGAAGAAAATAAAAGTAAGAAAAAAGAGGAATTGGAGAGTGAGAAAGAGGACAATCATCAACATGATGATAATGGATCACTAATGAGGCATGAATTAATATCGACATCCTAGCATGATCCTGTCAAAACTTTTAATATTGACAGGTTTCACGTTTCGATGCCGATAAATAACCCAGAAGCAAAACAACTAATTGGTCAAATTGTACTTAAATGTCAAATGGGGAAATTTTTTGAACATTTTATGAAAATTATGAAGAATGAAAACATAGGCAGACTTTTTAAGAAGAGCTGCTTTGGATACTTTCTTGAGCTGCCAGAGAACCCCTTTGCCCGTATCCGTTTCCCTATAACGATGGTATATGGTCTTCTCAAGCATAGGATCAAGTACGTGGGGGATGATAAAGATCCGGAGGAGGGGGGAAAAAGAAGATGGATTAAATCTGGATCAACTACTGTGGCATGCCTATTTATTTTAGCTTGCAAGAGTATTAGCATAGTGAAGGGCTTGAGATGCCATCATCCAGAAGGACCACCACCCTACAAAAGATCTAAGGCAAGAAAATGCAAGGAAAAAATAGATGGGTTGTTTGATATTTCTCAACATGGCTACCAAGCATCGGATTTGTTGACAGATCTCAAGGATAAAACCATACCAGAGAAGTACAGGGAGCAATTGTGCTTAGTTTGGTTTGCCCATTCGGTTATATTGGCAAGAGACGTCAACAAGGTCATAAAAGATAATTTGTTGGTGTGTGCTGAGGATTTTGATAAATTCAACAATTATTCCTAGGGATATGACAACTTCTACTTGACTGTTCAATATTTACTGACAAAGCTATCCTGAGGGACGACCACATTGTACGGCTTTCCTTCAAATTTCATGGTAAAATTAATCACTAATTTTACTCACCCATTAATTTAAATTGAATATAGTTATTATGACTTTTTTTGCTTGCTTTCTTTTGCATTTTTTAAGCTTGGGCATTTGAAGTCATTCCTCCCCTCCGAAAATAGTTAATGGATTACCCAAATGAGGTTTCTCATCCAAAAATATTTAGGTGGTTGGCTTCAAAGAGAAACACCAATATTAAGAAGGTTTAACCCTTCGGATGATTCAGTATGCCTTCTTCAAGTAAAATAATTTTACTCAAAGAAAGATATTGAACAGATTTTATATCTGATGTACCAGATGGGACATCTATTGTGGTAGGGTATATCTTGCATCAGATTACCCATCTGTTGCTTTGACTCTCTGAACCCAACTCCTAATAGATTAACCATCTACTATAAATTATGCAACAGATGTGTAATCTGATAACATATTGTTCATCTGTTGTGACATACAGATCATTTGTTGTATAATAGATTACCCTTCTTGTGCAACTGTTGCAACAAACGATTGATCTTTTGTATCAGATTATCCATGTGTTGCTCTGTTTCTCTAAACCAGACTCAAATGGATTTTAACCATATACTGTAAACTAAGCAACAGATGGGTCTTTTTTTTAAATATAGCCAAACTGTGAAAATTATTATATTATATGATTTAAATGCATCTATCTTTTTTTTCTTTTTATAGGTTGTGCATCCATGGATCGTGCCTACTGAGGAGGAGTTGGTGATGACTTCTTATATTACTCTAGCTCATGTTGATACTATAGCAGACCCAACGGTGAAGTTAATAAAGAAGGAATTGACTGGAGCAATAGCCATAAGAAAAGCAGTTAGTCAAGGTCAGCCTAATGTTAAGGCTCTTCATGAACAACCTTTTACTAAGAAAGATCTGAGTGCTTCTTCTGGTGGAGATGTTGGTGTTGGTGGCAGGCATGCTAATGCTTCTACCACTCGTGATAATGAGCATGTTGATTCTCAAGAAAGAATAAATATGTTTGAAAACACCTGTTTTTGCCCTTACACAGGTCTCTCGCACTCCTCCCCACCCTTGTTTTCTCATTGCAAATGCGAAGAGTGTAAGGACAGACAAGATAAACTCTTTGAAAAAGTAGAGGCTATACCATCCAAGAAGGTAAGAGAGCCGCACACTCCTACAGTGTTGGTTAAGAGAAAGAAAAGAGCAATTGGAGGCATACTCTCTGATCAGAAATCAAAAGAAATTGCAATTCCTCCTTCTCCAAAGGCTATTAAAGTTCAAACGCCAGTCAAAAAGGTGGACATATACGCGAAACTTGGCGCCGAAGAGAAGAGGGATCTACGACAAGCCAAGAATACCAAGCCAGGCGCACCAGATTACCCCAGGCCTTCCTTTTCCCCTCAAGACTTCCAGACTATGACTGATATGCGTATGTCGTACGAGGACAAGGCAAGTTTACTTTTCCTAACCTAGCCCTTCTAATCTACCCCATGAAGAAGAAGCTATGCAATAAATTTCACATCTGTTGCAATAGCTGGGTATATTGGTGCAACTGGTAGTGGTTCTATTACAATTTATTATCCATCTCTTGCATAAGTTGCATTGGATTATTGATTCAGAGAACCCTATGCAATAGATGAACCATCCGTTGTATTTTTACAATTACTAACTTATTTAAAAATTTACTTCTTATCTCACAGCATGTTGACATAATTCTTTGCCTCATGAGAAAAAGGCAGTTAACCTACCGGGAAGCTTATGACGTTGCCGATAGGATAATGGACCTCGACTTCTGTAAAAAGATCAAGGATAGGTATGATCAACTCAATGGGGAGGCATTATCCCTTGGCATGGGACTTGATTTCCTAGTTCCTATATTGGTTTTGGATGAAGAATAAATGATAAAATATGTTGGAGGGGAGAGGCCAAATCCATACGGCAAGAGCTGAACCGAGGCAAAAAGGATTCTTGCAGTCATTAACGCGAACGGCATGCATTATTGGGCTATTGAGATACTACTCGAGGAGGGAAAGATCAATGTTTATGACTCCAACGTACCTCTCACTGATGATTTTGATCTTTTTCTCCTCGTGGAGCCACTGATGGTGCTGTTTCCCATCTTGTTAAGGGAGATTAAAATGATGAATAATTTTCCAAAGGAAATGTTGATAAAAAAATCATAGGATTTTAAAGGTCGAAACAAGGGAATGATCCTTCCAAAATATGATGCCACTAAAGCGAGCGGCTCGTACGCTCTTGTACACATCGAATGTTTGCTGGCAGGCACAGAAATGGCCGAGCCAATGACTTTTCTGTGCGACAACGCTGTGGCAAACCTGCAAGAGGTCTGGTCTTATGGGGTACTAACTGGACGCTTGAAGCCTGTGTATATAGAAAAGCCTGTGAAATAGAAATATTTAATTTCAAGTCACCCTTCACTTTATTACATGTACATGTAGTGGCAATAATTTTTTCTGATGAAAGTTGAGTTTTTTATAATGCAATAGATTGTCAATCTGTTGTAAAATATATCTAATCTGTTCTGGAAAATAGTTTATCTGTTGCAATAGGTTGGTCATCTATTGCATTACACCGATGTTATTTCTATGAATAATCTAATAATCTAATTCTAATATATTGCATAGTGGGAAGACCTGTTTGATAATTTCCAACAGATGACCTAAATTTTACAACATATGCCTAAATCTTTTTTATATTTTCCAACAGTTATGCTTGAATATCCATGTGCTCGACAACACCAAACCAGTACCAAATACACACACCATCATAAAAATTTTAGCAATTAGGCTTGAATATCCATGTGCCCAACAACACCAAACCAGTAGCAATAACGGCAATAATGTAGTATCTTCTTGCTCGATTTTGTTTTCCGTCAGAAGCCTTGACTTTGTTCAACAAACCCCAGATTATACGATTTGCTTGTGAAGGGTGTCATTCTTCATACCAATTAAAGTAATCACATCCGCTCAATTTCTACAAAAAAGAAAACATAATTACAAAATAATTACAAGTCAATAATTAATCAACTAATTAAATAAAAAAAATATTACCTTTAAAATTTTACAAGTAAAAAACCTACAACCCAGAATTTGTTGAGTCCAAGAAGTCTTTAAAAGAGCTTCATGACCGCCCTTACAATATCAAAAAGCTTTATCACAAAAAATAGTAGAAGATACACTCGACATTGTCAAGCTCAGTTGGAAAAAATGAAAGAAATAATTTAAAAATTTTGGATAAATAAAAGAAGATGACAATGAAGAAGAAGATTTGGGAATTTAGGGTTAAATTTTAGGAGGAAGATGAATATATAAGACAATGGGGGGGAATGATCTTTGGGGGCCAAGTGATGGTGATGGCAAGTCAGCAAAATGTGCCAAACTGACACATTTGATGCCTATTTTATTTTATGTGTTTAAAATGAACACTGTCTACTTGATGCCTATTTTATTTTGGGTGTTTGAACTGAACACCGTCGATGGGTTCCGCCTTTTTTATTTCAATTTAATTCACTTTAACCTTTTTACATGTAGTGGCAATTTTTTATGTCCAATGAAAGTTGAATTTTTATAATGCAATAGATTCTCCATCCGTTGTAACAGTTATTCTACCTGTTCTGACATATAGTTTATCTATTGCAATTGGTTGGTCATCTGTTGCATTATATCAATGTTTCTAGCTATCTAAGTCTATCTGTTGCAACAGTGGAAGACCTGTTTGATAAATTCCAACAGATTACCTACCTGTTGCAACATATGTCTAAATCTGTTCATTTTTTCAATAGATGTATTTTCTGTTGCAACAGATACATTATCTGTTGCAATATTTAAATCTAGTGTTCCTTTTCAATTAATAATTTTAAATCTAAGGAATAAATAAAATTCATAGACAAAATAAAATAAATCGAAGCCTTCATAAATTAGCTGAAATAAGCCAACGAATAAATGAAATGAAAAAAAAATTATTATGGGTACAAATCTCAATAAATACATCAACAACAATTTAAGTATACTGCCAAGAATTAGTTTGACAGGCTCAAGCTATAAAGATCTACTAAGTATGAACAAGTTGTTCTTCATCCGATGCTATGAAATTCGGCTTTGCTCTTCGTGGATCTTTGTTGTCGCTTACGTACGGTTTCTGCGCTTTCTATTCTCCGTATTTTCATAAAAAGAGTAGCATATTATCAATGATGTTCAGTAGTAGTTTCTTCTATATTCACCTAGAAAGCCAGAATTGATCAATGCTAATCAAGGAGATACAACAAAATGGAAAAGGATAACTCATCTCTTCTAGCAAATTAAACAGACCTTCCTCCCATTTTAAATTATCCCAATCAAATTATATTTCTATTGCAATAATGAATCAACTGTTGGGATAAATTTCTACATGAGGAAGACCCTGTATGATAATTTCCAATGAATGAACCATCCGTTGCAACATATGAATCACCTGTTGCAGCAGATAGTCGCCTATTGGTACAAATAAAAGTGGTACAAAGAGCTATTTGATTTCCTAAAATAGATGAGATATATGTTGCACCAAATACTTTATCTGGTGCAATAGGTTAGTCCACTGTTGCAACAGATGCATATATCTATTTGATAATTTTCAATAGATGTGTCATCTATTGAAACAAATATATGTCTGTTTGTTTTGTCAGTTGGAAGGCATAAATATTTACCTTCTTCATCTCATGCTACTCTTCTTTGGACATTGTACGT
The DNA here is from genome assembly GCF_002878395.1 of Capsicum annuum. NCBI lineage: Eukaryota > Viridiplantae > Streptophyta > Magnoliopsida > Solanales > Solanaceae > Capsicum > Capsicum annuum. Next base: position 91,450,295 of record NC_061112.1, on the reverse strand, counting down.
TGCTCAGTGCAACACACAAACAGAGGAGTTGCAATTTTGCTTTTTTGGATGCTTGATAATGCCCTAGAAATCACACTCCTTCTCCTCTTAGACCTAATCTCTAATGGAGAGAATGGAAATAAAATCCTCTTTGATGGAATGAGACCCCTCTTAGATGTCAATTTCTTTACAGAAGCAGTTAATTCATTAATAACATTAATCGCTACATCATGTTTCGCCCTGCAGTCTTAACATTTGCATATAGAACATTCGCTGGGAGAGGTAAAATCTATATAACCAGTATGATTATACTCATAATAGTTTGATTTAAATACTATAAGAGGAGCATCATTAGTACCAACAGCAGCACCACTGCCACCACTAACAGCTCCATCACCACTAAGACCATCAACAACAACAAGCCCACCCGCCAAAATTATTTTTCTTATAATGCTTGTTGCTTCAAACAATTCTATTTTTATTCTGTCGATGACCTTACAATCCGATAAAGTTTGTATAAATAGTAAAGTAATAAAAATGGCATCTTCAACTCTCGATTGGTCGGAACTAGAGACGGATGCACAATCTAACATAAATCATTACATATATTAGAATGATGATTAGATCATTCAAAAAAATCATTAATTAAAAAAAAATTAATTATAATTATACTTACTGTATCCTTTGGGGGGTTGAAGAGATCAAGAAATTTTATATTTTTATCAGTTTTGGCCGACAACCATCTCAAAATTCTTGGACAGGAAACTCTTTCCTGGTAGGTCACTTGTTGTCTCAAATAAAGAATTTCTTTAAATTCCCAAGCCTATAAAATAACTTCAATAAATCAAAACCATTATTGAGTGAAAAAATGAATGATATTATAATAGAAGAAAGAAACATTTACCATAAAAGCCCATGGGAAGCCATGCAAGTTAACTGTCTTTGGTGCTAACGGAGACAACAAATATTTGACATTCATTTTGAAGCTTTCATAACCCCAAGGATAGTCGTTAAATGCCTTAAGATCCTCGGAGAGGTTTATTAAACCGAGGCTTATGTTGTTGTTAATGTATCTCGCCCAAAAAATATTATGTACAAACCAACCCAAGCACAATGACTGTTTGTGCTTCTTTGAAAGTCCTTTACCTTTCAACGCTTCTATCAAATTTTTATTTTTAAAGGTTGGACCAACAATGGACACCAAGTCATCACGATCACGCGACTTGTCTTTGCCTTTTTTGGGTGTGCGGGGTGCTTTTTGGGTTATAATAGGTATAACTTGAGAACGAGGATAACATTTTAGTCCAGTAACTATGGAAAAATCCTTCCAACTAAAACAAATAGGCATGCCACAGTAATTTATCCACACATCATCCATCTTATTATTTTTTTCATACATAAACCGACGCTTGAGAAGTTTATATATCATTTTCATTTGGAAACGAGCATTGTTGTCCTCTGGCAAATCAAGATATTTTCCAAAGCAGTTGTCCCTAAAATAAGCATCCAATTTTTGTTCTTGCAGTATTTTTCAGATGGCGTCGAAAGATTTTCCCATGGCTGACTTAACCAAGAAATCACCCGTTAAATCTGCGGTACCATCACACTGCATTCTCACAAGATAACGATCAATGCTAAAAGCTTTGACCAACTCTTCGGTGAAAGGGCTATTAGCATTTGCATCATCTCTTTTGAAATATTTCTCCTCCCCGTATTCATCATATTCTGCTCCCAATTGAGATAACGCTTGTAAAGCAAGCTTATAGAGTAGTGGATGTAGCCTAGCTGCTTCACTTATTTTTTTACTTGGACTTGATTTGGTTTCTGTTCTTTTGGGAATCATATTATCTAAAATTAACAGGAACATAAAAAATATATTATAGTTGATTAATGCATTGAACAAGTAAAATAGTAAAATAACAGTTGCAACAAATCACCGATCTATTGCACCAGGTAGTATATTTGTTACAGCATATAACCAAATTGTTGCAGTAGATGAGTAATCTGTTATAGCAATACAAAACATATTACTCATCTTTTAAGATAGATAAATTGTCTGTGCAACAAATCACATACTGTTGTGATATATAAGTAATCTGTTGGGATAGTTAAATAACCTGTTGTAATAGATAAGTAATCTGTTGTGACAATACAAAACAAATTACTCATTTATTGAGAAAGATAAATGGTCTGTGCAGCAGATCACACATCTATCACAACATTATCTATTGCAACATGTGAGTGATCTGTTGGAACAGTTAAATAACCTATAACAATGGCTAAGTAATCTATTGCGAAATACAAAACATATCACTCATCTGTTGAAAAAAATGAATGGTCTGTGCAACAGATTACACATTTATTGTGACATCATCTGTTGTAATATATGAGTGATCTTTTGCAACATATGAGTGATCTGTTGAAATAGTTAAATAATCTGTAGCAACGATTGAGTAATTTATTGTGATAATACAATATATCACTCATCTGTTGAGAAAGATGAATGGTTTGTGCAACAGATCAGACATCTGTTGCAACATATGAGTGATCTGTCAGAGCAGTTAACTAACCTACAGTAATGGCTGAGTAATCTGTTGCGACAATACAAAATATATCACTCATCTGTTGAGAAATATGAATGATCTGTGCAACAGGTCACACATCTGTTACAACACATGAGTGACCTGTTGGAACAGTTATTAACGGTCAATATTATTTAGATTTCTTCCAACATAGGGTCGTCTATTGCTGCAGATGAATGATCAACTGGAAAAATCAAGTCTTGGATATTTCCTGTTGGAAGAGTTGATAGGATTTTATCCAATAGGAGGTTCATCTGTTGCATCGAATCATTAATCCGATGGTTCTTCCATTGCACCAAATGGTTAATTAGTTGCATCAGATTTTTTATCCGATGCTTAATCTATTACAATATATGGTAAATCTGTTGCATCAGATAGTTAATCTGTTGCATCAAATTATTAATATGTTGCATCAGAATTATAATTTGATGGTTCCTCTGGTGCGTTAGATAGTTGATCTATTGCATCATATGATAAATCTGTTGCATCAGATGTTAATATATTGCACCAGATAGGTAATCTATCGGAGGAAACAAAAATAGTAGCATGATTTTGTTCAACAAAAAAATAGTAATTTCGCCATTTTTAGCAAGAACAAGAACAGAACAAATCAACCCAAATTATAATTTTGTTTTTATAAACACAAATAATAAAAATTAAACTTCAAAAAAATGCAACAAACAACAAAATATCATAATTCACTTCGAAAAGAGAAGAGAAGAAATACCAAAAATTAGGGTTTTATTCAGACTGCATTTTAAATTAATGCAACAAATATTGAAATTGGTAACCAATACTATAAGAGAAGTTAGCTCAAGTTCCTCGTTTTCTTCAAAACTAAAAAGGCCATAAATTTTTACCTGTGAAAGAAGAAAAGAAACGATGAAGAATTCGAAGCTGTTGTGGTCAGAGAACAGGGCTGTCACGTCGATTGAAGGTTGAAGTTGAAAAGAAACTCGCAGCCCAACTATTTGTAGTCGGATGTTGAACTCGCCTAGAATTGAAATAAGAAATTTCCAGAACAGTTGGTTGGGAGAGAGAGTTGAGAGAAACTGTCGAGAGAGGAATGCGAGACAGGTTGATTTGAATTAAAGAGGGAAACTCGAAGCCCAACTATTTGTCGCCGGAGGTAGAAGTCGCCGGGGGTTGAAGGGAGAAAAGAGGGGAACTTAAAGCCCAACTATTTGTCGCCAGAGGTAGAAGTCATTGGTGGTTGAAGGGAGAAATTTTGCAGAACTGTTGGTTGGGAGAGAGTTGAGAGAAGCTGTCGAGAGAGAGAAGAGAGTGGTTGATTTGGATTGAAGAGGGGTATGGGTTGGGTTGATTTGTATTTTTGAAAAAGATTAGAAAATTTTAAAAATATTAATCAAGTCCACAATTAACTTAATCAAGTTTTCTAATGATGTTTGACCCTATCTGTTGGTCAATGTCACCAATCCTTCATTCAAGACTTAAAAGACATCTTTCCTTCAATTTTCTCAGGAAAATTCTATGGATAGAAATAGAATTATACCATACAAAGACTTAGTAGTCCTAGAAATAGAATTATATACGAAGGCAAGCTAAAAAAGAGATTAAAAACTGATTTGATCCGATTTTAATTCTATCCAAACGGACTTTTAGTAGTCTTTAAAATAACGAACTTAGTAAAATGTTTTTAAGGTGAAGTTCAATTAATAGTTGTTAGGGAGTTTTTAAATAGAATTATATTAAAGACCTAGTAGTCTTTAAAATAACTTTCTCCCTTTATTTTTTTTATTTACTCTTTTTGAATTGAGCACACTTCTTGATAAACCCTTTATTTTTGTTAGTTTACCAATATATTCTAATTAAATTTTATACCTTTTTCTAAATTATTAATGATTATATTTATTGAACAAGAACATAATCGCAAAAATTTATTAAATTATTCTTAAAATATTAAAGAAACACTTATTTATGAATATAACCACAATCCAAATGAATCCAATAGAAAGGAATGTGAGGTTCAATTAATGGATTAGTTGCTAGTGAAACTTCTGCGGATAGCAATAGAATTGTACTATAAAGACATATTCCCTCTGTCCTAAATTAACCATTCCAAATTGAGATGACACATTGATTAAAAAAAATAATTAATAATATGTCTAATTTAGCATAATACTCCTATTAAATAATATTTATATTTTAATTTGAAGATAAAGTAATTAATGCAAAGGGTAAAACATTTTTTAAAAAAAAAACTATCTAGTCTTGATTAATGAAAAAAAAGTAAAATGAGAAATCAAATTAAAAAATTTGAGACGAATAATTTGAGACGAAAAGAGCGGTCTTTAAATAACGAACATAGTAAATGTTTTCAAATTGAGCTTCAATTAATAGTTGTTAGTTGGGGGAGGGGGAGGGGTCAGCTCAGTAAATTAATTAGTTTGGTTATTTTGAATTTTTAACTTTGATCTTATAAATTGAGGTTTGTTTATTTACTTTGATCTTATAAATCGACTTTGATCTTATACTCCCTTTATTTTTTTTATTTACTCTTTTTGGATTGAGCACCCCTTATTTTTGTAAATTTACCAATATATCCTAATTAAATTTTACAACTTTTTCTAAATTAATAATAATTACATTTATTGAACAAGGACATAATAGAAAAAATTTATTAAACTATTCTTAAAATATTAAAGAAACACTTATTTATGAATATAACCACAATCCAAATGAATCAAATAGAAAGGAATGTAAGGTTCAATTAATGGAGTAGTTGCTAGTGAAACTTCTGCGGATAGCAATAGAATTGTACTATAAAGACATACTTTCTCCGTCCTAAATTTTCCGTCCTAAATTGAGATGACACATTGATTAAGAAAAATAATTAATGACATTTCTAGTTTACCATAATACCCCTATTAATTGATGTTTATATTTTAATTTGAAGAAAAATAATTAATGCAAAGGGTAAAACATGGAAAAAAAAATTTGTCTCTTCTTGATTAATGAAAAAGACAAATAAAATGAGAAATGAATTTAGAAAAATTGGGACGGATAATTTGAGATGGAAAGAGTAGTAGTCTTTAAATAATGAACATGGTAAATGTTTTCAAATTGAGCTTCAATTAGTAGTTGTAAGTTGGTGGGGGGGGGGGTGTTTAGTAAATTAATCAGTTTGATTATTTTGAATTTTTGACTTTGATCTTATAAATTGAGGTTTATTCTTACAAAATGAACATACTAGTAAAATATTCATATCAAATTGCCCTAACAATTTCTCGTCCGTACCACAATCATCTAATAAACATTCATTCAAGCAACGAGACCATTACAGAAGAAATTCGTAATCTAACAAAATAAAATCATGTTTAGATAGGTCATACTACTGATAATTCATATTCAAGTCAACAAATAATCAATCCTTGAATGTTCTATAAGATTTAAATGTTACTCCCTCCATCCATCTTTATTATTCTTTTTTTTATTGGTGCAGGAATTAAGATAGGGTAATTTTATCATATTATCTTTTAAATATAATAAATTCAATGCTTTGAAAAATGTATTAGATAATAAATTGTATTTAATAATAAGAATAAAATGGATAGAAATAGATAAATTATTTATTGATTTTATAAATTGAACAAGTAAAATTACACATTCCAAAATAAAAAAGCAAATAAGTAAAAATATGGGTGTAGTAATTTAACATGCCTTCTTAAAGGCCTATTGCCACTGACTCCTCGAATAACGATGAAAAATATAGTCAAAGTGAACGTGTGCACTATTCGTTAACCTAATGTGAATTTTGGTCATGTTTTTGCACGGATTCTCTCTATTTATGATGATCTGATTTCACAAGGTAAAGGTTTTGGAGAACTTTTGCCTTGTCCGATATAAATTGTGTAGCAACTAAATTTGCAAGATATAAATTTAGAGAATTTTTTGTCTTGTTCAATCAAAGTTCAGTAGGAATAAATCATGTCTTAATGTCGGTTCCCTACTGCTTAGTGCGCTGATAGAGGAACGAAGGATTAGTTTCATGTATGCCAACTGTGAGGATAACTTGTAAAACCAAAAAAAAAAATCATGTCTTAATGCATAATTTTATGGATTTTGAAACTGAACTTAATTATTCAAAATCCAATCCGTATTTTTTTAATAAAAACAATAGAGTTCCAATTTGGCCCGAAGTATGCCCCCACCCCACCCCACCCCACCCCACCCCCACCCCAAACCAGTTGTTAGGGAGTCTTTAAAATAGAATTATTATATATAGAGATGTAGTAGCCTTTAAAATAACGTGAGTAGTTTCAATATTGAGGTTCAATTAATAGTTCGTTTGTCAAACTTTTGCGGATGGTAATGGAATTATATATAAAGGCCTAGTAATCTTTACAATAACGTAGTACTGTTTTCAATGTGATGTTCAATTATTTTGTTCATCTAATACACGGTAAAGTATTTAAAAAGAATATCAAAGGGATAAAATATAGGAGGGGCTATATTAGTAATTTACAAGAGCTTACACGGTTGGACCAAAGGTTGTTAACGGGAGTTGTCACACAATCTAGTGTTATTAAGAAAATTGATTAATAATTTGAGTAGGCTATTAAAACAATAACCTAGTGGCTAGTTGAATAACAAAGATTCAGTTGGTTCCATCTCAAGGCCAATTACAAGTGTATTTTGTTTTCAAAAATCCTTACTCTTTGTCACGCTCCGAGACAAGATCCTAAACGTGACATGCACCCGATACTATTATTAGTATGAGCGAACATTCTATCATAACGCATGAAAATACAACCAACATGAAAGAATATAAATGAAACGATATGAGATTGAAATAAGATTTCTTTATGGTGAAATATTTTCATCAAGGTTTATTAACACCATTTAATATTTAGACAATGTTAATAGTCATGATAAAGACTAGAAACTACAAAGTTTGTTTGACAACTACACCAACCTGTGAAGCCTCTAATAACTACCAATACTGAAAGCAAAGAAAATATAAAGAAGTCATCACATCTCATCCAGCCTCCTGGTAGGAAAGTGGCTCACTAATGGAAGAAGACCGAGATCCTAGTGAGACGCCTAATTGCAGAATTGAGAGCCACAACCTACATCATGAAATGATGTAGTGCCAAAGATGGTCAATACATGGAATGTATTAATATGCAAAACTATTTCAGAAGGATAGTACATCAAGAGATTAGAAATGACAATAAAATTCAAATGTTAGTGAAAACAACTGAAAAGGAACAAGAATATAAACTATATTTCTATTTGACCAAGTAAGGTAGTTTTAATTATTTGATTATTTTGGGAAGAAAGTAGTGAACTGTCATAAACCACCATATGAGTGTATGGAGTCTGATCTCAGCCCGATCATTCAAGTCATCCTATACCTTTCCGGACATAGGATATGACATAATTTGCTAGCAAGTATCCATGATTAGCCCCAATTCGGGACATATGAAAAAATGAGTCATCTGACTTGCGAAATAATCTCTATCCTATATTGGTAAATATTATTTTTTGGTATTTTCATTAAACCTATGCCTTAAAGGTCAGCTAACTAACTCCCTCAAACTCATAATGTTAGGTGTTTATCTTCTTAGTTCTTGATCAAAATGTCTGTCTTGTTAGGATCATATTCATAGTTTAGCCTTGTTAAGCTCATATGCTGAATTTCAACACATGCACTGAGTCAATGCGCAGCAAAAAAATAAATAGCTTCAGTCATTATTGTCACCTTTGTCAAAACCATAAAAAGAAAAGATGCAAAGAGACACCTAAGAATTTTCTAGCTTATGTCTATCTAAGGTATGTCATACTGATGGAGTCATAGGCATATTTACAGGTATGATAGGGACTCTTAGACAAATAAATTTAATCCTAGGGACTTTCATAGTTATTTCTTGTCATCAAAGAAATATCATATATGCAAAACTTGGAGGAAAAGTAATTTATTGATTTATTACTTTTCTTGAGAGACAAGGTAAATTTATTACCAAAAATATATGGGTCATTTAATATGTAATATTCTTAAATTCTCCCAATTGGCACACATATCAAAATCAGACAATCCTTTATGAGTGAAAATAAATAATATGGCCATAACACATATCTACTCATCTTAATAGTTATGCAAAAATCATTTTTATCACGAATATATTAATACAAGAATCATGACGGTCATGCTCTTAATCAAACACTTTCTTCAATGTATTACGATGTACAATATGTTCTAGACAAAGTGTCCAACAACTTTATAAATGAGATTAATAAGTCATTAAGAGTCCAACTTTACTTGATCCAATGATCACTTTATAATATATACATGAAGATCAAAATGTGCACGTTCATGTATAACAAAAAATAATAATCTCTAGAAAAAATATTAGAGCATATAGCAAGACTACGATGAGTTACTAAGTCCCATACAGGTTACATGATTCTTGAAAATATTAGCTAGTAAATCTTTACTCATAGGATCAACAATCATCAAAGTAGTACTAACATATTCAAAACTCACATCTTACTTCTTGACATAATCTCTAACCTTCAAATACTTCATGTCGATGTTCTTACTTCGGCTGCCACTCTTATTATTCTTCAAAAAGAATACTGGAAATGAATTATCACAGAACAATCTAATTCAGCAAATTGGATATGAATGGAACTTTGACTCAAGTAAATGCAGTGCAGCATACCCCAGGTTGGTGTGAGATTTATGACAATAGTGGCCACTCTGCATACATATGTGGTGCAAATTCTAAATCCATAAATTTTATAGGCAATGCACATAATTCAACTTATGCAAATGCCTACAATCAAAAGTGACAGACGCAACCACCAAATTACTCTTGGGGCAATAATCAGCAATTTCAGTAGCAACAGCCAAATACACAGGCCAATAATATAGAGGAAACTTTAAATCAGATCTTAACCAAGCTAGAAAAATGGCTGCTGAAATAAAAAAATTAGCAAGTGGCTCAGCAAAAGTTAGAGTAGCAGTTGGGGCAACTAGCCCAGGCACAGAATACCAGTCCACAAGGTGGATTACCAAGTGGTACAGAGCATCCAAAGCAAGTTATGACAATCACTTTGAGGAGTGGTATAGAGCTTTGTGACAGACCTTCAAATAAAACTAAAAATTTAGATGTAGAGTTAGTACCACAATAGGTTGCAGGGAAAGATGTTGATAATTTAGAAAAGTCTGAGTACTCAAAATCTAAAGTTATTGAGCAAGTGAAGGAAAGACCACCTCCACCATTCCTGCATTGGCTGAAAAAGGTCAAAGAAGATGCTTGTTTTAAGAAGTTCTTTGACACGCTCAAAAAACTTTACATTAATTTGCCTCTTTTAGATATTTTGTACGGAATGCCCAAGTACGCCAAGTACTTGAAGGATATGGCGACAAACAAGGTAAAGTTGAAGGACATTAAGATGATGGCACTGACGAAGGAGTGAAGCTCGATGGTAATAAAAAAGATGCCCAAGTAGCTTAAGGACCCAAAGAATTTCTCCCTCCCTATACAAATTGGTGACGGCGAAGTGGTCCATGACTTGAGTGATTTAGCGATGAGTGATAATTTGATGCCTATATCAATGTTTAACACTCTTGTGTTGGGTAAGCCAAGATGATGCTCTGTGATGCTCCAGATGGCAGAGTGAACCATAGTCATGCTCAAAGGAATAATTGAAAATGTACTCATAAAGGTTAGTGAGTTTGTAATTCCTACTAATTTTATTATTTTAGATTATGATGCAAATAATAAGGTACCAATCATCCTAGGACATCCATTCATAGCCACTGTGATGTTGAAACAATAGTTTGCTTAATACTTCTCCAAGAACACCTCTAGCAAGAAGAAAAATATATCCAAAAGTAGATTTACCACTGTCTTTGCATCCACCCAAATTGGAGTCTGAATACCTAATAATTTCCAATGAGTCAGACTATTTGTATGTAAGCTTAAGATCCTTGGTTCCTTGTAAATATCTCAAAACCCCTTTGTCATCTTTTCAATGATCAAGATCAGTGTTACTTTGATATCTACCAAGCATTCCTACTACAAAGGCAATATCAGGTCTAGTGCAGACCTGTGCATACGTAAGGCTCCCAATAAGTGAAGCATATGGAATATCTTTCATTTGCTCTTGTACCAATGTATTTTGTGGGCTTTGATTCAATGAGAATTTGTCACCTTTAATGATATGTGATACTATATGTGAACAATTTTTCATTTCATATCTTTTCAATATTCTTTCAATATAGGCTCTTAAAAAATAGTCCAAGCAATCGTTGAGATCTATCTCTGTGAATCTTTGTGTCAGTGACATATAGGGTTTTATTCATATCCTTCATTTCAAAATTTTAAATAAGAAACTGTTTCGTCTCATGAAACAACCCAAAATCATTACTAGCAAGTAAAATGTCATTCACATTTACTCCTATTTATCTTAAGGTATTACATTGATCAATGATGTTCTCCATAAATTTAAATAATGAAACAACATTAAGAAATTTAATATACCATTGCTGAGAAGCCTGTTTTAGTACATAAATAGATTTATTCAACTTACAAACAAGGTGACTTTCATTCTTATCACTAAATCCTTCAAGCTGATGCATGTATACCTTTTCTTCAAGATCTCCATTCAAGAAGGTCATTTTCAAATCTATTTGATGTAGCTCAAAATCAAAATGAGCTACTGATGTCATGATTATTCTTAATGAATCCTTCTTTGACACGGGATAGAATGTTTCATGGTAATCAACATCTTTTTTTTGGGTGAAACCCTTGACTAAAATTCTAGCTTTATATTGCTCAACATTAAAATACGAGTCTCTTTTGGTTTTATAAACCCATTTAGATTCTATAATAGATAATTCTTTTGGTAATTCAATGATATCTCAGACTTTATTTTAGCCATAGGTTCTATCTCTTCTTTCATGGCATCATACCAAAGTGTGAATTTTTCACCACTCATGACTTGTGAAAATAAGCATGGATTATTTTTTAGTCTAATCTCATAATCAGACTCTTAAAGATATACAACATAGTCACTAGAAATTGATGGTCTATGAACTCTTGAGGATCTTCTTACTTTAACTTGTTCAGGTGATCCTTCAACAATGAGTTTGACTAAAATAGGTTGTTCTTCACGTGTCTCATCAAGTTGTGGTGTATCTTGAACTTGTTGCTCTTTAGGTAATTCATGACAATTTACCTGATTTGCATTCAAGTTTTTGGTATATAAAGGTACCATAAGTGGTTCCCTTATCTCTTTTAGTTCCACTACTTGAGTTGAACCACTCCCACTTACATCATGTTCCTTAATAAATTTAGCATTTCTAGCCTCAACAATTTTAGGAGAATGAGAAGGACAATAAAACATGAATCCTTTAGAGTTAACCACATAGCCTATAAAGAAACCGCTTATTGTTGGTTCATCTCACCTTTAAAAATATGAATTATAAATCCTCACTTCAGTTGGACCTCCTCAAATGTGCAAGTGGCTTAAACTAGATTTCCATTCTTTAAATAATTCAAAAAGTGTCTTGGGAAAAGCCTTAGATGGAACTCTATTTAAAATATACACAACAGTTTTTAAGGCTTTACTCCATAAGGATAAAGATAAACTTGATCGGCTAATCATGCTTCTTATCATGTTCATTAATTTTTGGTTTCTTCTTTCTACCATATCATTTTGTGGTGGCGTTCCCGACATGGTATACTATGTAATTATACCTTCTTTTTTAAGGAACTCAGTAAATAGACCTTTAACTTATCCTTTTTCTATGTACCTATCATAATATTCTCCACCACTATCAGACCGTACAATTTTGATCTGAGCTTCAATTTGTTTTTCTACTTCTGTTTTAAAATTTTTAAAAGCATCAAGTGCTTCTGATTTATTAAGCAAAAGATATAGATATATATATATCTTGAATAGTCATTAATAAATGAGATAAAATATCTTTCACCATTCAAGTAAGGGGTAGGATAAGATGCCAGTTCCAATATGATTGGAAAAGACGTCAAGAAAGTCATAAAAGTGATGTTGAGAGACCAATAATCAAGCCTTCTAAAGACTTTCGCTGTGGAAGCATTTTTGGCGATAGTGTATACTTTTGCATGGCGGATATGTTGTCCTCTATATAGGAGAAGAGAGATCAGCAGAAAGGCTGATATATTGAGATCGTTTAATCTATTCACTAACTCGAGCAAAGGTTTTAATAGGGTAACCAGCCTGCAGTTACATAACGTTTGATAGACTTGGTAGAGTCAGTTTAAATCAAATGTTACGTAACTTCTTGCTAATTAATTTATCAAAACCCTTGAAGGTTGGTTGAGTAAGCTGGATTGAGCAACGCTCGATAAAAGCGAGCTATTCAACTATTGAGACCACATCTTCACTGTGCATCAACACATTTTGACCTAAAAACATACACAACGACCCTTCATGTATCCTTTAAGGCTTCTGAAGAAGGTTTTTTAAAGGGCTTCTACAATTCCACAACTTTAAAGGTAGTGTTCCTGATCGAGCTCACAAGAGATCAGGAACTCTATACCAAATTTAAAGACGGGAACGATAAACTTGAAGACCAAATCGGCAAGCTGGAGGCAAGCTTGAAAATTATTGGGATTCTCATACTACAACAAGTCTCTAATCTTCTCCAAGGAATGTTGACAGCATTCTAAGGCTAGAAAACACAATTAATTATAACCAGATTGCTAAGGAAGTAGTGACACTCAATCTGTCTTTCAATCACGTTTGTGGTTCCAATAAAGTCAACAATAATGGAACTGATCGGAACCATAAATAAGAAGGCATGGGATGCAATTTAAAATATAGAAATTACCACCTTCTCTTGGATTTCTTACTTTAACTGCAGTTGCTTTTAGCGGAAGTTTTTTAGACTTACTGTACAACATTTCAACCCTCGATTTCCTTAAGGTGGCTTTTTTGTTCTTCTACTATTTTCTATCTAGGTGATAATCCCAACCACGCTACCTAGTCGCATCTCCCTATCAAAATGACTATCTACATTATTTTTATCTTAGAGAGACAACAAATAAATTTACATTACCGTATGCACTTTCATATTTGCACTTGATACAGATTTCTCATGTTTTAAGATAATTTCATCGGCCAGATTCGCTAGAAGTTACCAATGTATCCTCTTCAATTAGCTATCAGATGATATAGTCTTTCATCAACCACTCATTTTCTCTCGAAGGCATTTTTCTACCGTACCTTCTGGCGTATAATTATCACCCCAAGCAACCCAACCATATAAATTTAGGCTAGGGCAATAAGTATATTGGTTTTTTGTTCTTATTAGATGTAGTGCTAGGCTTCAAAGGCCTTCTCAGAATCCAATACACCCTAAAAGTTAGTCCAATCGCTATTGAATCTCTTTATAACAACACCAAAACTAGATCCCTTCACAATGCTTGAAAATAATATGTGCAACAATCGATATTAAATCTTAATTAGGTATCAGAACCATATTCATGGTCCCTCAGCCTTATCAGTTCGGACCTGCCAAAATTAACTGTAAAATTACAGATATCTTATTTGAATGATCTATGACTAATCGGTAAAAATAACATTCACAAAATCAGTGTACTCTATGTGTGTTTCCATGATAACATTATCAGTAATACATAGTTCCCACATATGAAGTGGTTCCATCTGCATACAGCTTATTCCTCTAAACCCATCTTTACTGTAGCCTCTTGTGATGGTCGGGCAAAAGTTGATCAACTTTCAGTTCCTTATATCTACAAAGAAGAGAAAAAAATTAATGTCACAGAAAGAACATTATCCATCTATTGCAACAGATGTAGAGTCTGTTGCATCAGATAAGGAGTCTGCTGCATCAGATGTAGAGTCTAATGCAACAGATATAGAGTCTAATACAACAGATGTGGAGTTTGTTGCAACAGATGTAGAGTCTATTGGAATACGTCAAACCAACCTTGCTGGTGGTTTGATTTGTTCCAAAAGTTGCTCCATCTATTGAAACATTAACCACAACATAAACTACAAAGAAACAACAAATAGAAAACATCAACAATAAAGAAAACATCAATATCATCAACAACAAAGAAGTAACATCCTATATTCCAACACAATCAACAACACCACACCACAAGTTCCAACAACGCCAACCCCACCAACAATATCAATAACAGCATCAACAACAAAGAAACAAACAAAATACATACAAAAAAATGACACTGCCAATAAGGCTTTTAAACTTCTCCCAACAGATAACTTTTTTCGCATATTGTAATAAAAATTCTCGATTCATTTATTTAACAATTAAAAATTCCTTCAAACTTTTTAAATAAATATGATATGGGTAAATGGTAATTAAATAAAAAATAGATGTAAATAACTTGCAAAAAAAACAAGAATGAAAGAGCAATAGTGAACCATACCTAAATTTCAAAAGGGGATCAAAACAATAATTTCAGTCGAGGAATCTAAGATATGGATTAGTTTAGATTCGAAAGAATCTTTATGAGAAAGAGGAGAGAAAAAAGGTTGTGATAATCTAAAGAATAGAGAAAGAAAAAGATAAGAGATGAATAAAATAAATTTAGGGCTGAAGGAGAGATGAGATAATTCTAATTTCTAGATGTACTATCCTTAATATTAAATAACTAAACAAAGTATATTTATTCAAATTTATATTTTCAAAGAATAATTAATAAGGCTAATTTGGTAAAATAAACCCCTAATTAATATTTTCTTAATGGGTGTGCCAAATCAATAGGGGTCAACTAATATGAAATAGAGGAAGTATTAGGGGTTTCAATATTCATTAATTAATATTCATTAATAATTTAAGGGGCACGGGGATGAAAATGGGTGACATTGAAAAGACAAGATAAGACTACTCAATGAGAAATTTGGGTTATTCTAGAAATATTCTTTACCGCCTTTAGTAGTACTACTTTATCTACTCGAACAGAAGCTTGTTTTAAAAGTTAAAGAAAAAAAAACGATTTTCACACAGATATGTAGTCTGTTAGAACATATATAAATATCTATTTAAAAATCCTAACAGCTCAGTCATCTATGACAACAGATGCAAATGTCTATTTGATAACTAAATCAGTTATGTAATCTATTACAACAAATATCAATATATGTTTGAAAATTTCCAATAACTCAGTCATCCTTCACAACAGATGCAAATTTCTATTTGATAATTAAATCAAATATGTTATCTGTTGCAATAAATATGATTATCTGTTTGAAAATATCAAACAACTTAGTCGTTTATTATAATAGATTTCATTACAATTGATTTAGGTGGAACTAGGGATGAATGAATAAGTTCACAGGGTCAACAACAACTTTAATTGAGTCATTGTGTTTGTATGGTATTGGTGTTGCGTTCATCCCGACCCGAGTCGTTGTTCGATCACTCTGAGTTGAAATGAGTTCTCATTAACTTAATGTTAAGATTAATAGTACCTAAATTGATTTAGGTGGAACTAGGGATGAATGAATGAGCTCACAGGGTCAACAACAACTTTAATTGAGTCGTTGCATTTGCATGGTTTTGGTATTGCGTTCATCCCTACCTGAGTCATCGATCGATTACTCTAAGTTGAAATGAGTTCTCATTAACTTAATGTTAAGATTAATAGTACCTAAATTGATTTAGGTAAAACTAGGGATGAATGAATGATCTCACAAGGTCAACAACAACTTTAATTGAGTCATTGCATTTGTATGGTGTTGGTATTCCGTTCATCCCGACCCGAGTCATCGATCGATTACTCTGAGTTGAAATGAGTTATCATTAACTTAATATTAATATTAATAGTACCTAAATTTATTTAGGTGGAAATAAGGATAAATTAATGAGCTCACAAGGTCAACAACAACTTCAATTGAGTCATTGCATTTGCATGGTATTGGTATTGCGTTCATCCCTACCCGAGTCGTTGATCGATCACTATGAGTAGAAATGAGTTTTCATTAACTTAATGTTAAGATTAATAGTACCTAAATTGATTTAGGTGGAACTATAGATGAATGAATGAGATCACAGGGTCAACAACAACTTCAATTGAGTCATTGTATTTACATGGTGTTCGTATTGCGTTCATCCCAACCCGAGTCGTCAGTCGATCACTCTGAGTTAAAATGAGTTGTCATTAACTTAATATTAATATTAATAGTACCTAAATTTATTTTGGTAGAACTAGGGATGAATGAATGAGATCACAGGGTCAACAACAACTTTAATTGAGTCATTGCATTTGCATAGTGTTGGTATTCCATTCATCCCATCGTCGATCGATCACTCTGAGTTGAAATGAGTTCTTATTAACTTAATTTTAAGATTAATAGGATTTAAATTGATTTATGTAGAACTAGGAATGAATGAATGAGCTCACAGGGTCAATAATAACTTCAATTGAGTCATTACATTTGCATGGGTTGGTACTGCATTCATCCCGACCCGAGTCATCAATCAATCACTCTGAGTTGAAATGAGTTCTCATTAACTTCATGTTAAGATTAATAGTAGATAAATTGATTTAGGTGGAACTAGGGATGAATTAATGAGCTCACAGGGTCAACAACAACTTCAATTGAGTCATTGCATTTGCATGATATTGGTATTCCGTTCATACCGACCCGAGTTGTCGATCGATCACTCTGAGTTGAAATGATTTCTCATTAACTTAATTTTAATATTAATAGTACCTAAATTGATTTAGGTGGAACTAGGGATAAATTAATGAGCTAACAGGGTCAACAACAACTTCAATTGAGTCGTTGCATTTGCATGGTGTTGGTATTCCGTTCATCCCAACCCGAGTCGTCTATCGATCGCTCTGAGTTGAAATGAGTTCTCATTAACTTAATTGATAGTACCTAAATTGATTTATATGGAACTAGAAATAAATGAATGAGCTCACAGGGTCAACAATAACTTTAATTGAGTCGTTGTATTTGAATGGTGTTGGTATTCCGTTCATCCCGACCCAAGTTGTCGATTGATCACTGAGTTGAAATATGTTCTCATTAACTTAATATTAAGATTAATAGTACCTAAAATGATTTAGATGGAACTAGGTATGAATGAATAAGCTTACAGGGTGAACAACAACTTTAATTAAGTCGTTGTATTTGCATGGTGTTGGTATTCCATTCATCCCGAACCGAGTCGTCGATCAATCACTTTGAGGTGAAATAAGTTCTCATTAACTTAATATTTTAAAAACTATATCTTTTGAAATTTTAAAAATTAATTAAGATCAATTCGGACCAAATTAACAATTTCAAAACTTGTCATTCTTTTTCAAAATTACAAATCAACCCATACAAATCATCCATTTGCGGGAAAATTTTTTTCTCATTTCAAATCTCAAGTTCTTGCTCCTCTCTCTCTCTCAATAATACATACAACAACTACCCAACATATTGCTTTACCCTTCAAAACAGATCAATTTTCTTCCTATTTCTGACCATATAATTGTTATTTTCGACTTCATTCTCACTTGTATCCATCATTTTCATTATATTCGTAGGTAACAGAGCTCGATAAGAGTTCTACATTTGTTTTTTATTCTAAAAATTAGAAATTTTTAGTTAATGATGACAAAGAAGACTTCTAGTTGTATTATCTTTGAGAATGGATTAGAAATTTTTTGTTTTGATGCTAAAAAAGTAGAAAGCACCCGAGAAACCCCTAGTTTTTATCTCAGTATTTTGTCGACTATTGTGGTATTATTGGATGGTGTTTTTGGTGTTATTAGTTGCTGTTGGTGGTGGTGTCGGTATTTGTGTTTTTAGTGGTGGTGTCGGTGGTCTTGGTATTGGTATTGGTGGAATTAGTGGTGGTCTTGGTGGCATTGGTAGTGGCATTGGTTGTGGTGGTGGTGGTCCATCTATTGCAACTAGTGGAAGATCTATTGGGAGATATTAAATAGGTCTTCAAACAGATTCCCCATGTGTTCCAACTGATGGGTTATCTGTTGGAGTATTATTTTTGTAATGTGGCGTAGAATAATTTATTAAAATTTGTCTTAACTTTTTTAAAAAAATTATGCAGACATCAAATGCAATATATTTTTTTTTCTATTATTTGTAGTTAAAAGATGTCTCCCAAAAGAAAAAAAACTGAAAGTGGATCAACTTTTGATCACCTAACAAAAAAGGATAGAGTATAGATAGATTCGGAGTAACTTCCAGAACAATCTTAGTCAGGGCAAAATGAAGTTGAGGAAAATGATAACTCCTTCTCACCAACGGGGCGTGAAATAATATCGTAACCCCAATATGATTCTATCAAAACTATTAGTATTGACAAGTTTTGAGTTGCGATGCCGATGAATATCCCTAACGCAATATTTGGTGATTTTGTACTTAAATGTTAGTTGGGGAAACCTTTTGAAAAACTTAGGAGTATTATGAAGAATGAAAACATAGATGGACTTTTTAAGAAGAGCTGCTTTGCATACTTTCTTAAGCAATTTGAGGACCGCACTCTCCATTTCCCAATGAGCATGGTATATGGCCTTCTTAAGCACAGGATCAAGTATGCGGGGGATGATAAAGATTCGAAGGAGGGTGGAAAAAATATGGATGAAGTCTGGATCAACTACTGTGGCATGCCGATTTGTTTTGGATTGAAAGAGTTTGCCATAGTGATGGGCTTAAGATGCGATCATCTAGAAGAGCCTCTCATCAAGGAAACACCCCACAAAGGGTCCAACAAATGCAAGGTAAAAAAAGATAGGTTGTTGGGCATTATTGGATCTAGCTACAAAGGGGAGGATTTGATGGCAGATCTCGAGAATAAAAACATACCAAATCACTACAGGGAGAAATTATGCTTAGTTTGGTTTGTCCATTCCGTTTTATTGGTAAGAGACATCAGGAAAGTCATAGAACATGATTTGTTGGCACTTGCTGATGATTTTGGGAAATTCAATGATTATACCTAGGGATATGACAGCTACTACTTGACTGTCAAATATTTATTGATAAAGATATCCCCAAAGACGATCATATTATATGGATTTCCCTGGGCTTTCATGGTAAAATTGATCATATTTTTACTCACTCATTAATTTATATTGAATATAGTTATGACTTTTTTTGCTTGCTTCCTATTTACATTTTTTAGGCTTGGTCATGTGAAGCCATTCCTCCCCTCCGAAAGCAGTTCAAGGATTATTCGAATAAGTTTTCTCATCCAAGGATCCTTAGGTGATTGGCTGCAACAAAGAGCAGCAAAAAATATATTAAGGAGGCTAATCTCTTTAATCCTCCGGATGATTAGTACGTCTTCTTTCAACTAAAATAATTTGCTTCAAAGAAAGATATTGAAATAGATGTTCCATCTGTTGCAATAGATGGGTCGTCTGTTGTAACAGATTACCCATCAACTGCAGCTGGTACAACAGATGGGTAGTCTGTTATGACATACAATCCATATTTCGGTATAGATTAACCATTTGTTACTCTAGTTCTCTAAACCCAACTCAACAGATTACCCATTTGATGCAGATTATGCAATAGATGTGTAATCTAATGCAACATATTGTCAATCTGTTGTGACATACAGATCAATTGTTAAGAAAGCTAGATCGTCTATTGCATAAGTTAGTTGTTTTAACATCCATGTAACCCAACTAACTGCAAATTACTATGATATGATTTAAATTCCTCCTGTCTTATTTTTAATGGGTTGTGCATCCTTGGATCGTGCCTACCATTGATAAGCTGGGGATGGCTTCTTTTCTTACTCTGGGTCTTGTTGATACAAAAGAAGATCTAACATTGGAGTTAATAAAGAAGGAATTAGTTGGAGAAACATCCATAAGAAGAGCAGTTAGGCAAGGCCATCCTAATGTTGAAGCTCTTTACAACCAACCTCAAACTGAAATAGATTCGAGTGCTTCTTCTAGGGGGCTGCTGGTGGAGTTGTTTGTGATGGTGGCAGCCATCTTGCTGTTGCTGCTACTGTCAGTCATGATTATAAGCATGTTGGTGCTCAACGAAAAATAAATACTTTTGAAAACACCCCTTGAACAGGTCCGTCTTACCCCTATATAGTCCCTTTCACACTTATAGTGGTCCCTTTCACCCTTTCTCACCATCATGTTCTTATTATAAATACACAATATGCAAGGACAGAGAGGATACACTTCTTGAAAAACTAGAGGCTATTTTTGAAGCTGCCGAGGAGTTGAAATCCAGGAGGGGTGTCATACCATCCAACGAGGTGAAGGAACCATGCACTCCTACAGTGGCGGTTAGAAAGAAGATAAGAAAAATTAGACAAATTCTCTCCATTTTAAAAATAGCAAAAATTGCAACTCCTCCCACTCCAAGAGTTGTTGAAGTTCAGGGGCCACTGAAAAAGGTGGACATATTCACGGCACTTGACAAGGAGAAGAAAAAGAAACTTCAAGAAATCATAAATGGCAGGACGAATGTTCCAAAAGATTACACCATGCATTCATTTGCCACCAAACTTCACGAATATGACAAATATGTGTGTGTGGTATGAGGACAATGTAAGTTTACTTTTGCTAACCTAGCCTTCCAATCTACTCCATGAAGAAGAATCTATGCAGCAGATATGTAATCTGTTGCAACAGCTTGGTATTCTGTTGCAACATAATACACATCTATTGCATAAGTTGCGTTGGCTGGGTAATCTATGAACTGATTCAGAGAACCCTCTGCATCAGATTCTTTCCACTGTATTTTTATTCTTTACAATTACTAACCTATTTAAAAATAGTATTCTTATATCACAGTATGTTGATGAAATTCTCTGCCTTATGAGGGGCAGACAATTAACATACCCGGATGCTTATGATGCTGCCGATAGGATAATGGACCTCAACTTTTACAATAATTTCAAGGATAGGTACGTTGATCTCCGTAAGCTAGCTGATTTCGGTGGCCCGGGATTTGATAAGTTAGTTTCTACATTCCAGTGGGATGAAGAAGCGATTAAATATGTTAGAGAAAAAAGTTCATATCCACACGGCAAGAGCTGGACCAAGGAAAAGAGAATTCTTGCAGTCATGAACCTGGAAGTCAAACATTTTCTCATTGTTGAGATACTACTCTATGAGGGAAAGATTAAGCTTTATGATTGCAACTTACCTGTCTTCAATGATGACACGTTTTAAGCCCACATGCAGCTACTCTTGAAGTTGTTGCCTAAGTTGTTGACGCACAGTAAGATGATGAATCATTTGTTGGCTGAAGTCTTAACGAAGGAATCATGGGATTTTGAAGGTCAAAATAAGAACATCAAGCTCCCAAAAATAAAATTGGTGCAGCTTGCGGGCCGTACTTGCTTGCATACATTGAGTGTTTGCTGACCGGCACAAAAATGACCGGCATGTGCGACCCCATCATAGAAAAGATGCAATGGGCCTGGGCTTATGGGGTACTAACTAAATGGATGGAGCTCGTGTATAAAGAAGAACATGTACAAAGCCGGATACGAACACGATAATAATTTTTTATTTCAAGCCACTTCACTTTAATGTAGTGGCAATAATTTTTATACTGGCCAAGTTGAATTTTTATAATGCAACAGATAGTATATCTATTGTAAAAGATGTAGAACCTGTTATGATAAATTGATTATTTTTTGGAATAGGTTGGTCATCTGTTGTATTAATAGATGTTTCCCAATCTGTCTGTCGTAATAGATATCTAATCTGTTGCAACATATAATCTATCTGTTGCAACTGATAGGTAATGTATTGTAAAAAAATCAAGAAAGTAGAAAGACCTATTATATAATTTCCAGCAGATGACCTACGTGTTGCATCTCATGTTGCAACATATGTCTAAATCTATTTGATAAGATACGTCCTCTATTGCAGCAAATGTATTATCTGTTGTGATATTTGAATCTAGTATTCCATTTCAATTAACATGTTCAATACTCAGGATTAAATTATATTCATAGACAGCATAAAATAAGTTGAAGCCTTCGAAAATTACATGAAATAACTCAATAAATAAATGAATTGTAAAAAAATTATTATGGGCACAAATGATCTACTCTACAAATAAATCAATAAGTTAAACGAAGGAGGATAGGTTATTACTTTGACAGACTCAAGCTACAAATATCTACTCAATATGGACAAGTTGTTCTTCATCCGGTACGGCGAAATTCGACTTTTGTCATTGTGGATCTTTAATGTCACTTGGGTATGGCTTTTGATCTTTTGCTTTTCTGTATTTTCATAAAAGAGTAGCATATATTTTGTGGAGTAATCCGATATCAAGTCCACCATTTGGTACTTGTAATCCATCGCTCAAATACTCGGTGTACACATCAACAAAAAGACCGCAATCCCTGTGTTTTTAAAAAATAGATAATCCATATCTTGTCGTTCATGCAAGAGATGTGAAATTTCTGAAATGAAACTAAATCATGAGACTTAAACTTACTTACAGGATACCAATGGTTTGTTGAGCAATTCCTTCAACATATTGTACATCAAATGGATTACCCATTTTATCCCGATATTCTTCAATTGTCGACCAATCAGTACAAACCTTTTGGTACAAAAAGCCACTCATATCAAGGTAAGTAAGCAATATTTTGGCCAACTTTTGTATGTCAGACGATGGCCCAGAACATCTCCTTCACGATATCGAGTCATAAACTCGGATGTGCCTCTCTTTTAGAACGATGATAACCAACACCCAATGAAATTCACCACCACAATTAATTGGGATGTACGCTTCGTCGACCAAATGTCAAGGTAAGCCAGCCGGAATGCTAAAACCTTTGATGATGTTGATTAAGCATTCCTCATTTTGGGAAACTTTCGACTTTTGTTGATAATACCTATCATAGGCATTATTGATGTAAACTTTATACAGACAATTGCCTGTCGTGTATCTATATTGTTCTTATGTTTGCAACTTGGCCTTCTTTCAGAGGTAGTAAAAAATGACATCGATGTGTTGTGTATATTATCAAACACTTTGAATTACGTGATGAAAACATTAATACACATACAATTAAATAAAGTATTAATTAATTATTGTATGGCATTTAAACCTCATCATTCCAGGAAGTTTGGGGATGTGACATCAAATAGAACCAATTCTTCATTTCGGGATGTACAACAACAAAGTCGAAAATTATCAAAACCAAGACTCAATTCGTTCACTTTGTACCATTCATCATTTTGTTTTCTACATGATGATTTATATGTGTTAATGTCACGTTCTTACAATAAGAATCGTATAAAATAATATCTTTAAAAATTAATTTATGTACCTGCCGGCATGATACTTTAACAGCCCATCCGCAATCCATTCTGAATAGTCATTGATCAACTGTGTTAGTTTTTTTGGAGTCTCATCCGAGATGCTGAACCCTTCAAATGGCTAATTCTTTCGTTCTCCCAAACTGATAGGCTCCACTTTTTCTTCTTCTTTAGAAGCAGTTGATGAATTATCAACTGTGATATTATGCTCTTCAGCAGTGGCTTCTACTGTGACATCCACCTGGAAAGCCAAAAATTATCAATGCTAATTACAGGTATACAATAGATTGTCCATCTGCTGCAACAGATGAGACTTATGTTGCAACAGATGAATCATCTGTTGGGATGAATTCAAACAGGTAAATCAGAGTAGTACGATAATTTCTAAAAGATGACCAATCTGTTACAACATAAGACTTATCTGTTGCAACAGATAACGCATCTGATGCAACAGGTTAGACAACGATTGCAATAGATGTATATATCTGTTTGATAATTTTTAGCATACGTATCAGTTGTTAAAACAGATATGTGCCTATTTGTTTGTTGGAACAAATGATGTTCAATCACCTTTTTTGGCTCATGCTTCTCTCCTATGGCCCTTACAAGCTGAACAATGGTACAAGACAAAGACAGAGGCATTGTAATTTTACTTTTTTATGCTTGATGATGCCTTGGAAGTATCTTTCCTTCTCTTCTTATCCGCTTTGATCTCTAGCGGAGTGTATGGATATGAAATCCTTTTTGATGTAATGACAACTCTCTTAGATGCCATTTCTTTTACAAAAGCAGTTAGTGCATTAATAGCATTAATCACTCCATCGTGTTTCGCCTTGCAGTCTTGACATTTGCACGTAGAACATTCTCTAGATGTGGTAAAATCTGGAGAAAAATATATACAACTGGTATGATCATAATCATAATGGTTTTTTATTTCAAAAACTATAAGAGGAGCATCATTAGCCCCAACAGTAGCACCTCTACCACTACCATCATCAACAACAACAAGCCCACCCTTTAAAATTATATTTCTTCTGATGGTTTTTGCTCTAAATAATTCCATTTTCATTCCATCAACGACCTTAAGGTCTGATAAAGTTTGCACAAACTATAAAGTAAGAAAAAATGTTATCTTCAACTCTCGGTCGATCGGAACAAGCCACGGATAGACAATCTAAAATAATTAGTACATATATTAGAACGATGATGAAATCATTTAAAATAATCATTAATTAAAATAAAAACTTGATTAGAATTGGACCTACTACTTCCTTCAGGGTGTTGAAAAGATCAAGAAATTTTGCATTTTTATCAGTTTTGGCCAACAACCATCTCAGGATTTTTGGATAGGAAACTTCCTCCTGGTAGTTCACTGTTTGCTCAAATAAGGAATAGCTTCAAATGCCCAAGCCTATAACATAACGCCAATAAATCAAAAGCATTATTGAATAAAAAAATGATGAATCATACCATGATAAAAGAAATATTTACCATGAAGGCCCATGGAAAGCCATATAAGTTGACTGTCTTTGGCATTAACGGAGTTAACAACTATTGGACAGTCATTTTAAAGCTTTCATAACCCCAAGAATAGCATTTAAATGTCTTAAGATCCTCAGAGAGATTTATTAAATCGAGGCTTATGTTGTTGTTAGCGTCTCTCTCCCAAAGAATATTATGTACAAACCAAACCAAAAGCAATGATTGCTTGTGCTTCTTTGAGAGTCTTGTACCATTCAACGCTTTGATCAAATTTTTTTTTTTGAAGCTTGAACCAACAATAAACACCAGGTTCTCACGATCACTCGACTTACCTTTGCCTTTTTTGGGTGTGCGAGATGCTTTTTTGGGTCAGAGTAGGTATAACT
>NC_061112.1:91419326-91421576 GCF_002878395.1 Capsicum annuum | reverse complement strand
AAAAAAAAATCACTAATCTGTTACACCAGGTATTTTATTTGATGCAACATTTAACCGATCCATTGCAAACGATGAGTAAACCATTAGAAACCATCAAAATAGATCACTAATCTGTTGCACCAGGTAGTTTATCTATTGCAACATATAACCAACCTGTTGCAAGGATGTGTAATCTATTAGAAATAGTAAAAATAGATCACTAATTTATTACACAGGTTGTTTATCTATTGTAACATATAACCAACCTGTTCCAAGGATGAGTAAATCGTTGCAAACCATAAAAATAGATCACTAATCTGTTACACCAGGTAGTTTATCTGTTGCAACATATAACTAACCTGTTGCAAGGATGAGTAAACCATTGGAAACCATAAAAATAGATCACTAGTCTGTTGCTCCAGGTAGTTTATCTGTTGCAACGATAGAGTAATCCATTGGAAACCACAAAAACTGATCACTAATCTATTGCAATAGGTATGTTATCTGTTGCAACATATAACTGACCTATTGCAACCAGTGAAAGACACCGTTGGAGACAATAAAAATAGATTACTGAGCTGTTGAAAGATATCACTCATCTATTGCAAAATATGTTATCTGTTGGATCAATATTGTTTAGATTTCTTCCAAACAGAAGAGTCGTCTGTTCCAACAGATGAATAATCTGTTAGATTGTTCATCTATTACATCAGATGTCTTCATTTATTGCATCAGATGTTTCAAATGTTGCATCAGATGTTTCATCTATTGTAACACCATTTTTACCAAGACAAACAACAAATCAAACCAGCAACACCAACACATTACACATACACACACACTAAGAACATCAACTATGAACAAAAATCACCAATAAATCCAAATCAACAGTACGACAACAAAAAGAAAAAATGTCAAAAATTAGAATTTATTCAGTCCACATTTCAATACTAGTAGAGTAGTTGCCTCAAGTTCCTCTGTTTCTTCATAATTCTTTACCTGTGAAAAAGGAAATAGGACGATGAAGAACTCAAAGTTGTTTTTGTCGGAGAAATCTTCACGTCGATTGACGGTTGAAAGTCGAAAGAGAACTCACCCGACTATTTTTCGCCAGAAATTGAAGTCGTCAGAAATTAAAGGGAGAATTTTACAGAACTATTGGTTGGGAGAGAGTTAAGAGAAGCTGTCGAGAGAGAGGTGAGAGACTGGTTGATTTGGATTGAAGAGGGGTGTGGGTTGATTTGAATTTTTGAAAAGATTAGAAAGTTTTGAAAATATTAATCAAGTCCATAATTAATTTAATCAAGTTTTCTAATGATGTTTGACTCTTTAAGTTGGTCAATGTGACCAATCCTTCATTCGACACTTAAAAGACACCTTTCCTTCAATTTTCTCCATCTCTATGGCGAGGAAACTTTTGTGGATAGCATAAGAATTGTACTCCCTCCATTCACTTCTACTTATCACTTTTGATTTTCTTAGCATAAAAATTCATTAAGAAAACAATGATTGATATAGTGAGTTTATAATACTATTCCTATTTATTGATGTTTAATATTCCCTCCATTTAAAAAAAAAATGACCTACTTTGACTTAACACAAAGTTTAAAAAAATAAAAAATACTTTTGAATCTTGTGACCTTAAATTAAAGTAGTGTCAAATGTACCAAAATATCCTTTAATTTTGTGATGCTAATATTGTATGGGGGTGCGGATAACTTGTGTGGTAAAATAGATCTATTATAAGTAATAGATCTATTTTTATTTGTGCAAGGATATTTCTTAACTTCTCTAAATATTTTTATTTTGAATTTATTTATGTTAGTTTTATCGATATTCATATCTTGGGGAGTGATTATATGGTAATTGATTAAATGCTTTACTATAGTATTCTTTATTTTTTTTCTTTAGTTTTTGTAATTCTTCTATATTATTTTGAAGGTATTCTAAATATTATATATCTTTTGTTTCAAAATATCCAATTAGATTATCTTTCATAAGTTTTTCTAATAATATTATTTCTTCCATATTTTGTCTCCAATATTTTAAATATTCATAGTCTACCATTTTATCCTGTAGTAATTGCAGAGTTACAAATTTCTGTATAATAATTTATCCTAATTGTACTGTAATGTATATCTAATTCTAGATTTTTAATGCTATTTATTATCTTGTGTTGTTCTTCTCGTAGTGAGTTTTTAAAATTATATAAACTCTCACATGTACTTTTTCCTAATTTTTCTAGGGTTTCTTCTATCCATATTAATTTTT